>NC_090941.1:167308609-167611639 GCF_040938575.1 Ambystoma mexicanum | reverse complement strand
ATGTGTTAGGTTTTTACTAGTGCACCCTTAATATGCTACATATTCCTTATATTATACTCCCCCCGATGTGGCACATTTGGAGACCACAGACAGCGCAGTAGTCCGCGGAAGTCCGAGAGCATTCACAAAGCCCAGAATCATAAGGGAGACAACCAAAAAGTTGTACCCATCAACCAACAAAGAGATGTACAAAAAATCATAACTAATGTTTACAACATGCAAATATACCTTTTGTACAGACACTTATTTAAAAAAATACTAATTTTCTTTTCATTTAGCACACTTTACAATGGAATGAACCAATCACAAATCATAACTGTACACTTCATATATTCTCCTCAGTAGAACTCTGCATGCAGATTGAGAAACACCAGGTGCTTACTGGATAATAAATTCTCACTAAATAGTAAGTGCATTGTATTTATTTCTCTATTATTAGCATTCATTATATAAACATGTGTTATAAGACAAAAGCACTTTTTTTTCTTGCAGAAATGGCAACCACACTTGGGAGTTAGAAGAAAACTTCCCAAAAAGAAGACATGAGTGACAATAACATCTCTAATGGTATAAAATTCATATCTTAATGTAAACAAATAATGTAATTTGTACACAGCTTACTAAAATAATAATTTATGTTTTTCTTACAGTACATAGTTTTCATGAAGAAACCATGCACTAGTTTAATTATACACAATCCCAAGAATCACAAAGAGAAGTCCTATCCCAAACTGTAAGTGATCAAAACATGAACTTGTCTACAAAATTGGATGAACTAAGTAATAATTTTAAAGAACGTTTACAGTATGTGAAAAACCATGTTATTAAATATGTTCCCTATCACTGTCCTTCTTGCACCTGTTCCCTTTGTCCCCAGCAATCAGCCCCATCAAATTCTGAATTTATTTATAAAATCGCTTTGATAAAACCTCACTCCCTTCCTCCTCTCATGATTATTGTACACAAATTCCTAATTCTCCCATTTATGTTTCCCATTCCGATACCCCATCCCTTTCCTGAATAAATATATTATTTCTACCATAAATGTTTTGAATATTGTTGTTTGCTATTTCCTATTTTTTTTAAACTCTCATTATGAGTCTGCAGATACTACAACTGTCCAGCGCGTCCACACTCAGAATGGAGGTTCCCCTGTACAGGCGCAATGTACAGACATGTCTGGTTTTGCATGACACACTTTTAATCACTGCACATGTTCGATGGACCCCCAGTGCATGTACCCTGAAATTCCTGCCCAATGGATGGCCGCTGATGGCATCATGTGTTTGTGCAGCATGATGGGGGTGTCCGCGAACGGCGTTCGTGACTGTGGACAGTTTATAAGTGCATTTCCAGCTAATCTATGGTGTTTCAAGCTGAAACTCTACCTTTTCACAGCTCCCAGACAGATTCTTGATTGATCTGGCAACTTTCTACAAGTTTTCAAGGCCTATTTGCAACTCGGTAGTCCGTGGACTGCACGACTGTCCATGAACGGTTCCTCTAAAGGGACCCACCCATTTCGTTTACTCATTCTCAATCCAGCTATCCAGGAGAGCACCTGCTTGCAGTTCCTGAAGTCCTGCTTTGCTGCTTTGGATATCTGTTTTGTGAGACCATCATGGCATCTGCTATGGCCACGTCTGCTCCACAACCACCTCCACCAACACCACCACCATCATTATCTGGAAGGCCTGGACAGGGGAACAGGTGCAGAGATACAGATGAGGATCAAGAGAAAGAAGGGGATGAGGTGGAGGAAGTCCCTATCTCCAGTACTCGGAGTGAGTCCTGGGTGTGGCAATTTTTTACAACTGTTGGAAATGTCCTGGAGGCTCATACAAGCAAGGTTTGATGCACTGAGTGTAAAGCTGTACTCAGTCACAGGAAACCTGTCTTGTATTACTGTGGGAAAACTTCCATGAGGCGCCACACCAAATCTAACCACCTGCCTGCTCTAAGAAAGGTGATAGCTTTCTCAGGTAAGAGTAAGTTGACATCCTCCACCCCATCATCTTCAACTGCTACTGTTACCGTAAAGGATACGCCTTTGGGACAGAGAATCCGAGCAGCGGCTTCACAGGCCATGCAGAATGCTGTTGACCCTTACCTTTCAAGGGTCACAGTGCTGTTTGTACTGTGAAGCACCGATCAGTAGGGGGGAGCAGTTTCGAGGCTGTGGTAATGGAACGCAAGAAACACTATCCCCCACCTTAAATTTAAGGGCCGTCCAAAATCTACCTCTGTCCACCTGCCCCTCTGTCTCTGTGGTTGATGCCCCTTCCCTCCCTTCCCTACCCCGCCTTACCTTGCTTCTCCAGGAAAAAATTGTAAAAAGCCCCAAAAAAATACAAAATCGAAAAAACACACAAAAAATTCCTTTTGGTGCCAGCTTTCAGTTAAAAAATAGAAATGAGAAAAAAGTCACACGCCCATGTGCAGCCTGCATAGTCAACAGACAGTGCAGTAGTCTACAGACATCTAATAATTTCATATGAGGGTTGTGAGAAATGAAATCATTTTAATAGTTTTGCGTTCAAAAATTGTGCCTCTTTCAAGAAAATGTTTGTGTTTTTTGGGCTTTTATGTTTTTTTTTTACATTTTTTATTTTATAAACTGAACTAAGAAACATTTTACTGAATTTAATTATTTTTTCTCACTTTCTCAAAAACTGTTTCAAAGCATTTTGAATGTTTTCCTCAAATTTCTGATTACCCACATCAGTTAGACAGACTCCATCTCTGTGAACAATGTTGGCAATATAAAATATAGTGTTTTCATTATGAAACAATATCATGCCAACATCTTGCAGAAAAGCACACAAAGCTTTATTGACGTTGCTCCATACTTTTTCCATTTGGGGACCGTGTAAACATGAGCGCATCCACATCTGTCTCTGGGCAATGCGTTGCAAAATAATTTTAGAATTAGGGAATATTTCCTTCAACTTTCCCAATGTCTCCTTCATTGCAAACTGCAAGAAATTCCAGTCATATACCCCAAACTGTTCCCTCCACAATGAACAATAATAATGTCCGGAAGTTTCAATTTAACCATGTTTGCACAAAATGGTAGCAAGTCCACCCACTTCATGCCTCACATTCCTTACCACAAAACTTCCAATTCAGAGAATGCAAGATTTTTAGCCAATCCACAGTGCTCAGCACAAATCTTCAACCAATGAACAGAAGAGCCCCCAAAATCAACACTGTTTTCTGAAAGGCATTGCCATGCCCAATTTCAATCCCCTCACAACTCCTACTAACAAAACTCCTGCTAGCCTATCTTCCTATACACCTCACCCAGGAAACCTGATTGGCAGATCCCCCGATGTCCGTGGACACTACGACATCTCTGCGGTCTCTGCCATCCCTGTTTCCTGCCAGGCAACCTCAAAAGACCCGGATGTGGCACGTGCCATCCACAGACTACCACGGTGTCCGCAGTCGTCACGGCCACTCAAAGGATTTGGTGGAAATTAAACACAGTGGCCCTCATTACGACCCTGGCGGAAAGCGACTGACCGGAGCGCCACAGCGTAAATAGCGTTTCCGCCATTGCACGAAGGAGCAAAGTGCGGCCCATTCCGACCCATCGGGCACGAGCACCACGGCATGGCGGAAGTGCAAAGTCCGCGATGGCGGAAATGACCCCAAAACGGCCCACACCGCCGCCGTACGGCGCCCCAGGTGCAATACCGCCACCCCTCTTAGCGGTCACCGCAGTGTGCGCCTACCGGAAAGTACGGTGCCCGGAAATATACGGAAACGGAAGTTAAAACATGGGCCCGGAACGGGAAACATCCCGGCGTACACCTATAAATACACTAAAACCACACAACCACTAAAATCACTACCCTGAAACACACCCCAACCCGTCAACCACCCTAGCGAAACCAAGAATAATGGGAAAAGCAGCGAAGAAAGCGTGCGACCGCAAGCGGCAGGTCCACTTCTCCCGTGAGGAACTCACCGTGCTAACAGAGACCCTCCAGGAGAATGCTGCCGTCGTCTTCTGCACGCAAATGACCAGGACGGCACTTGCAAACAAGAAGGCCATATGGGCTCTGGTGGCACAGCGGGTAAGTGCGGTGGGGACCGCACCCCGCACCCCACAGCAATGCCGCAAGCGATGGGACGACCTGCGGATACGCGTCCGCAGCATACTCTCTGCCAACCGCAACATTGCCACAGCCACCGGGGGAGGTCCTGAATCACCCATCAAGTTGACCCCCTGGGAAGAAATCTGTGCCTCCACCATCGGAATGGAGAGCATAGAGGGAGTCGGAGGGATGGAGAAAGGAGTGCAGACATCCGAAGATACAGGTAGGTGGGCCAGAAAAAACAATGCCAAATCCACACAGTCCATCCATGTGAAGTACCATGCGTCCACATAGTGCAACAGAAACACATGTCCAGGAGAACGTCCACACACATCGGCCTGATAGCGCACGTTAAAACCCACAATAAATACATAAATAATTAAAAACCCCTAATACACGCACTACACGTGCAGCAGGCACACCCTAACTGCAGGCTGCCAAACAACTGCACCCTCACTCCACACACAAATCAAAGCACCTCCAAGGGCCCGGCCCAAATCACCCTCAGGTACCACCCCAATGCATGTGATACAATGCCATTCCAATTCCCACAGACCCACCAATAACCCTCGCCCTCCTCTACTCCACCACAGGGTCCGATCCAAACGACGAGCTACAGGACACCCCTACCAGCACACCTGCAAAGAGGGCCAAGACCAACGGCCAGAGACCCTCCACCTCAGCTGCACGCATCAAGACACGGCAGCAGCACAAATCAGGTGGCAGCACAGAGGAGGGAACATCAACAGGCACCCCAGCAGCCAGCATGCCCACAACACCACCACCACAGGTCCCCCCAATGGATGCCACAGAAGGCACTGCCTCCGGTGGCAGCAGCACCATAGGTGACACCCCATTGATGGCAGCATGCCCCGACACAGAAAACGGGGATGCCGAAGTCAGATCCATCCATGACCTGTCCCAATCCCCCTGTCTGTCCCATCCCGTACAACATGAGGATACCACGCAGGGGCACCCACAAGACGACGACTGGCCATCCCCCACAAGCCCTGTGGCAATGCAACATGAGGACAACAGCCCCTCTGTGACACCCCCGCAAATGGCCTTGGCCCAGCAGAGGCAACAGTCCCTCGACCAGTTGATCGAACAACAGCAGCAACTGGCCACGCTCCTCAAGGACCATGCTGATGAATGTGGGGGCACTAAGGCAGACATAGAAACATCAACTGAGACACTTAGGGCACAAATCGAGAGTAGCACCGAGAGCCTGAGAGTCCAAATGGAGAGAAGCACCGAGAGCCTGAGAGTCCAAATGGAGAGAAGCACCGAGAGCCTCAGGGGGGAACTGCATGCGACGGCCAAGGACGTATGTGCCGAACTTGCCGCAGTGCGCCGTGTGCTCACTGAGCTCTCGCAAACCCTTAGGGACATGCATGGACGTGAGCAGGCAGACACATCATCCGTTGCAAGCTCCGTCCAGGGCAGCCCCCAACGTAGATCTGGAAGGAACCTGCGCTCCACAGGCAGGGGTGCCCCTGATACCCGCAGAGGGGGCTTGCAATAGCGACAGCCCACTGACAATGAGCATCTTTGGACACTGGTGTTTGGGGGGGATGTAGGGGGGTGGAGGGGGTGTGTTGGGCTCACTTGGGTGGCGGGTCGATAGGGTGTTCAACATGACATCACATATGCCATAAAAAGTGCACGATCAACCAATGAGATGTGTGGACATTGATCTTTGTGTACTAGGCCATCATAGGCGTACAGTCCATATTGTGCATGTCCCAGACACACGCAGTGCCACGAGTCCCGTGTCCATGTATCAGCCACCAGGCGTGAGTGCTAGAAGCATACATCAATGAGATGCTGACGAATGTCACGGGCCTCCGGTGCCTCGCAGACTCCATGAGGTGCTGCCACATCCCCACCCTCATCATGACCATCTTCAGGTGCTTGCAGTTCTGCGTCAGGGGGCATGGGCACATTTCTACGTACGCACATGTTGTGGAGCATGACACATGCCATCACCATCTTTGCAACCTTCTCATGGCGGTACAGGAGTGCCCCGCCAGACCTGCTGAGGCAGCGGAAACGGCCCTTCAGTAGGCCGAATGCCTGTTCTATGACTACACGGGTACGTGAGTGGGCATGGTTGTAGTCCTCCTCATGCTGGTCCCGTGGGTTCCGGACTGGTGTGAGGAGCCATCTCTTCAGTGGATATCCAGCATCACCTGTATGTGGACGAGAAACGTATGATGTGGAATGCCATTGATACGTACGCACACCCCCCCCCCTTCCTGCCAGGTCATTGCCAATTCACATACCCCACATCATCATGCATGTAATGAGACTCACCGAGTAGCCAGGATCTGTTCCCTGCGTGTCGCTCCATGTAGCGTGGTATTGTAGAGTTCCTCAAGACCATAGAATCATGGGTTGATCCAGGGAATCGGGCGCAACAATGTGTAATGATCCTGTTGGAGTCACACACCATTTGTACATTCAGGGAATGGAATTGTTTTCGGTTGCGGTACTGGGCCTCCATGGCATGTGGGACGACCAATTCCACATGGGTGCAGTCGATGGCACCAATGCAACCCGGTATGCCGGCAAGTGCATGGAATCCCACTTTCGTGTTTGTAATTTCCTGCTCCGAGCGTGGTAGGGAGATGTAGTCGTCTGCGTGCTGCAGGAGGGCATCGAGCACTTGCAATAGTGTCCGTGAGAACAGTGGCTGAGAAATGCCATGCAACTGTCCGACTGTGTGCTGGTAGGTGCCTGTGGCCAGGAAGTGGAGTACAGACACCACCTTCAGTAGGGGTGGGATGGCGGTTGGGCTATCTATCATGCTGACAAGGTCAGCCTGTGTCATGTCCACAATGGCGGCTATGGTGTCCCGGTCCAAACGGTAGAGGGTGTGGATCTGCTCATCAGTGAGGTTGAACGGATGTGCTCGGAGGCGTGGGATTGCGGGCTGCCTGCGTGGTGGTAGTGGCTGTGCTGGTGGGCCTTGCTGGCCCTGCCTTGCCCTCCTCCTCCTCCTGCGTCTCCTCCGTGCGGCCGGTTGTAGTTGGTGTTCGTCTTCCTCTTGGAGTTGGAGCACTTGCAGTGCTATCAGGTCCCCCAGGGCCAACATCGCGAGTCCTGCCGGTAGCATTTCAGTGTGGTTGTGGGAGGAGACTGGCTGTGCAATTCATGTGTTTTCAGGCTGTATGGCCTCCACCTGTGGTGATTCATTCCACCTGTGCAAACTGCCCTCCCCTTTGGCCGAGCACGTCACGCGCACAACGCTGCAATTCGGGGAATGGTATCTTGCTATTGCTATCATGTATTTGTACCCGATGGCCGTGTTGGATTGGTTGTTATGTTCATTCGGCTATGGTCCCATTGTTTCCCATTCTATCTGTGCAGTCGCGAACAGACTTGTGAAGGGTCAGTGGAACGTAGTACTCGAGTAACGGTGGGCCCTCATGCATCACTGTACCGAGTTGCAACGACGGGCGGGGCGTCCCATTCGTGGGTGAAGGCAGTTGCCATTTTCACACACAGCCGCACTCGATGGAATAATTAGTGATTTCAAACGGCCACAGATGCCTTTCCGACGTGGTGTTGCAAATGAGGAATTCGAAGGGCGGCGCTTTCGGTCTTCAGCTGGCGGCGAGGAGATGCCCACAGGTCTGACTGCAAATATAACGTTCTATTGTTCAATGTCCTTGAGACAGGGCCCATGGCGAGGGAGCAATGATTGATATGAATAGTTTGGGATGCGCATTAGCTACGTGGGCGATGAGGCCGGCCGTTCCCAAATACATGTTACTTCACAACACTGGAATTACGGGCTGGGGCACTGTGGATTTTGCAGGCTGCATAACGCACAGACTCAATGGATGTTTCTAATGTCATGTGAGTAATTATTCAGGCGTTTTGATCCCGGGATGAGGGAATGATGAATGGATGCATGGGCAGGTGATTTGATACAGAGTTTGCCATGTACAGGGCTTCTTGGGATCTATCCGCCTCCCCTACGCTATGTGATGCAGGGCTGCCATAGTGGGACCATCGTCTATCTGGCCTTGTTGAGCCCTCCCTGTCTCGAGGCGCCCTCAGACACTTGTGTCCATGCACGTTGACATTCCCATCTGATGGATTCTGTTTTGACAGACGCATGCACAGGTACACTCGTTTGAGATGGTGTTTGCACCTCGATATAGATGGTTATGAGTCGCAAGTGGTTTTGGGGTGGTGATGATCCTTTTGAGTGGGCTAGCATGCATTTGGCTGTGGATTTCGTGTGATCATTGAAGTGAGTTGTTCGAATGTAGTTCTGATGGCCATTCTGTTCTTTTTCTTTTCTTTTGGTTGACAGGTATCTCCTCCCCTTTTGCCACTGCCATCTGTATGCCACTCCTGCAGATGGATTTTACTCCCGACACCTGCTGCTTCGTGTTAATCGGTGGAGCAGCATTACGATCTTATGGGACGATCGCCAATGGCCCACATGCCCTTACGCAGTACTGGTGTCTCGGAGCAACATTTCGGCCTTTCAGCTGGACTAGTGCCTCCCCATTGGGACAGCCCTGCGGTTCTGTGCGCTTCCATGTTGCCTTTTCGTACGTGAATGTGGCTCTGTGTACCATGGGGGTACAGGGCGACACACAAGTAGTGGCTGGTCATTTCTTGCGGATGCAGCCCACAATGGTGATTAGTGTTTTGGAGTTCATGGCCTGATGGCTGTATGGGCTTGGTGTCTTTGATGTGCATAAATTGCTATTCTGATTTGGCCCGTGTAGCGTTTTTCTTTGCAAGTGATGTGGCATATGCCTATTTGGGGGGCGATGTATTGTGAGGAGATCTGCATTGGGTTCCAGCTTCGGGGTTTAGTTGCGTGGTACTGTACTGGGCGCGTTTGCCTACTAAGCCCGTGAGGTCAGGGATGGGGGCTGCCTATATGACAGTTTGAATGTTGTCATGCTCAGGGGCGGGGGATTGGGTTTTGTGTAACAGATGCCGGTCAGCCAGGTGGACTGGTGGAATGATGTGATTTTCGGAATATTGCTGGGCACAGGTGCCTGTGTTTGCGTGCGTTTCTTGGTGGGGGACTGTGGTCATGTCCATTGGGATGGCTTCTGTATTCGTGCCATCTGTGACCTGCAGCTCCCATTGGCCCCTCTTGTGTTGCTTTTGTTCGTTGGCATGCATGGGTGCTTTGTACATTTCAATGGTTGCATTGTGACTTCATTGCACCTACCGGGAGTTGTACTTTGTGGGCAGGGAGCGGTGTACAGGCACTCAGTGGGGCCGTTTACGGTTGATTCGCGATGCCGTACTTCTCGCCATGGCGGAATGGTACATTCCGCCATGCCTGATGGCGTTAGGTACATGTCCGCTAGGGTCGGAATTGGCGTACCGTTGCACCATGGTGGTGTTTGCGGTTTGGCATGGCGCGCGCGCGCGTGCTTGGTGCAGTTAGCGTTGG
The DNA here is from genome assembly GCF_040938575.1 of Ambystoma mexicanum. NCBI lineage: Eukaryota > Metazoa > Chordata > Amphibia > Caudata > Ambystomatidae > Ambystoma > Ambystoma mexicanum. The sequence goes on along the minus strand of NC_090941.1, from coordinate 167,602,099 downwards.
CGTTCACTACGGTGTCGCTAATGGCTTCGTACTTTGCGGTGACGGGTCATAGTCGCACCGAGCGCTATTCGATGGCGGTATTGCATTTCCGCCATCGTTTTTCGATTTCCGCCAGGGTCGTAATGAGGGCCAGTTTCAGTTATTTATTCTTTAGTGGTGGCTCTGAAAAGAACCTTCTTTGGGGGGGTTTGTTAACAAACACCTTTTTTCCTTTTATGTATACTAGTACTGTACACTCTACATCTTCCCTTACACATTTCTTACAAGAACCTCTTCAATGCATTCCTAACTTTGTAAAGGAAAATTGCATTTCTGACATCTGTGAACTAAACTCAATTTTCACACAAAAAATTCACAGCATCATACCTTATATTGTCATTCTCAGAAGATTAGATCCCTGTAGCATATACAAAAGCAGATACAGCTTTATTAACATCCTGCCTTGATTCTTCCATTTGTGGACTGAAAATGTTTGTTGGATATCTCCATGTTTGCCTGTGATTTATTTCAGAAAAGATAATCTTGGCAGCAGGAAACAGTTCCATTAGACTTTTAAAGAAATCCTTCGGGGGCAACCTGCAAAGTCACTGGAGTCACAAACCTCAAACTGTTCCCTCCACAATCGACAATTACAATATTGGGATATTTAAAGTGAGACAGTTTAAGCCAAAAACTGCATGCCACAAAACTTCCACTTCTGGCAATCCAATACTTTCAAAGATGCCATGACTTTCAGCATACACCTTCCATGACTGAATTGAAGAGTCCCCCACAATCCACACACTCTGCCTTCTCAAAGACATAGCCATAGCCATTTGCAGTGCTCTTGAAGAGAGTGTCCCAAAGATGCCCCTCCTCACCCCCAGATTCATGTCAAGATGGAGAGCTAGCCAACCATCCTATTTTGGATGACTCCCGAGTGCACCAATGATTGACAAGTACACAGAAACGTATCCCCTCAGCCAGCCATACCAGCCGGATCCCATACATGTTTTCACAGGTATAGGGGAAGAAACAGAGATTGTGGACAGAAACACTGATATAAACAGTCTTGACAAAGCAGAAAGAAGCCACAATGCTGATGTCATTTGTGACACCACAACGTAGAAGCATTAGACAGGAAGCACGCTTGCAGTCCCGCACAGCATTACACAAACATACATTTGCATACACGAGGGACATGCTTACACAGTTTTATAGCAAGAGGACAGATACATATACATACTGTCAATGTTTTTATTATTTTCTCATTACCCAAATACAGTAACGCAGAACCGCAAGGCACAAGAGATCCTGAGCAAGCTTGCTTAACTCAAAACAATCCTATGGGACTACAGGGACATAAATGGAACCTGATAGGACCAATTATGACTAGCGAATAGAGTACTTAGAATTATGTGAATATGCTGAATTTATATTATTCGTCTAAGGAAAATTAGAGAAGGCCCCAAAGCCACAGAGCCTGAGATGAGGAGAACTGATTCAAGCTGAACAGAGCACGAAGCAGGCTCACACCCAAGGTCAGAGATACACGGACACATTCCAATCTCCATACAACAAGGGGACCAGCAGCAGAGAAACAAAAAGTATCCCCTCAGCCAGCCATACCGGCCGGATTCCAAACATGTTTACAGAGTATAGGAGAAGAAACAGAGATCGTGGACGGAAACACCTATATGGACAGCCTCAACTATGCACCAAGAAGCCACGATGCTGACGTCATTAGTGATACCACGATGTAGCAGCATTAGACATGAAGCACACTTGCAGTGCTGCACCACATTACACAAGCATACATTTGCATACACAAAGGACATGCTTACACAGTTCTATAGCAAGATTACAGATACATATACATACTGTCAATACTTTTATTATTTTCTCATTAGCCAAATTCAGTAACGCTCAACCGCAAGGCACAAGAGATCCTGAGCAAGCTTGCAGATGCTTAACGCAAAACAACCCTATGGGACTATAGGGACATTTATGGAACCTGATAGGATCAAGTGTGACTAATGTATAGAGTACTAAGTATAACGTGAATATGTAGAATGTATATCATACATCTAAGGAAAATGACAGAAGGTCCCAAACCACAAAGACTGCGATGATGAGAACTGATTCAGGATGCACAGTGCATAAGGCAGGCTCACAGCCAAGGTCAGAGCTACACGTACACATGCAAATCTCCAGACGACAAGGGTACTGGTTGCTGAGAAATGGAATAAATGCTCATAAACACAAGCTGAAGAGCTCAATTTTGCAGTCCCTAAGCATGTGGTACAGCCAAATGAGACAATGGACAGTCACCCATGGTGGGAAAGCAGAGCTGATCCCAGCAAGTCAGACTCAGACGGCAACAAGTGTTGCAACATAAGGAGCACATTCTCGTAGGCAAAGTTGGTACACACAAGTTACAATGCAGACACCTAATCATTCACATCACCTTGAAGAGGTGCAAAGAGGGCTGAGAACCGAATCGTGCCCCAGGCCTGGGGAGATCAGTTCTGACCAATCACAGTTTAGAAATTCAGCGGCGGATGGCAAATGGTATGAACCAATGGTAGGCCCATTACTCTGCAACAATGTAATAGATAGTTTCTTGGGGATGGGAGAGGCCAGCCACCTGAGATGCAAGGACCAGTAGAATAACCTTCCTAGGGTTCTCCCATAGCTAATAGTAATCTCAGTACCCAAACCTCTGTGATGATAGGTTTTTGGGGAAGGGCCCAGGTGATGATGACATACTTGTACAAAACTGTACTGTATGACATGGAGAGCTGAGATGCACGGGAGAATTCTCAATGTCTTGTATTGATAACCTGTTGGTTTTATTTGCAATAAACCACAGTACTAACTTGCGGTTGGCTGAGTCCTCTGTTTATTCTGGGGAAGGGTTTGGGCCCTTGAGAGTCAGGCAGACCCCCAGAACTCTGATATACAACTGGAGAGATTCCCCCAGAACTCTCACAACTCCTGCAAACAAAACTTCTGCTACCCTCTTTCCTGTACACCACATCAAATAAACCTAATTGGCTGATCCGTAGAGGCCAATTTTCATGCCAGGCATCCTCAAAAGTCTTGGATGTGGCATGTTCCATCTGTGGATAACCTCGGTGTCCACGAACCTCATAACACAGGGGCAGTGCTTCTACCCTTTCCACTTTCATGTTATCAACACTCCCTCATCTGCTGCTTTCAAAGAGTCACACATCCATCCACCAATCAAATCCAAAACATCTACAGTTGACCCTGTCTGCTTAGTTCAAAACTTCAGATGCACACTTGAACTCTGAGAGTATATATCACCTGTTAATCAAAGGCATCTGCTTCACAAACTACTCTGAAACTGTCCAAGATTTCCATTCCCAGATTCAACAAGACCTGGGTCTAACAAGACATAGTACAGATATGCTTATATTTTAAAACATATTTTCTTCAACTCTTTCATGAATAAATATGTATATAGAATGTTCCTGCTACTCACCATGTAAAAAGCATCTTGATAATAATATTCTCTTTTGTAACCACTCTAGCAAATGCCATGCATTGCAGCATTCAGAACCTGCTCACATGAAGCAACACATAATTACAATGTTCTGCGTTTTTAAAATGTTTATTTTTAAGAGCAATTTCAAGAAAGTAAAAAAAAATGCATATGTGCATTTACAGCAGCACTGTGTGTCATGGTTTCAGAAAGGCAAAAAAGATAGAATAGATTTATAGACCATTTTAAGTGACACTTTGTGTCTGCCAGTTTAATATGTTGGCAGCACAGGCATACATCCCAACATCACCCATTCCAATCTGTAGGGGTTTATCAAGTCTTCATTTTTTCCTTTGAATTCTGTCACTTCCAATTCCACTTCTCTGATTATAAAACTCAAACTACAAGACCCAGTATACACAGAAAAAAAACCCAGGACTGGACTTGAACATTCAAAACTGTAACATGTATATCAAATAAACATATAAAACGCTGTCCATTTCAAAATATTTCTTTTTGGAAGTGTAGAGAAGATGCTAAAAGTGCTAGAACCTCCCACCCCCTCAAACTGAATGCAGATATCTTGTCAGGCTGATAGATAGTTTTAGTGTTGGAAAAATCAGAAATGTAGTGCCTTGTAGGCCATAGAGCACATATAAGAATGACATATATTTTTAGGGTCAGAATGCCTTACACAGCGGAGGGCATCACAAGTAGCACAAATGTATCATAGATATAAAAAAATCAAGGCTGAAATCTGAACAGAAAATGTGTTCTGATTAAAAACAGATTGGTCAGCCATTTTGGTTGAGACAAGGTCAGGCATGTTTTAAAATAGTTTCTATAAATACAAAATGGTCGAATTTCACAAAGTCATGCTGATATAGTCTAATAATTCTCTCATAGAAGTTCATTAAAGGTTCATCGTAGGAGGAATGTTTGGACCATTTGGTTCAAATTTCCTGGCAGCAATTTTGTCATTGATGCGCCGGGGAAAGCCAGGTAGTGTTCAAGGAAGGTTGCAATTAGAACAGACAGCTGTTAAAACTAGCAACAATTTTTGGGCTCATGGGGAGTCCACTGCAGCTGTAGACTTTTTGGCACGAAAGCATGCTATCGCCTGCCAAAATTACCTCGAGGCTGATGTCATGGATGTTCTTTCTCAAGGCATCAAAGGATTCATATTAGAGGTCAAGAGCATCTCAAACAAATGTTATGAGCTTGCATGCGTAGTTCTGACATAGGACCTGGTGAGTGGCAGTCTAGTCAACTAAAACTGGACTAGAAAGGGGTTTCTCTTTGGTTATCAGACCCAATTAGAATGTATTGTGCATTACATTATTAAATTACATCAGCTTTGAAACTGTATAAAAGGAGCTGATGTTAAGAAGAAAGCTCAATGCTGCTGGTGTTATGCTGTCTGCTGTTTGATTCATGGTATCCTGAGAAGCAATAAAAGATGCCTGTCTTTGAAATCTAGCCTGAGTGTCTGCTGTCTGCCTCCCTGCAGTCCAGGGGTGTCAGAGGCCCAGAGAGGGTGTTGGGCTCTTCTCTTTAGAAGCATTTTGGTGAAAGTTAAAAACTGCATACCTGCACTTATAGCAGAACTGTGTCACTTCTGGTAAAAGGTAAAATCAAGACTATATAAACACCTACAGATTAGAATGCATCATGTTGGCAGGTATGCATATACTCCTAACATATTAAACTTCCACACACCAACTGCCATTTAAAGGTGTACTACAAATCTTTTCCATCAACTGTTTCTCTATTAAAAAACGTCACACACAGAGCTTCCATAAATGCACATAAGCCTCTCTTAACTTTCCTGAAAATGCTCCTAAAAACAATTTTAAACATCCAGCAATTGAATTAACTGTTTTTTCCCAACAACTCCTTCCTATCTTCATAGAGAACATCCTTGCTAACTAAAAGTACTTCACTATTACCGCATATCCCCACTAACTATCTTTTACAATTACAGAAAAGACCCCACACTCCCGAAGACAAGAACCTAAAAAAGAATACCCTTCACATCCTACAAAGTACACTAATGTACCATGTATTTGTATGTAATTACAACAGCACAGTTCCACTATATATTACCCCAGACTACTCTTTTCGAACCAACATTTATTTAACTCTAACTCGATATACTGCATCATTCACACTCTTCCTATTCCATCTAAACACCTTCATTGCAACACCCACTGAAAAGACACTCCTGAAAAAAGCACAATGTCCCTACTGATTCAATCACACCATCACTCCCTTACTCACTAACCCAATGCCATCACACCTCTAGATACTCTTACTCTCACAACCTTCCCAACCACAACTCATATGCCACCACACAATCAAACAGTACTGTATTAAGCTCTCCAATCACACCCACACACCCGTTCACAATACATGCATATACATTGCACAACTTTCAAACCCAAACTTTCTCTTTTCCCAACGGACATAACAAAATGCCTACTAAAAAGCAACTCCATAGAAAAGAAAGTAAAAATAGAGCAGATAAAAATAAAAACATACCATATAGTCACCCACCTCTAACAACATGTATAGAAAACATTGAAACAAAAGAGATAGTAACCTCACTCAACAAAACTAAAACAAGCCATGACTAAAAAAAGTAAGGCCCCTCTTGCAAAAACTAAAAGTAAAATAAATGTACAAAGAAAAGCAGACCTACTAACAAACCTAACACTGTATCTACCAGTGTTTATGTCGTCACAGTAAAGCAATCCAAAAAATGGGTGTTACAAAACACAATCATATAAAAACAGCTTAAAAGTCACAATCTACCCTTAGAATTTACGACAGGAGACTCATCCTGCGAGCTCTAATTAACAGCGATTTGATACCAAAGAGATAATTGCTTATATTGATTTTAAACAGAATGAAACTCTTACACAACAAAATATCTTCAAACCTCTAATGTAGTTACAATACGCCAACATGTATCTAACTATTTTAATCATGCCCTTAACCACAACATACTTAAAAAAACATACTATCACACTTACACTCACATCATTGTGATAGTTTTTTTTTTTAATCCAGTATGTACTTTTTTCTCTCCCAATGACCTAATGATTTTTTTATGTCAATACAACAGCAGTGTGTCATACACTAATGTTGTACCAAACATAGTAATTACAAAGTACTGTTTATGAGGGTCTAAAGAAATGTTTATGCTAAATTGTAAACAAATAAAGCTTTGAAACTATCTTGCTTAACAAATTGTACAGTTTTTTTCCACAGAAAATAAACTAGAGATTCCAGCTTCATAACGCTATTGAAACAAGTAACCATACCAAGTATTTCTATAAGCAGTATCCTCAATTGTACTACAATCATAAGTACCATATACAGTTCAATTACAACATTCCACCATATTACAAACCCTTTCTACTCCCACTGCATTATGGTTATTCTGGCCATACGCCTACTACTTTACCTATAATTACTACAAACTTATCACTACTGTGGTGGTTGTGGCCAGTGGACATATTCTTGGGGCCATGGCCTACGGTCATGCCCCCCAAAATGGCCACTGGCCAAAACCACATCAATACAATTATCCATATAAAATCTACATACAATACACAGTCAAATAATAAAACTTACCCTAAACCCCCTGCAAACAAAATGATGTTCGCGGACACCAAAATAGACCACATACTCAGCAGTGTTTCCAAACCCTTTTTTCACCAATAAAACAGCTTCATATCACCTTCATTCCATTCCCCTACTATTTCTATGCCCTCTTTCAGCCATCAAATAACCCCAAATGTTTTTTCCAAGCTACTCATTCACAGCGCGTTCCGCAGACTATCGTGGTGTCAGCGGAGTGAACGGCACCCACATCCACTTTTTTCACTTAGACAAACAGCCCCATATCATCTCTATTCCACTCCCCCACCCATCCCAGTCCTTCTTTTCACCACCAAATAATCAAAATGTGTTTTCCAGACTTTTCCACTGCTGCGCTATCTGCACACACCGGCCAGTGTTTGCCGATCCAACATGGCGGACGCTTACAAAAATATGTTGCACCTCACGCTTTTCACCATCCAATCAGTGGGCATGTCCAATGTCCACAGACATCATGCCAGCCCCTGGACCAATCTGAGTCCCGTCCATGGACCGAAAAGGCCCGAAAAATGGAAGTGCATCCGCGGACCGAACCCAGATAACGCTAATTTATTTTTACCTACTTTTTGGCCGTTTAAAAAATAAAATACTGGATGGATTTACACCAAATATACAAAAGAACGCTTTCAGGATCAAACCGACAATCCTGGCACACATTTGTTTGGCAGTTTGGGCTGTAGGCATGAGCAATTTTCTTGTCCATTGTGTCTATGGGAAAAAACACACATCTTGCGAGCCCCCCTCCTTTAACTTTGCCCTCACCAAACTTTGTAGAATCAATCTGACGGGCTGTATCCTTTTTTTGCAAAGTTTTGCGAGATTCATCTAGGGAGGGGGAAAGTTATAAGCCACCCAAAACTGCTCCTACTATGCGTTAAGTAACTTAACAATAACTACACGGAAGCTACCGCAGGATGTTTAATTAGAGGCCAGCTGTTGCTGCCCTATACTTAAGGTGAGTTGGATTCATATAGGAACCTTGAAAAATTCTATTGTTAATAACATTTGTTTTGTGTAACAGATTTGGCTGGAATCTTGAAGTTGGTTAGGGATGCATGGGTCCCCCAGACTGCGAGATTTCATAAAGATTTGCTAAAAAATTCCAAAGTTATTAAGAAGATGAAGGACAAAATCCAAAGTTTTGGGGTCTTTCCCATTCATTTTGCCATAGTCAAACAAGGTCAATTTTTGCTGGACCGCAGAGCCCAAACCGCTGGATGGTTTTGAAACAGGTCCAAAACAACTTGGGCACAAAACGTTCAAAAGAGCCATTTTTGTAGTTTGGGGTAATTCTGTGCAGTAATTTTTTAAATATTTGATGGTGAAGGGAGTGCCCCCATCTAAAAAATAAATAACTATATCTCAGGTAAATTACAAAAACCATGAGTTTTTAGAAATGAAACAGCCGTCATCTTTGTTTTTGCTCAATGCGAGAGATAGCCGAGGTTTTCAGAAAATGAAATGCTGGAAAAAATTAATTTGCAGGACAACAACATCCAAATGCCATCAGTCTAGTGGGTTGTGGGGAGGGGGGTAGCTAGAGGGAACCAAGTGAAATCTGAGAGCTAGAGGGGTTCCAGGGACTGAGTCTGCAATGCAAAGCTTTTCTGTACCCTTGTCTATTTCAGCGAATAGCCGACATCTCAAAGCAAACTGCGTCACCGAAACAGTGTGTTGTGCGGGGAAAGGGAGAGGGCAGGGGAGGTGAGGAGGCCATCTGGGGAGTGGGTGGACCTGGCACAGATAATGGGGGTAATTTGTGAGGGCCTCAAGGGACAATATAGATTATTTTCTTCTGATATTCGCAGTTATAGAAAACTACAGATAACCACAGCTATCTGTAGTTCATACATACAGTGACTACATATAGACCAGGTTATCTGTACTTCAGTACCTGCGGCTATAGAAAAAAAGTTTAAAATAATTTGAAAAAGATATTTTGGCAGGTACAGTGATGTTGGGGGTGAACAATCACTGGCCACGCAATAGGCATCTGGAACTCCCAGTGTAGACGCTTCCCCACAAGACCACAAGCACTTGTTTCATATTGAGATTTTGTTTTCCAGGGAAATTCTCACAACAGATTTCTGGGTTTAAAAGGTGACCACTTTAATACTTTGTGAGCGTATTTATTGGAACATTTCTTCTCTCATGTCATTTTTCTGGTATACATTATTTTTTTTTAATTTGAATACTATTTTGTTTTGGGCACGTTCTTCTAAGGGGATGGTGAATTAAACTACATTTGTATATTTCACTTTAACATATATGTTCACTTACTGAGCCTATATTCATGGGTGCCAACTTTGGATTTTTGCTATGGGGGCAAAATTACCTGGGCATATGTTATTCAAGCAGCCAGTCATGTTTTTCCCTTGCTGCTTAAACACAGTTAGTTGGGGTCATGCTAAGTATCACAATATTTACCAAGAGATCGGCCATAATACAAGAGGCCTGTTGCTTAACCAAAGTGTGAAATCCTTGGCAAATAATTTAATCGCACAGTGCATTAACTAAAAAAATGGTGAGTTGTCAAAGCCTGCAAACTTTTAAACATAATAAATACAAATAGATTTTTTACAGCTATGTGATATAGGGGATGAAAAATCACTGGTGACCCGGGTCTCCTATCCGTGCAGTAACCGGGACTGGCCCTGCTTAGCTTCAACGTGAGAAAAAGACAAGACCGCACAGGCCATATTGCCTAACGAGTGAGACCAAATTACAAGACCTCTTAGAGCAACATGGCCTGAGGGGGTTGGCCCCTTCCTCACTTTGAAGCTAAGCAGGGATGTTCCTGGTTACGGCGTGGATGTGAGACCCTCCAAAGTTCCATGCTGTGTGTTTTCTTTGTTTTAAAGATCTCATAACACACTAAGAAAACACATGGCATCCACATTCTTTTTGTTTTAAACCATGTCACTGTCAGTCATTGAAAGTATTGCACTCAGAGAATTTTTGTTTGCCTTTTGCTGAATTGCAATCTGGCATTTGTAGTCTCACAGTCAAGATGGGGGATGAATACCACAACTGTACACTTTTGCCTAACATAGTTCAATAAGGATTTATACATTTGAGTGACACTATGGAAAATGTACTTTTCAAGTTATCTTTATAAAGCAGGGTATTGTTGAAAGCCAGACATGGGGCTGAGGAGGGGAAATTATGAGAGGGCAAGTAACTCATGAGTATTTTCCCATGATGTGGCACAGGAGTTTCTAATCCTGGACAATGGTGCAGTTATTCTCCCCATTTAGTGGTTGCTTTACAGGACATAATTAAAGGACACGTGGGTGAAGGGTGTACCTTTTTTTTAGAGTGCGGAAGCATTCCCTTGGGTATTTTTGAGAATGGCAAGCCTGCTCAAGTATTTGGCTCCAGGATTTTACTTAGGTTGTCATGTTCCCAGTGCAAATGCTTACCCACACAATCACACACTATTGTTTTGTATTAGAATTTTGTTTAACATGGAATATTTCACAACAGAATGGTGGGTTTGCAAGCTGAGCACTTTTTATACTTTACCAGTATATTTATTCAAGTGGGTAAAACCGGAAAAACAAGGTGGTCCCCCAGGGGCAGCATAAGGGCCTTTCAAACATTTCATTTAAAAGGAGCCTCCAACTTCCAGATGACATTGACCCCCCCCCCCCCCTAACCTCCCGTTTTGCCAGTCAGTACCTACAGCATGGCAATAAATTCCTTTCTATTTTACATTCGTTCAGGGGCTTACAATGTGCACTTTTCTGGAGACCTTCCGGGCGTCACTTTCCTCAAGTCCACCTTGGGGACTTCCTTCATATGTTTATGTTTATGTTTATGTTTATTTTATTTATATAGCGCAAACCAGGCCCTGAGGCAACCGGGCGCATAAGACAAGTCCCCAAGGTGTCACCTGTCCCCTCGCCAGATTGTATGTGTCTCCTACGCCCTTGGCCTGAGATACTTAAAAATGAACTGGAAGTCGTTTCCACTTTACTGGCAAACTGATATGCCTTCCGGGTACATATCGTACATGTATCCCATGTCTAGTCTAGGCCAGTGTTTCACAATTGTTTCATCATATGTTGGGTCAATTTGTGTCTACGGAAAAGGAATCTGTTCACGTTTGTATAACTTTCTCCATTCACCAACTGTGCACCATACAGGATCAAATGTACGCTTATCTATAGGTCCTCGGGAGAGAAGTTGCAGCCAGTAGCGAGTATGGATTATGGATGCATAGACATTCTGACAGGGGGGGTTGATGGGGATGCTTGTCCATGTCAGCTGCATACACCACACCCCCTCTTTAGTGTAGGGCATACGTTATTTGTTTAACATGTGTACCACTGTATTCTAATTGACTTGCGAACATTGGCAGGGGTCATTAATATTTCCCCAAGGTACGGCCCTCCTTCTCACCTCAGACCATAATTTGGGAGCAGGTCATTAACTGCTAATAATGACCCCATCCCTTAAGAGCTTTTATTACATGTGTACAACATGGTGTTAGCGAGCTACACATTTGTTGACAGTTATTTACAAACACCATGTCCGTAAATAGTTGTCAAAACCCAGCACTAACTTATGCACGTCATAAATGATGCACGTAACGCCCTGCGTCATTTGATTAACCCCTCGCTTTTTCAATGGGACACTGACATCATTTAACACATTCATATTTTCTAAGGCATTGAAAACGTTCTCCAAACCGTTAAGTTATTGAGGCCATTTTGGAACATTGCAGAGCACGCAACCTATCCTCTCGAGTATCCAACGGTTTCATGCAGAATGCAGGCTAATAAACTAGTACACTTTGCATTTTCAACAGCACAGTTCTATGTTGCGTCATCATTTTCTTTTTCACCACCACATACTGTTTTCAACTCTGCATCTTCAACTTGCTTTCTTAATTGGCTCGCACTCTGTGACCTCACTCTGGCGGGCCTGCCAATTTGAGATTTCGCATTCCCGGCTTTAATTGCACTCTCGTGTTCATTAAGATGTAATGTACGTTTATTTTTAAACAGTTTCACCTGCACATTGTAACCCAGGGAGCAGTTTGCAACATAAATTACAATGTTTGAGCGGCATGAAAAACATGGTTTAATCAGAGCGCATTTAGCGATGTGTGCGCGAATGAGTCACCCCCATGACACTGCCGCAATTCAAATGATTACAGCAAACAAAGGTTCGGTTCGGTGATTAAAAATGCCGGTTATGCGAGCACGATTTAGATTTCCAGTCTCACTATATTATCAACTATGTTCGAACCTATAGTATTCAAGAACAAATGTACACTCATTTAATTTACAACCTGTAAAATATTTCAAACCTCTAGCAGAAAACACAAGCCACGTAATATACTTCGTTTTGTTAGCATTACGAAAAGATTGTGTATTTGAGAAATGTCGAATTTTTTATTTTTTATTTTGGCAAACATCTCATTTGCCCGCGCTAATAGATTTAGGACACAATTCATTTTGGATTTGTGGCTATGTGAAAGAATGCACTGCTAAAATACATTGAAGTTGAGCACTGAGTAGTCCTTTGACAACTAATCAATTAAAATGTGCTAATGGGATTTATTTCCCAATTTAAATTTGACTATTTAGATTGACGTGACTGCTTCAGTAGCGTTTTTGATATTAACAAAAAAAATACAGGTGCACTGCAAATCTGAAAGCGACTGCACGCTATTTTTGAATTGGTGGTTTAGTGGTGACATTTGTTTTTTCATTTGGAGTTTTATAATGTGCTGTGTGCATAGAAAGTTGTTTCCTAGTCCCTGGATTAGAAAGGGGCAGGATACAGAGAAAGAGAGAGAGAGAGTGTGTGTGTGTGTGAGAGAGATGAGAGAGAGAGAGAGAGAGAGAAAGAGAGAGAGAGGAGAGAGAGAGAGAGAAGTGGTGGTGAGAAGAGGGAGCAGAAGAGCAGGTACGTTTGATTCACGGAAAACATTTAGGTTTTCTACCAGACTCTCAAGAAGAAAGTTTTCCTTCAGATCGAGGTTCTTGGAGGTGGAGATCTAACTGAGAAGGCCTTGCAGAATAGAAACATGTGTAGTGCTGTAAAAGCAAAAAGAGAATATCGAGGCTGAGTACCACAAAAGGAAATTCACCAAACACGGGCTTACAAAAATACACAGATCTTTATTCTACAATTGAACAGTTTTCAAAGGAACAAAGCATCAGATACAGATAGCTATCTGGCCCCCAGTACATCACAGCGAATACCAGCCCTGTCGGTGTGAGAAGTGAGTGGGGCTGTACATCAGAACACTCACTCTTTTTTTACAATTCTGTAACATGATGTCCAGCCCATCTACAGGTTAATCATTCCTAGGGCTAGGGGTTTGTGCCGTGTTCACTTCTAATTTATTCACCTATAGGCATACAGATTATTCCTAGTCTATACACAAATAAGTCACAATGGCAACAGTGTACTTTTGGATCCAACATTAAGCCTTCGTACATGTTTCATACAATGCAGTTCTACTAGTTTTCACATTCAGTATTTAAACGCCATTGTGCTTAATATATGCTCACGGATCAGTTTGGTTGGCATAGGTAATCCTCGATTTACAGGTCAGCGAAGGACAAGGTCTCCTTACATGACCCTAAAATTTGGCCTGCGGGCAGTTTAGGCATTAAATTCATGTAGAGGTCAAGACGGCCAAGTTACAAACAGATTAACACTGTCCACCATTTTAGAACACAGGGTGACTTTGGAGTGAGAATCAAAATGGCGGATTAACCTAAAATGGCGACTAAATCAGACTAACGTCAGAACCTTGCAACGTGGATTTCTTCGCAGAGCGACTGTGTTTAGGCCAATATATACAATAAAGGAGGGACAATATAATATCCCGTTTAACAAACCCTCGCTTTGGCCTAAGCCAAGCGCTAAACTACTTCTAGTTACTTTACGAGTAACTCCACGTCTCAATGTCCATACATCCTGAATCACTATCGGAGATATCAATTGCCATTCGATCGGATACTAAGATTTCTTTCAGAACATATTTGTTGGAGATCTTCTCTGGGGCATATACTTTATGTCCTAATGTACCCATCGCTTGTGCGCAACATCATCCTAACATCGAACACATACCAGGAAGACATTGTATGCAACAACAAAGAAACAACAAAATACCTAAAATAATCAGCAAGACAGAAAGTAGTTTCCATTCCCAAGATCGCAAGAAGTCCCAGAACCAAGCGCTAAGATCCCAGTTTCCCTCGGGAACATGCACTTCTGAACTTAGGACATGCAAATTCTGTATTGCCTTAAAGATAGTTAGGGAGGAATCTGGTACGAAAACACAGCAAGCGGTCCCCACCAATTTACATACCCCACCACGCTCAGCCAGGATGACATCTAATGCCATCTGGTTCTGAAGTGCTACTAACCTTATTGCTTTCTGTTCTAACGTCATATTATAGAGTATGTCAGTGGTCCGGTTGATGGTCCTCTCCAGTACTCGCTAGTCTCCTGATATCTTCAGAGTTCATTATTTGCCCCAAAAACGGCACAAAGGATTTAGCTACATCTCCTAGAATTTGTGCTGAAGTGTCACCATTCTCGTCCCACCTTGGACAAGCCTTTGAAATCTCTACAGTGCTTGCAATGAATACCCGGGTAACAGAATCCCTAAATAACAAAATCCCTGCCAATCCCTGGGTAACCATGGAAATGCTATATTACTGCAAACAAAGTAGACAGGTTCGCCTACATACAAATCATAACGCTGACGCAACCTTTAAAATCACCCATTATCTGAGTACCATTCCTTTGTATGCAGAAAGAAACTGAATCGGGGCTATGGTTAACAGTGTAGGAAGGAGGCATGGCATCCTTAATGCCTATAGGAGCCATCTTGAAAGAGATCAAAGATTGAAAGGACGGGACAGTCTATCAGAAGGCCCAATAGAAGCAACATTAAGCTTACTCCTATTTGCAAAAAGCAAGCATCCCAGGGGCATCAGAACACATTTTTCAAACTCGTTTAAGTTAGTCCCATTGAAATTCCCCGAGATGCTATCGTTCCATCGGGCAAATAATAGTGCTCTAAGAGAAGAATAGCATGCAGTTGTCAAAGGTAAAGGATGAATATACCAACCTAGCCCCTTATCCCTGTGTTGCGGCAAATGTGAACAGATCCAACAATTAGATTTGTTAAACATGGCATGTGTAGCATTCATGATGAGTAATAGTGTGTTGTTGTGATATCTCTGTCTGTGCTGAGAGTCTCTAGGAGATAGAGTATGCAGATGCACGAAAGGAGTAGAAACAGTAGGTACATTTTCAGTAGGTAACAGATTCTCAAATGGATGTACTTTTTCTAAATACCAGAAACCTAAAACAATGACTATTGTGAAACCAATTAACATTATCACAAGACAGCAATACGTTTTCGGGGCCCACACATGGGATTGTCCATTTTTGCAGCTGGTCACACATTTTCTTATCTGTCCTGTGCGTGCGGGAGCGGTTGCTGGCATTGTATTCTTCAAACGAAAGCACCAATGTTATTTGCTGGCGACCTCCAGGCCGAGCGTTTTCTTAGTCCTTCCACAAACCCTAGCCAATAGAATCCCCTTATGTACAAATGATCGGGCCAAAAAGACAAGCCCTCCGATGATTTTCCTTGCTGGCACAGCTGAACCGTGCAGTAAGTCTATTTCCTCGGACGCAAATCATACCTTGTGGTTCCTGGTACTGAGTGATCTGTGAACAACGTGTCGTCACTTCCCGTTGGAAGCGACAAATCCAAAGCAGGATCTGATGCAAGATCCGGAACAAATTCAAAAGACAAAACTTTTGGAGAGTGTGGAGATGAAATGGCTGTTTTCCCAGGCCTCACAGGCTCAGGGAGAATCTCCGATGCACTCTCGATGCTGGTTGCTGCTTCGTGATTGTTGGTTACAGCATTGGTGAGGGGTTCTGCATCTTCTGTATCGTGTGGCACTGGGTGTGGAATCCTCTTGGTGTGCGACGCATGTATCCAATTCTTCCGTCCTGCTACCCGCACCGCAGTCTGTGTGACCAGCAAAACTTGGAAGGGGCCCCGCCAGCGAGGTGCGAGGCAAGAAGATCGCTCAAACGATTTCACGAGGATCCACTCTCCCGGTCGTATTGTCACGATTCCTCCCACGGGCACACCACTGGTTCGGGATCGTGTGGTCTCCAAAGCGCTCCTCACGTGACCAGAAGCGCGAGTACTTAAACACAGGAAACCCAGGTACTCGTTGCTTTACAGCTGTGCTCTGCATCCTGTTTGGCGTTACGTACTTCGGATCATTGACTACTCACGGAATCGACCTGGCCTGCTCTACTGGACTCTTCTTGGATTTCCCCTTGGATTTGTTACTTGGTGATTATTGGCTTTCGACCACGGACTGTTTAGCCTGCCTCACGGATTCTCCCTCTGGCACTTTGACTCTTTGGACTTCTTGTCTCTCAGCTCCACGGTTTACTCCTGCTAACAGGCGGATAAGCCGACTACTCCTCCTTTTGGGGTAATTCAGTCCACGTGGGTCCCGGACCTCCCCATTAGGTTCATCATCTCTACCTTGACCTCCTTAGGTAAAACCTTTACGTTTTTCCTAACACTGTGGTTTATTGCTTATTGCTTGGTACTTAATCTGCATTTTCTTGCAGCAGCTTGGGGTCCCAGAGGTTCGCGGTCCCGGATTTGAACATCTCCGCCTCTGGCCTCAACGGCTGCACAGAGAGTGACTTTGGGTTCTCTCTGTGCGGCATTTGGGGACGGAGGCCTCTTCTGCCTACACGACACTCAAGTCACAACACGTATGCTGTGACCGGGACCCTCGTACCGTACAGGTAAAGCCTCTCGCACCTGGTGATAAATCAAATACAGATTTTTAGTTAACTGGCCACAATAATCAGAGAGAAGTACATTTTCGACGTCTCGTAAAGAACAAGACTTCGGAACATTCCAAATATTAGCTGGCCTACCCATAACCACCTCAAAGGAAGAGAGCCCAGTCTTAGTTTGAGGGGTTGTTCTCATAGATAATAACACGATCAGTAAGGCATCTGGCCATTTTAGTTTGGTGCCGGCACATGTCTTAGCGAGTTTGTTCTTGATGATGCCGTTGTGTCTTTCTACTAGTCCAGCACTCTGAGCGTGTCTAGCCGAATGGAACCTTTTATCGATCTGTAATCCCACGCATATCTTCAGAATTACAGCAGCGATAAAGTGTGGACCATTGTCCGACCAGATGACTCTCAGCAACCCAAATCTTGGAAAATATTCCTTTATCATAGTCTTTGCTGTGGTCATAGCTGTGGCATCTTTGACAGGATAGGCTTCGACCCATTTGCCAAAAGCACAGATGACGACTAATACATACTTGAAATTGTTGCAATGCTCCATCTCAATAAAATCAAAATGAATAACCTCGAAGGGGACAGAAGGTGGACCAAAACTACCCCTAGGAGTTGATGTGCCCTTTCCCACATTATGCTGCAAACAAATCATAGACCCCTGAACGAAGCATTCAGCTACTTTAGGGATTTTGTCATTTACCCACACATTTTGCAACATTTTAGTGATTTTACGAGCACATATGTGAATGGGACCATGAGCCATAACAACCATTATCATAACATATGCATCAGGCAGTAGCCATTTCCCTTCAACATTGTCCACCCAACACCCATCATCATCCAGTTTCACCAAACCCTCAGCCCATTTCTTAGATTCTTCTAATGTGGCATCGGCTTGGATATCCCTTACGTAACCAATACCCTCATCCAAAGTACAGGCAGTTGTGGCTTCCCTTGAAGTATACATTTCTGAAGAGAGATCAGTGGCAGTCTGTTTAGCTATCTGGTCAGCAAAAGCGTTCCCTTTTCCTACATGATCTACAATCTTCTGATGTGCTGCGCATTTTATAATAGCTAGCTGAATAGGGAGTGCAAGCACTGAGAGTAACCGTACTATCAAGGAGCCATGTTGGATGTTTGTACCATGTGAAGTCAAGAAACCTCTTTCTGCCCAAAGTCTACCAAAGTTGTGAACCACCCCAAAGGCGTACTGACTGTCGGTATATATGTTTACTGTAAGCCCTTCGGAAAGTTCACAAGCTCGGGTAAATGCTATAATCTCTGCGGCCTGCGCAGGGTTATGCGTGGTTCTCTTGGTTTCCACGACCGTGCTCAATGTAGTGATTGCACAAGCAGCTGTGGATGTACCATCTGGAAGTTTGAAGCAGGAGCCATCACAAAACAGCTCCCCCTGTGGATTGTTCAAAGGAGTATCTTTCAGATCGATTCTACCCTTTGTCTCTTGTTCGGTAGTGCAAAGGCAGTCATGTGACTCTTCGTCACTGCAAGCAGTACATTGCGGGAAAGGTAAAAGTTCAGCCGGATTAAGAACACAACACCTCTTAATTTGAATGTGCGGTGCAAACAAGATCAATTCATATCTCGTTAATCATGCAGAGGTGAGGTGTTGCGTTTGTGTTATGTTTAATAAAACATCTACAGAGCGAGGTACCATCAGGGTTAAAGCATGGCCTAGGACCATTCCCTCGCTCTGTTTTACAGACGCAGCAGTAGTAGCGACAACTCGCAAACATCTAAGCAAAGCGCATGCTGCAGGATCAAGGGTGGAAGAAAAGTAGCCGCACAGCCTATTCTTCCCTCCATGTTCCTGCGTTAATACAGCCAAAGCACATCCATCACATTCATGCACATACAACACAAAGGCCTTTTCATAGTTTGGTGTGTCCAAAACTGGTGCCGAGCACAATGCAGTCTTGAGCAAATTATGCTTGCTGGTGTTCCAAGTTCCACGGCAATAGCGAAGAAATGCCCTTCTTCGTCAGGGCCAACATTGGTTTAATCACTAGTGAGAACTTGGGGATCCACTGCCTACAGTAAGAAGCCATACCTATCAAGACTCTAACTTCCTTCTGTGTATTTGGGACAGACATGCGAGAAATGAGTTTTATCCGTTTAGGCATCAACCTTCTTCCCTTCTTTGACAGGAGATAGCCTAAATAGGCGACCTCCTGACAACACTATTGACATTTTTTAAGCAAAGCTTTATGTCAATGTTTAGCCAATTGAATAAGCAACAACACAGTGCCCTCCTTACACGTGCTCTCTGAGTCAGCACCTAGAAGCAAGTCATCAACATATTGAAGTAGAGTACAAGTAGAGGGCAACTCAAGGGTATCGAGCTGCTCTTTCAAAGCCCTACTGTAGATACTAGGACTTTCCGTGTAACCTTGCGGTGCACGGGTGAAGGTAAACGAACGTCCCCCTAAGGTGAACGCAAACAAGTATCTACTGTCTTTGTGTATAGGAATACTAAAGAAAGCGTTCTTTAGATCCACAACACTAAAATGAGTAGCTGAAGCCGGGATCATGGTTAATATTGTCATCACATCGGGCACAATTGGAAATTGTGGAGCAACAATCTTATTGATGGCACGTAAATCTATTATGAAACGAAAAGGAATGGCATTATCGCCTTTTTTGTACATGGGTAAAATCGGACTATTGCACAAACTACCTGTAATTTCCTCAATAACCCCTCGATGCACAAAATCGGAGACAATGCATTTCAAAGCTTGCTCACCATCGACCGAGATCTTATACTGGGGAATATGTGGCAGCTTTACTCCATATTTCAAGATAATCTTAACAGGTTCAATTTGTAAGACACCGACGTCATTATCATCAATAGCCCATAAACACTCCGGAACATCACTAAATTCCGGCGGCAAAGGTCTGGTCAAGAATTGAGAGACAGAAAGTTGCTGTGGTGAAATTGTCAAACGCACTCCATCAGAAGAATAATGAATTACCGCATTTAATTCCTTCAACAGATTCAACCCCAACAAATTCTCTCCACAATTTGTAGTCAAAAGGAATGGACAATGGTCCGAAAATGGACCCAAGGTAATCGGTACCGGCGAAGAAACCAGACAGACAACTGGTGTGCCAGAAAACCCTACAGAAACATTGGTTTGCCCTGACAGTGGAATATTTGGAACCCGCAAATGGTCAATGGAACACTTCTGTGCCCCTGTATCTATCAAGAATAGATGTTTCCTATTTCACACTAACATCTCAACGTAGGGACCTTTCTGAATAGGCGCTGGTTCCAAACCCTGTTTCGGGCAATCCTAGCGAAACAGAGTGTCGTCAAAAGGAAGTTCTTCAGAGAGGTAAGCAGCAGAAGGATGATCAAAAATGTTTCTATTATCCACACTCGATGTCTGATTGTCCTGTGAAAAAGGTTGCTGTGAATCTTGTGAAAACTGACCTCTACCAGGACTCCCTACACCTGGGCGACTTCTGGATCGTCTACCCATATTTCCAAATGTGTTATTGGACCTATGCTGGAGGATCGGACATTGTGCACGCCAATGACCCTCTTGTCTGCAATAAGCACACTGGTTAATGTTTACAGGACCCAAGGGCACATTTCCCTGCGGAACGTACTGACCTCTAAATTGCGAATTACCCCCTCTAGGGCCACTAACAATTTGCTGCAATAGAACTTTTGTTTTTAGGTCTCCCTTTCTCTTTTCAACTCTTTCTTTTTAATTATTTATACGATTCTCATAGTACTGAGCCATGTGCAATACTTCTGACTGAGACTTCGCTTGCCAAGTGCTCTCGGAGGACATCATTTGCAACTGGATGTCAGGCAGCAATCCACGCACAAATTTGTCCACAAATAATCTTTTCCCAGACTCTGTGCCTAAATCTTATCCACTGAAATCTGAAAATACCTGTTCGAACCGATTAAAGAACTCGTTAGCACTCTCAGGGCCTCATTACACGGATGGCGGAGAACCATGGCGCTATTAGCGCCATGGTTCATGCCGGTAAAATACCGGCACCGCCTTGGTGGAAAGGGGAATTACCGCCCCATTCCAAGGTTGGCGGGGCGGTAATTCCCCCTTCCACCATTGCCCTTCCCCATTCCCATTTTTGCCCCATAGGGCATAATGGGAATGGCGAAGGCGCTAATTGCGGTACCGCAAATTGCGGTACCGTAATTAGCTCCCTGGGTCCCTTTGCGGGTTGGTTTTTAACGCCTGCAAAAAGCAGGCGTTAAATCCCCCAACTCGCAAAGGGACCTCGTAGTAAGGCGGTAAGGATTTACCGGTACCGGTATTTTACCGGTACCGGTAAATCCTTACCGCCATCCATGTAATTAGGCCCTCAGACTTCCCTTGGACACAGGCAGTAAGCTTGTCCCAAATAATTCTCTTTTCAGGAATTATAGTTTTCAATTTCGTAACTATTCTGTCAGGCAAAGTTAATATTACCTGAGGCGGTCCTTCGCCAGCTGGCCTTTCTCCATCGAGTCTAACCATGTTAGTATATGTATCTCCTAGCCCTGGTACATCATCTACAGTTCTAATCTGTTTCCACAAGTCGACAGGCAGGAGTACGGGAAATAACAGATCGATATCACTTAAGGTGAATACCGATGATTGCAAGACAGACTCTATTTCTTTGTAGAACCCTGTCGGATTCTTCATAATGTCGGGAATAGATTGTTTATTGGTGTTCACTTCCTGTCTTGAGAACGGGAAGTGAACAAACTGCGACATATAATGTGCAGGAATTTCATGGGCTTGTGCATCCATTCCGGCATCTGCTGGAACCTCGACTTTTGGGACAAGTGTCGGAGGGACCTCTCTCATAGGCAACTGAGAAGTAGGCAACTCCGAATGCTTACTAAGCAAGAGAGCCAAATCCAGCGCTAAAGCAGCTGAAGAAGTGTCAAACGAAAAAGCCCTCATAAATACTCAATAACTCTGCGGGACAACAAATCTTCTTCTTTACACACTCATCCTGTAGGTACTCTACCATTACCTGTATTACTTTCCTCTTCATTTCTGGCGTATACTGACTATAAGTGTCATATACTTCTACGGGAGTTATCGACATGTCTGAGATTCATCTAATCACATCTTTCGTACAAATTCGTGTTTCCTCAGTTATCGATTTCCGACAAGGGAGGAACCGTTTCTGTACGAGCATAACGTCCAAGCTATCACCATCTTCATCTCCATTCCGTCACCTTTCAGCTCCCTTCTATACTCAAGAATCCTCTCAACATGCTCTAGCACCTTCTCCGCCGTATCTCTAGAGAACGCTAAAGTATTCAGATCCCTCAATCCTTTTGGGAGATCTATATCATTCAGCCTGTTCCACATTACACATAAATGAATTCCTAATCTTTCAATAAAAACGTTTTTCACAGGAAGATTGTCTATATTAGAAAGTGTGGCAAAAACATTAGCTTGTTCACCCTTCTCCATGCAATGCTTAGCCCACGCAGTTAACTCAGGTTTTTTGTCTGGAGACACGGTATTACGAGTTACAACCCTCGATCCCGCTCCCTCATCTACTACAAGCAGTGTAGAACCACTTGGAAGAGGGAGAGTAGGCAAGTTTTGAACATACCACAGGTGCTATTACTGGTACAGCAGGAAAAGGTAGAGGAATGGGTGGAGGAGCAACGACAAGAGGAGGAACAACGACAGGAGGAAGAGGAACAGCAGGAGGAACAATAGGAGGAGCAGGAGGAAATATGGGAGGAGGAATAACAGCAGGAAGAGGAACATACGTAGGTGGCGCAGTGGCACCAGGCCTTCGTTCGTTTAATAGTTTAACAATAAGTTAATCAGAAACATGAAAGTCTTTAGAAGGGTACATTTTCTGAATCCCAAGTGAAAAAGCCCTATCCATTTTCCTAACGGACTCAGACTGTTCATTTTGGTCATACAACAACGCTTTTTCGGCGTTCGTCATATGACGGCGCGCATGCTTTTCTCTTAAGCTGCTGAAAAGATTCTTTCTTCCAATTCTGTAACACATCAAATGCTGCAGGTCTAGCCTTTTTTTTCAATAATATAGATTCTAAGTATTCAATACGAGGGATTTCAATACTAGCATTGATTGGCCACTGAAGTTTGGAAGTCTATTTTGTCTGTGCCAAATATCATTAAATACTGTACTACCAATGCCGTGCATAGTACATGCCGGCAACCCCTCCATTGGTGCCGGTCGGCCAAATTCCAAAGATTGTCTGTCCTTGCGGAATAATGCCCTGAAGCAGGCAGACAATTTCCCAGGCATATCAGAATACTGGTGTTACCTGGTCAATAATTGAACTCGCGAGTGCAATACGCCACAACAAATTATCAGGATACTTAAGAATCAGGTCATGACTCACCTGATCAAATCCTAAGGAGGTCCGATCGGATTACAAAGTTTTCTAACAAAGATTTCCTCGTGGTTGGTGATTTCGGCAAATCTGCCCGCCTCGATATATGGATCCTCGTCAAGATGCCGACTTGGACCACGTGCTCACCATCCAGGGATCAGGTTGTGCAGCGCTGCTGAGGTGTCGCTTCTCATCCAAGAAAGGGGCCCCCTTTACACCGTCCGATCCCGGTTCGATAGCAGTGGCAACCTTCAACGAGCCGGCATCAATCTTGAGGGTCCCTATTCGGGGGCCATCTGTAAAAGCAAAAAGAGAATATCGAGGCTGAGTACCACAAAAGGAAACACCAAACACGGGCTTACAAAGATACACAGATCTTTATTCTACAACTGAACAGTTTTCAAAGGAACAAAGCATCAGATACAGATAGCTATCTGGCCCTCAGTACATCACAGCGAATACCAGCCCTGTCGGTGTGAGAAGTGAGTGGGGCTGTACATCAGAACACTCACTCTTTTTTTTACAATTCTGTAGCATGATGTCCAGCCCATCTACAGGTTAATCATTCCTAGGGCTAGGGGTTCGTGCAGAGTTCACTTCTAATTTATTCACCTATATGCATACAGATTATTCCTAGTCTATACACAAATAAGTCACAATGGCAACAGTGTACTTTTGGATCCAACATTAAGCCTTCGTACATGTTTCATACAATGCAGTTCACCTAGCGTTCACATTCAGTATTTAAACAACATTTTGCTTAATATATGCTCACGGATCAGTTTCTTTGGCATAGGTAATCCTCGATCTACAGGTCAGCGAAGGACAAGGTCTCCTTACATGACCCTAACATTTGGCCTGCGGGCAGTTTAGGCATTAACTTCATGTAGAGGTCAGACGGCCAAGTTACAAACAGAATAACACTGTCCACCATTTTAGAACACAGGGTGACTTTGGAGTGAGGATCAAAATGGTGGATGAACCTAAAATGGCGGCTAAATCGGTCTAAGGTCAGAACCTTGCAACGCAGATTTCTTCGCAGAGCGACTGGGTTTAGGCCAATATATACAATAAAGGAGGCACAATATAATATCCCGTTTAACAGTGCCTTCCTGAACCCCGGGTGATTGGGCTCCCATCCTAGTTCAAGCGGGAGTTTAATAGAAAGAGCTGGATGCCTAGAGGCACACACTGTACTTCCTTATATCACTGTTTCTTTTGTTATGGGCCTCTGCCAATTGTTAATCTCAGAGATAAGATTTCTTTTGGGGAAGTTGTGGTGAATTCTGTTGGTGATGTGTTTATGTAACCAATGCATCAGAAATCCTGTGTAATTTTGAAGGATATGCATTGCTGGATTTAGAGTCTCAGCCTCACTATTAATGGGAAGGAGCAGGAAATATAAACGCAAAAACACGGTGCAATGCTGTTTCCCATTTTGCCCCATTTTGCAGCAGTGACGAGATGGAGGAGTGACAGTGTAGGATTTTGTACAACTCTGATTTCCTTCACACCTTGTAACAAACAGCATGCAACAATGTGCCTACCCTTTGTTTCCTAAAGCATGCATCTAAAACATGGGGATTAGCTTTCTGTAATAATCCTTTTATTCCGGCCCTCTATGGATACAATTACCATACTTTGTGCAGGGCGGTGCGCACATATTTTTTTTATCACAGACGGTATCAATTGCTCCCAAGCTTTACACTCCATGCATCACCAGAGTAAAGAGACCACACAATAACCAACCATGCACAGCTTTTGTGATTCTGCAATTCACTTTATCCGTTTTCTGCAGATCATAATAAAAACAGACGGAGAGTAATGCATGTTCATTGGATACAGATACAACATTGGAAACAAAACAAAAAAAATCCAGTTTAGCAGATCATACTTTTTTCACAACCTGTCAATGACAAACAAAGGGCCTCATTATGAGTTTGGAGGTAGCCATGCCATTTTTAGAGGCATCGCAACCGCCAAACTCGGGTCCGGGTCCCGCAAAATGGGACTTACCGGGCCATTCTGACCTTGGAGGGCCCGGTAATTCCCTTTCACGGGTCCCGGACTCAGTATGTTCCTATTCCCATTTGAGTCCCCATAGGGCTCAATGAGAATGGGGAGGATGCTAACAACGGGTCCGATAATGAGGGGGCCATTGTTACTATCCTGGACTGCTAGTGGGTCCTTCTCTGCACGTCTGGTCTGGCCAAGCATCCAGAGCGGGACCCGCTGCAGACCTTGTTATGTGGCGGTCCGGAATGAACGGTGCCGGTCCCTTACCGGCAACGTTCATTTCGTGGCCGCCACACTCCTAATGAGGCCCAATGTGTTTATATCAACAGCTATTTCAGTATCAATCCCTGGCTTAAGTATGCTAAATATCTTAAAAGCATTAATGGTTTCCATACTACACTACACTGCCATGCTATGCTACGCTATTCTATTCAATCAATTCAAGTTATACTATGCTTGCACCTTTCTTTGGTTTGTATGAATTCTCATCAGTTTCTCACATCAGTGCTAAGCCACACACACCGGCTTGCAGTCTGCAACACCATCATACACTTGTACACTGGCATACACTTTCTGTAGGGGTCTGACGTCCCGCAAAAATTAATTCCTGGCTAACAAATGGCACTACATTTTCCTTCAACAGGGAGTGGAGATAAGTTCTTGTATATTTCTCATCCATCTCTTCAGTGGGCCTCATTTGCACCTGGACAAGACCAGAAGGATTCAGTAGGAATCTATTAGTAACAGAGTAGTGCAGGCGGTAGTGTAGGCAACATGCAGGCAGCATTTACTTTTCCATGAGATGGAGTGAAAAATGGAAAGAGTAAAAGCGAGTTCACCTCATCCTCACAGTGCTTAATTTGTGGGGGTGTTTTCAAGGGCTCAGCCCTGGCACTTATTTTTGAGTCCTGGCACGTATTGTCTCAAACTCACTTTAATTATGAAGTGGTAATAGTCAGTGCATCCATCAACCACAATGAGAAGGTGGGAACTGTAGGTTAGCCCCAAATATATCAACACTGTGGGGAGCAGGTATAAGTGGTGGCAGCCGTGGCAGGGAACTGCCCACCTGCTGTGTCACAGGAGTGCTAGAAAATATTTGGGCCCTGGCACTTTACAAATTAAGCACTGCATCCGTGTGGACCTGTAAAATTGCATGCAGGAAAGTAAGTGCTACCATTGACGGTCCCCATGTATACAATTTACATTTCTTATAAAATGACCCCAAGTGTAGTGATTGGAGCAATTTGGAAGTCTGGTCATAATTGTTGAGCCTGAAGATCGGTGGGCTGTTCTATTTTGCATGTCTTTGAGATAACTAGAGTTATTTCTTTGGGAGGCCTTTCTAGTTGCTATTAAAGTAGTCAATTACTGAGCGAACTAGGGTAACTAACATTACCTTGTATTTGAGGTCCAGAAATGGTAGGTTTTCTTTAGGCTTTGGAGTGGGTGGGGTTAGTCACTGCCCTGATATGTGGTTTGACCGAGAAGTCAGAGTTGAACAGGATCATATGTGTTTTCACTTTGCCAATAAGAACTGGCAAGGCGACTGTGAAACTGAGCATCAGCAAGGGACGGTGTGAGGCACCATAAAGTAGAACGTATGTCTTCGGCCCATTGAGGCAAAGGCACCTGGTGTTGATTCAGCAATGGAACATTTCAAAGAAACTTGTCAGCTTTGCTTGGTCGATTCCATTTTCTTGCAGACAAATCACAAGCAGCAAGCCATCAACATAGAAGTAGAAAGTCTCTCAACTCTTCTTGGGAACTTATCTCATGCACTGTTTACTTTACCACCATTGCTACATGCCCCCTATGTCTTGCAGTCTTCGCCATGTTCCCCCACTGTCATCCATGGCCAGCCAACGCACACTGTCTCCTGCCAAAGGAACCAGCTCAAACCTGGGGCTCACAGGACATCCCCGCCCAGTACCTGACCTGATGGTCACCACAATTAAGATGTCACCCATCACCAGAGATATCACCATGACCATAACCGATGGATGCTCCTTGTTTATCACTAGCCCCCTACCCTCCCAGCACTAATATTCTCAACCTCTATGTTAAAACACACTATGCAAATACCAACTAAGCCACTTCAACACAATAATTTAACAGCCCCTCCAAACAAATATCAAACAATAGAACACTGCATCGCTGCAATTACCTTACATATCACATTCCCACCAATACATCCTAACACCATGGGCACTTGACACTCCCCTCTGAACACCAATGCATCCATGCTCTCATCACAGGTCACCTACAACCAGACCTGCATGATGATCTTAGGGTACATCTGCTCTGCATACAATAATACACGAGCAAAGATATATTGCATTTTCTTTCTCTCCTCAATGATCTAGTCCTCTCCTTCAGATCTGTCTGAGCTCATAGACACTCTGGATATGGCAGTGGTGCATTTTATAAATCTAGTAACATAATATGACATATATTGAAATGTAATGCTGATAGAGAGAAGCCATGTGTGACACTGCATTCCTGCTTTGATTGGGATGAGTGGACTTTTTTCAAATACTCTTTTTACTTGCAAATGATGAATTCAATTGAATTGCATTGAATTGGAAGCAACCTAGCCTTCCCTTGGCAAAGCAGGTTGGGTGGAATAAGGTTTTCCATGTAAGGACGGTTCCATGTATTCTCAATTTTTGTTGGAAGGGAAACAGGAGAATTGGGGGATCCACCTCTTTTTATGGCACTGAGAGATCCCGCAGTATCAGTATGACTTGTTGCTACTGTCGTAGGGAACCTGTTAAGATTTATTGAAATCTTAATATAAAATCAAATATGACGTTGGAGACCGTGCTTATCTGCATTATTTTTCAGACTTTCATGACTTTTATATTTTGAAGACCAACAAGCTGCTTCTGCATTCAGCTATGTGTACTCCAAAATTCAATTTTTTTCTATTCCATTGGTAACATGACTGGTAATCATCAGCAGAAAGTTCATGTCGGATTGAATAATACATAAAGCTCAACTGCGGGGACTATGGGGGATGAGTGGTTTGAGTGAGTTCATTTCTGTACTGAGAAAGGATGGGGATGTATCTAGCATAATCGGCTAGGTCACGGTTTTAACTCAGACCCTAAAGGAAATGGTCAGTACTCTGTTTTGATTGATGATGAAAATCTTAAAATAGTATTTCCCACCAGTTTGCCCATTTCTGGTAGAGCAATGACTAAAATGGTGCTCGTACCGGCCCACACGAGCAAAACTTCTACCTCTAACAGGTCCAAATAGCGACCTGATCAGTAAAAATGGGGCAAGGGCTCTGATATTGAATCTAACAAGACACAGGTTAACATTAGGAATCATGCCATAAGTACATCTAAGCGGGAACTCCAGGATATTGTGAAGAGATGAGCCTTAGGCCTAGCACTAAAGTACAGGGGGGTGGCCCCAATAGCTTAGTATATCCTTTTGGGATACCCAGGCAATGTATTGTTTATATGACAAGGGTCCCCAAACTCTCATCAGCCTCTGCCAGGATTGGTGACCCACTAAAGAATAAGTGCATCCCCCGGCCGAGGCACAAGAAGTGATGTCTATCTGTTACTCATTCAGACATAATTGAAGAAGCAAGATTACCTGACAAGACAGATGGAATGTGGGACTAAATCAAAATCACTTTGGCACATGAGCACCCAGCAAAAGGACTGCACACTATTGAATATAGAATTGTACCACTTCCAGATTCTTCCATTCAACTCCACCAAAATCCGCCATCCTTGCCACCTGCTTTTCCTACTGGGGACAGGATAGTGCCCACTAATATGCTTAATGCACTTGAATCTTCTAGTGATGTCCACTAACAACCATTGCAAACACCAACACCAATCGATTCCAACTGACAATGGATGCCCTGGCCTGATCATGGGATTATTTTGAAAAACTCTTTGGGATCCAAAGCACCATGACCCAAGGATACTGCTTTAACAGAAATGCCATTGCTCTCGTGGATCATCCAGGGTTTACGCAATACATAAGAAGACCCGCAGTGTAAGGAGTTTATTAAAAGTCATGATATCATCTGCTTCTAGGAAACGTGAGGACAGGCCATAATTGATCAGTCAAGATGTAGCTCATTTAGTATTTCAGCCCTAAAAGGGCCTGTGGGAAGACCAAAAGGGACTATGATAACCTGGGTAAGGCTTTTTATATAAAAAATCCTCGGATATACTAGACCTAAGAATAGTTCTCCCATGTAAACTCAGTTATCTGCTTTTCAGCTTTTACCTGAGGCCAGATTTAAATGCAACAGAAAGTTGGAAAACACTACTTCACCACAAAAACACATGTAACACTTTGGTGATTGCAGTCCATTTGAATACGCAACTGGAACCCACCCCTGCTTTATACAAGCTAATAATGTAGAAGGATGACAGTTCGGGCCATCTCTGTTAATCCTCCATGTATTTTATATCAGTATACAGAGAGAGTTGCATCGCTTTTCTTTTCAATGTATGTAAGTGTCTGCAATGGTTGGTTTTTAGGACATAGTTCCGCTCCTCCGACTTATAAAATGCATTCACATTTTTCACTCATTGATTATTTATTTATTGATATGACTCATTGGAGGCAGGCATTGGATTTTATTGTGATTACCAGAGTTGATACGATCATGATCTCATCCAGTGTACCTTAATCAATCCATATTATGTTGGGTGGATGCCAGTTGTCTATAGCATAGTATTACTACTAAGTGTGCAGTGGTCCAAGTTAAATATGGATCAGAACATATCCTTCTATAAATTATTGGTACCTGTTTTGTCAAACTATTTCAATATGATGATAACTATTGAACCATTGGATGTTTATAATAAGTTGGTAGATTTAATAAAATCACTTGTTACATTTTCTGTGAAAATATCTCCTCATGGGCAGCATATAAGTAATAAAGCCGGTTGGTATAATGGAGAGTGTAGATCGGCTAAGAATGCTTTGCCCAATTAAGCCAATAACACCACGGGGAAGGATATGTTTACCATGACCAAGTTTAGAGCTTCATACAATGAGCTATAATCAAAAGAGAAGCATGTACACTAGGCCCGGTCAAATTTAATCAAGACTTTTAATCAAGGGTGCATAGTCTAATAATACAAAGGAGCTCTGGCAGCTAGTACAGAATGGCCAGAACGGGGAAGTTAGTCTTAATAATAATGGCATAACTTTAGAGAAGTGGACTACTTATTTTGGTTCCCTATTTAATATAGTGTAGTGTAACTGTCATTTGTATAGAGCCTATACCCATTGGTATGGTCTCAAAACGCTGTAGGTGAATGCCCTTGGGGGACCGAAGTCCAATGTATGGGAAAATCATCAGAGAAGTTTCAAATGCTTATGTGCATTTTAGCTAATACGAAGGAAGTTGGGGGTGGCCAAGTCCCTATTAGCTATCCATATCGAACTGGCATGTGAATGGGTGCTAAACAGTTATCCAGAGAGTATGCGAGTGGAGGAGACTCATTATTTGTCCAACTAGACCACATTTTTATTGTGGGCGATAGCTGCATTCTAATGACAACGTGGGTCATTCCGAGGTTGGAGGTGAGTAACGGTCCTTACCGGCATGGCGCAAATAGCGTGTCCGTGTAGTGAATAGCCCGCTAATAGAGGGCCATTACGACTTCGTGGGCACAAGCTTTGTGCCATGCCGGTAAGGTCATTACCGCCATGCCGTTAAAGGCACGAAAAATGCCCTTAGCGGCATCATGCATAGCGCAGATTGCACTATCGGCATGAACCAAAGCGGCAATAGCAGTGACCGCTAATAGCGGTGACTGCTAATAACGGTCACCGTAAATAAGCAGAACCAGAAGTAGCGTAATCGCACAGGAATGCGAAGGAGCACGGCGCCCATCTTTAAAAACAAAATACATTGCCATCCTCAGCACACAGGACCTGTGGGACTCTGCTGTTTGTTGGAAACTCTTCATCTAACACACCACAATGCCCAAGGCCGTCAAGAAGGGCGCTGTCCGGCAGCGCAAGGAGTGCTTCAATGAAGACGAGTTGGAGATGCTAGCTGAGACCCTGCAGGAACATGCTGAGATTGTGTTTGCACACAGCATAAAGAGGGAGGACATCATTAGAAAAAAAGAGATCTGGGCACTTGTAGCGCAGAAGGTGAGCGCAGTCGGGAACACCCCACGCGCCATAAAAGACTGCAGGAAGCGTAGGGATGACATGCGGCTG
This sequence comes from Ambystoma mexicanum, assembly GCF_040938575.1. Classification (NCBI taxonomy): domain Eukaryota; kingdom Metazoa; phylum Chordata; class Amphibia; order Caudata; family Ambystomatidae; genus Ambystoma; species Ambystoma mexicanum. The sequence continues at coordinate 167,570,498 of NC_090941.1, read as the reverse complement.
CGAGTACGAACATACTATCAGCAAACAGGAGCCAGGCAATGGGAACAGGCGGAGGAGCCAGCTCCCACATCAAGCTGTCCCGATGGGAGGACATCTGCGCCAGCATGATTGGCATTGAGGGGATAGAAGGTGTCGTGACATGGAGTGTGACGCCACAACATCGGCGGTTGGAGGTGAGTGTCCTAAGAAAACACTGTAATGCAGAGTCTGATGAAAGTCAACCAATATGTCCGTCCAAAGAGACAAGCCATGGCACAACACACACACACTCCCAGCAAAGTTGTCGGACGCATCATAAACACATGCAGATGCCTGCAGCAAGGCAATGCCGTACCTGACACATACCACACAAAATGTAAATGCCATAAGTCACACAGCATGCAGGCCCCAACAAATATGCATGTCACATACCATAGGTCTTGGCCAACATGAGTGACCCCGACATATTCCTGCATAACCCATCCATGCATCAAACGACGTGATCATCCCAACTCAAATGCCTATTACCCTCGATTGTTTGTTTGATCAATTGTCCAAATGTATGTATGATGCCTATCAAAACATCACTCATGCCGTCCCTCTCTTCGACCCCCACAGGCTCTGACCATGACAGCAATGCCCAGGACTCAACCCCTGTGAAAACCACCCCCCCGAAGAGGGCCCGGGATGAGGCCAACCGGCCTTCCACCTTTAAGGGCCAACCCAAGGGCCGCCGTGCACCACCAGTGAAAACACCCCAGGTTGCCAGTACACCGGTGCTGCCAAGGGCCATAGAGGCGGAAGCGCCAACACCTATTGCACAGACAGAGGAAACAGCCGAGGCACCACACTCGGAGGAGTCAAGTTAGGCTGAGGAGGTGGCAGCCACAGCACCCAGGCTGTGGAAGAGGCACAGGATGAGGTATGGGTGACTGTGGAGGACAATTCCTCAGAACTGCCCCACACTCCTAGTCCACAGGCATCCCCCCAAATCTCATCCCTTGAGTCAGACCACGCCACCACCCTGGAGCAGTCTAGGCGGGAGTTAATTGAAGGAGCCTTTAGTCCGATAGTGGAGAGTAGTGAGGCCGAGCATGACACCTAGGAACCATCCACCCCCACAGGTGCATCCGCAGGGCTGCAGCGTGCTGAGCAGCTGACTGCCCTTGTGCAGCAGTTCGTAGAGGACAACACCCAGGCAAGGCAGGAGTGGCGGGAGAACATCGCCTTTCTAGGCAGGACAATCACAGACAACACCGCCTCCATGGGCAAGATATTTGCGGAGAACACTAGCTGCCTGTGCGAGGAGGTATCCGCCCTGCGGCAGGCACTCAGCTGCATAGCTGATGCCTTGGAGTCAGGGCGTCCGGCAACCCAATTTGAGCAGGCGGCCACACCATCCTCGTCGAGCTCTACCCAGACCAGCCCGCTCCGCAGGTCATCACGCACCCGGCGCCGGCCAGACATGCCACCCCCAGGTCCAGGGGGTGCTAATTACTAGTCTGGACAGTCTGATGTAAGCATTAGAGACTTGATGGGACATACGTGAGGGAGTTGTAGGGGGAGGGGGAGGGGGTGAGGGTGTGTGGGGGAGTTTTGGGGGGAGGTGAAGGGGGGTGAGAGTGTGTGGGGGAGGTTTGGGGAAGGGGGAGGGGGTGAGGGTGGTGGAGGGTTATTGCTATCGTTTTCATTGTTAAATTCAATACACTCGTTGTGTCAAAAGCAAGGCCTGAGTAGACATTCATCATTGCACATGTGTCATTTATTCATATACAATGCATAGTGTGCATGTACCCCCACACCCAGTGCCCTCTGTCAAACTATCATGTCACCCTCTGCAGCCATATGTGTCAGTAATATTGTGCAATCACTGACTGACGCACAGCACGTCCCTCCTGTGCATCGGCACCACAATGATGTGCAGCCACTTCTTCGTCATCCCCTTCATCATCACCAGGTGGTTGCAGTTCAATGTCAGGGGTCAGGGGCACGTTGCGTCGGATACACATGCCGCCAGATTATTGTTGCCCACATGCACATGTTCCTGAATGTATGCACGCCATTTTTAGGCCCTCCATGTATCCTGTGGCATGGAATAATGGTGTGGGTTGTATCCACACCATTATTATGATAGACGGTGTGCTCTGCCGTGTTGTTGCTCATGCATTGTGTACGCATACAGATGTGTCCGTGTCCATTCAGTGATGTGTATCGTTCTGTCAGATTTTCTGATGGGTAGCGTTGGCAATAGGCTCTGCATTGTTAGGTTGGAGTGGCATTGCTTGCGATTGCGGTAAACCACCTCCATGGCATGGGGGCCACCTTTTGTTTCATGAATCTCTTGGGGAGTCCGTGGTAGGGATATGTATTCTGTTGTGTGCTTGAGGAGGGCATACAGCACTTGCTTCAGGATGCGAGTGAATAAGGGTGGTGATATGCCATGCATGTGCCCCACTGTGTGCTGGTAGGTGGCTGTGGAAAGGAAGTGGAGCACCAACACTACCTTCAGTATAGGGGGGATGGCGGTGCGTATTTCAATGAGGCTGACAATCGTGTATCATGTCCATGATGGCGTTGATGGTGTCCCGGTCCAGACGGTACAGGGTGTGGTTGTGCTCTGGGATTGGGTTGGAAAGACTGGCTCTGATGTTTGGGATTGGGGGCTGCATGCGTGGTTACGCTGGCTGCACAGGTGGGGCATGCTGGGCCTGTCTCACCCTCCTTCTCCTGCTGTGTCCCCTCTGTGGTGCCTGCTGTTGGTGTTGGTGTTGTTGCTGGTGTTGCAATGCATGCATGTCCTCCAGCTGAAGTATTGATGCTACTATTGGATTGATCTTGGTGTGGAAAGGTGTGTGGTGTGTGGGTGTGCTCCTTTTGTTCTGGCCCAGACTCCATTGCCTCTACCTGTGCTGATGGTGTGCACCTGTGGCAGTTGGGAACACTGCACATGGCATTTTGCAGTTGGTCAGCGATGCCGGTATTTACGGCATGCTGGTATCCACTTTCAGTGCCTTCATGATGCCGGTATTTGCATGTCTGCTTCACTTGTGATGTCTTCCAGTTTACGGCATGCTGCTATTGCCGGTTTGATGGCCCGTGTGCCCGCGCCCATGCTGCTATTAGAGGCACAGTTATTTACGGTGCCGCTAATAGCGGTTTGGCTGGTCGGAATAGCCCGGAGTGGTAAGCGATGCCGATAATCCTTTACCGGCATCATTTATCCCTTACCTCCAACCTCAGAATGACCCCCATTGTGTTTTTAACATGAGTATGATATGTGTTTGCGGGTGGGTGACCATGCCTTCAGCTGACTTCCATAAGTATGGAGTGCAGGAGAAGGGTCTGTGCTGGATTCTTCGTTTCATAGATGTGGCATGGAATCTGTCATGCGGGCTGCTGGAGTTTATTCTCTCAGTCTCTGCAAGTTTATCTGTCAGTGCCTTTGCTTACCTGGAAGGAAGCTAACTTACCTGAAGGGGATGCAAGGGCTCATCAGGAGACAGGGGTGAAAAGCCTGGTTCTGAGGACCCTGTGGAAGGCAAGGTGGTCCCTGTTGCATCGGACGCTAAGGGGGATTGAGTTTCAAATTGAGGGGGCTTAAATGGAGAAGGAGGGCCAACTAATCTTGTCAATTTAAAAGGAGGGATCACAAGGAGTAGTGCAGTGCTTGAGTGCAGGTTCCTGTTTGGTTGGTAGTCGGTGAGTTTCGGTTGGAGATATTCTGGGCCTGTTTTTTGGAGAGCACAGTAATTAATGCACATGGCTTTGAAGGTGGTCCTTTGCTTTGCCCAGCAGGGAGACAGTGGAGGACACGGGGGCAGGTGAGATGTGCTTTCAGGTGCTGAGGGCCAAGAGGAGTCTAGTTGCAGTGTTTTGGACCTGTTGGAGCTTTCTGAGTTGATACACAGGGCGGCCAAGTACAGGGAGTTTGCGTAGTCTAGGCAGGAGATGACGATGGCAAAGATTGTTGCGACTCTGTTAGGGTAGGAGAGGTAAGGATAGATGCATCTGAGAATGCAGAGGTGTAGATAGCAGGATCCAGACACTGTGTTAATATGGTGTGAGAGTGTCAGGTCAGTGTCCATGATGCATCTTAGCTTCTTTACTCAGTTGGATGCCGTGGGAGGGGGAGGACATCCAAGCGGTGGGTTGGGGGAAGAGAGCCATCATCCCACAGATCATGATTTCTGTTATTCCAGGGTTGAGGAGGAGGTGGTTGGGTGTCATCCAGAGGTCAATGTCTGTCAGACAGGAAGCGAGGTTGGGTGGAAGAGGTAGGCACATTTAGGGATCTTAAAGATGACCTGGGGGTTGTCAGCGTAGTGTGGGATGTCTTAACCCACTAATCCAAGCCCTGCAACATTACTGTGCATTGCTGGTAGCAGAAACATCATAATGGCCGCCGGAAAGCATGCTGCTCGCTAGAAATCACCATAAAGTGCACAGTGAAAAGCTGAAAAATAGGCCACCATCTACTTTGCCTGTGTCAGTGGTAACACAGGAGACCACTGCCAAAACCCATCCTTTGGCTGCCCACGGAGCAAAATCATTGCAAAAAATACAGGGCTGTTTGAAAAATCCGATTTTATTTGGTGTCAGAATTTGCAAAAATCATGGCTCAAAAACCATCCAAAAAGATCCAACCTTCTTGTTGGGTGGTCAACATCATTCCACTTCAAGAATCTACATAAATATAAGGTCCACAGAAGTATGTGTTATCTGAACCAAGTCCACTTTTGAGGATTGCTTGCTGGAAGAAAGCTGTCAAAAATGGGTGTAATACCATTACTCACCTCTATCAGAAGCCGGCGATTTAAAACCATTTTGTGTAAAGTTGTACATTGAACCCAAACTATGCCAAAGAAAGACTTGCTATCAGAAGCCTAAGAGGTGGAGACAATTCAAAACTATATTCTGAAAATACTTGAAGTAAGAAATTGGTTAATGTATGTGTTAAAATTGAGAGTTATATTTTAAGGCAAGACAATTTTTAGACATTGGGTTTAAGAGTTAAAATGTCCCACACTGTGCTTCAAACACATTCCACACCTCTCCCTGAACACAGGAAACTTCCCCCTGCCCTTGACTAAGAGATTGACAAGCTGTTGTTAAAAGGAACTAGGTGAGGCAGCCTGATCTGTTGCTCTGAGTAAAGACAAAGGAGTCCTTGGGCTGGGCTGAATAGAAATGCTAATTCGGGTGTGACTGACAACAAACTGCTGGCAGGAAGGAGGACATGTGACGCTCTGAGTCAGCCCAGCTCTGGAGGATGACCAGACTGAAATGTGGATTTAGCATTGGGTTAAATATATATTTTAGAAAAATGCTTATAACAAATTGCACTGAACTGACAAAAATGTGAAACTTTGAGATTGTTAAAATGAAAAATTTGCTCACAGTTTAAGACTAAGCTGGGATCCGTGTGATGTTCTGAGACTAAACCCCGGAATTTATTCATATTGTAGCTACTGTGTTTATGCTAGGAACATGAAAATTGGTGCAGAACTAATATTGAGAAACCCATCAAAAGCGCGAAAAAGTTGTCATTTCTGAACCAAAGCTCTTAGGAAGATGAGAGTTGAACAGAAATGTGCCTTAGGCAATCTGTCATGTAATTGATGTAGTATTAACAAGTTGTGTATATTGTAAATATGTGTTTTATGAAAAATAAGATATACTGTACAGAGACAAAGGGGAGGGGTTTTCCCCTAAACCATAAACATGACCCATGATGACACAGGATGACACTCTGCTCCTTCCTCCAATCAGGGGACAGGAAATTCCATGACATATCAGATCCATAGAGGGTTGGGCATAGAGAATCAGCCTCCCCACCCACTTTGGAAATACATAAATAGGGACTGCCGAGGACAGACAAGACACACTTCCACTCCTCAACTGATTTCTTGGCGAAGCACCCTTCAGGAAGATCCAGGCTCCAGGAAGATCCAGACATAGATCCAGAAACCAGACTCCAGAACCAAGCTCTAGAACCAAACTCTAGAACCTTGAAGCAGAGAGGCCTAACCCAAAAGCTGAACCCTTCTCAGCAGGGCTTCAGAACCTTTTGCAACCTGATCCTAACCCCAAAACTTCCAAGGGGCATCTCAAAATCCAACAGCCTGGCTGAGCTGTTTTGCTGTTCTAGCTAAGATCCCTGTGCTAGAACCCAGATCCAGACCCAGAGAGCAGAGCTGTATCCAGAACCCATCAGATCCAGTCCAAGAGGCCGCACAGACCGCAGTGCCTTGCTGAGAGCAGAACCCAGTGCTGAGACCTGTCCGGTGGTGAGAGAACCCCAGCCAAACCCTTGACCAGATCTTTGACGGGGCCCACTCCATTCCAAAGCCATACGAGTGAGTATCTAGTCTAGAACTGTCCATAGTCATCTCTTAATTTAAAGTAACCTAGTCCAACTACTCTAACCTATCCAGAACTGCATTATTGAATCTCTTTTGTCTATCCTAAATTCTTCTCTCCTCCACATAACCCTTGATAATTGTAGCATCAATCATCTATGCGCTGATATTTTTCTGAAGAGGGATAAGTGTTTTGACGGACAGAAGTTAGAGCGGAGGCGCCGCTGTTCTGATGGCTGCCCGTTGAGTGTTTTGCTTCTTCATAGCTCCTTAGCATAAGCCTATCCTTGTTGGTAAATCTTTAAAGCGCATCTGTCATTTTAAAATCTTGACTTTATTTCTGAAAAATCTACCTTCACATGAACCTCTGTAACTTTTGAACCGCACGTCCTAGAACCAACATTTAACTGTCATTTTGAAGCTAAGATCCTACGCGTTCTAACAAACCTAAAACATTATAACTAAAACATCCTTATAGTTTTGCTGTAATTGCGTTTCTCCCACGCAGAAAAGTTGCAGCAAATTGCATTTTGGTTAAATTTCACCACATGTCAGAATAGCTGTTTATTGTTTGCAACTGCTGAATTTCGTTTTCAATCTGATAATCATTCATAATCATTGCTAGTGTTGACCTGAACCAATCCAAAGTAACTCTCACTAGTGCTGAACCCCATTTAGCCACATTTAAAAGTGATTGACCTGTTTTAAAATCATACCTATTCTCTCTAAGCTTGCTGGGGGGAACTGGGATTGAACTGCATTATTGATTGTATCCCTGAAACCTGTGTGCCCTTATTTCCATCTCTTCATATTGCATAATAGTGGGGGGAGTGAGTAATAACAGGGGGAAAAAGTGATTATATTGTCTTTTGTGGAAATCATATCAAGTTTTCTTTGTGTGCTGCATTCTTTCCTATTATTGCATTTCCTTGAATCCATATAAAGTATTCTCTGCTACAGTATCCTTCCTATTCCTACTCCTAACTGATTAAAGAGATTGTTGATATTGTAATATTACCCATTTCTGATCATTGTTCATATTAATAAGTGTGCTATTCAGATATTATTCTATTCCTAAAAGTGTGATGTATATATTGTTCAATTCTTCAAATAAACCTTTTAATTTGCAAAACAAACCCACTTCTTGGCTCAGTGAGGTCGGGAAGATCCAAAGAGAGGGGGCATTATGTAAGGGTTCATCATCCAGATTTAAAGAACATTTGACATCAAAATATATAAATAAGGGTTTCCATTGGGCATCCCAGACTAGGCATTGACTTAGTTGGAATGCTGTATTTAAGTCATTTACAGTTTGGGGGCTCATAGCGGGACTTCTGGATTAGATCTACCACTTGTGCAGCTTAATACAGTGTGCTAACTAATAGGATACATAAATCCTGTTGGGCTACCACGCTGTGTTACGCTGTAAAAGCACCCCCCAAAAGGGAACGCTCTATGGAAATGGTCTGTTTTGCAAAATAAAATAATAAACTTCTGTAAATCAGGAAGGAAATCAATTTCCAGAATGGAGACATTGGTAGACATCAAGATAGCTAGAGAGCAACTTTTGCATAAGTTGTTTGTGAGAGGTGAATGAACTGAGCAGGACCAGAATGTGTGGTTGCAGGCAATCACACAACAGATCACTGCAACTGGGTTAGATATCTGGAGAGATCAGGGTCCCTTACATGTGGCCCTGAGTGAACTGTACATGGCTCCTAAGGCCAAGGATGAGCACAACAAGAATGCCAAGATAGCGGCATATTTCATATTTATCTATGGGAGCCATACAGGACAAATGTGCTGATGGCCAATATCTGGCAAGTAGGCAACTGATGGCATTAGAGAAGGCCCAATCTGAGCTGGACTCTTCTGAGCAGAGGCTGCATAGGAGCCAGGAGTCAGGAAACAAAAGTAGGAAATACATAATTAAAATAAAAGAGGACATGGGTATCCTGCAACAGGAAAGGGCAGACCAGGATACCAGAATTTTAGCCTTGCAGAAGGAGTACCAAGAAGGTTTGGACTCCCTACTGCAGAGCCAGAAAAGGCTGGAGCAACAACTGGATTTCAATAGGGCATGCACAGAGCAGGTAGCCACTCTGCAAAGCCACCTAGATAGAGAGAAGGCAGAGAGCAACAAATTATTTATGAAAGACCTGGACACCCAGGCAGAATTTGAGGAAGAGTGGCAGAAAGCTGGTGCCCTTCAAAGACAACGGGACGACCTGGCGGCGCAGAGGCAGGCTCTTGCTCATGAAATGGATACTTAGGCCAGGAAGTCTGTCACTTAAAAGGGAAGCTGGAAGAAAATCACCTGCCCCTCCAGGGACTGGGTGACCTCCAAAAAGAGCATCAAAACTTGTTAGAGCACACCAGGAGGGTGGAAGATGCTCTGGCAAGAAAGAAGCAGGCCAGTAGGGATGGGACTCAGGAGGTAACCCTCCTGCAGCAAAGACTGGCCCAGTACTCCAAGACAAACCAGGAAGCACAGAGAGAAAATGAGGCTCTCTGTCAGCACAATGATAGGCTCCAGCGACAGGTAGCCATGCAAGAGAGACTAATAGAGTCTAGTAAGGCCTTGATTGAGGAACAGAAAGCTCAGGCTCTTGCATGGCAACAGGGAGCATGGGCTGATAGAGATGAGGTTAGCTGGGAAAGTGAAACACCTGAGCATAACCTCAGGAGCCCTAGTACAAGAGGCCTTCATCTCTCCCAGTCCCTGGACTCTGCCACCCCCATGTCCCCTGGCACACATGAGCCCAGGGCCACGGGGATGGCAGATTACTATCCAGTCAGAAGTAAGGGGCTCATAGAACAACAAAACAAAACAAGACAAAACAAAACAAAACAAAACAAAAGAGTTGAAGCTGGAAGGTTTAGAATAAATCGTGCCCTCTGGCAACCCCCCAGACCATCGTTCTTCGCCTGCCAAGCCATTACAAAAGGGGAAAGACCATATGCAAATCAGGCTTGGTCCCAGCCCCAAAGGGGTAGTCCAGCCCGAACTTCTAGGTCACATCCCTTATTGCACGAGACCACAAGCATCCCCAGACATGTTTCAGCCTTGTTGGGCGTCATCAGTGAGGAGTAGCTTGGGTCTCTAGTACCTAGTACCTCTCAGGAATGGATGAGCGGGCAACTGGGTATGGGCACTGGGTATGGGCACCCAAATACTGTGAGGTTTAGTGGGGAACCCCAGGAGAGTAGGCCCACTAAGGGCATCCTGAAAACATCTGCCCAGTTAGGTCAGTGGGGGGGGGTACCCATCAAATCTTGGGAGCAAGGAGGAATCAGAAGACTCCTCTGAGCATCCCAGGACACAGCAGACTAGGTACCCACATTCTGCCAGCCATTCCCAGGCTCACAGAATCCGCCAAAACCAGAGGATGAATGGACCAGGGTTACCTGAACCAAGAAGGCCAATAAGGCAAAAAGGGCCTTGCTTAAGGACCCTTTAAAACAGATTAGGGCAATAAGGAGTGTCATCACGCCTTATCGCAAGAACGGCAAGTATTATGTGTGGGAACACTTAGAGCTCTTTGAGCAAATGATGGAGACTTTCCATTTGAAAGACAGCAGTAGCTGCATTCAGTACATAAAATGGACATTCTCCACAGAATACTTCAGCTTCTTTGCGGGGCTGGAGGACCAAAATCATTCAAGATGGTCCACATATAGGGCGGCCATCTTAAAGCACTTCTCTGTTCACAGAAATCCCCAAGAGGCGTGCTAGGCAGCCTACAATTTATAATGTGGAGAGGATCAGGCCCCACAAGAATTTGTGCAGGAGTTGAAGCGTGCCTTTGCGCAGACTACCAAAAGGGTGAGCACGGACAGCAAAGAATTTGTTAATAATTTTTTCATGCACTGACAAAATACATCGTGACCCAATTAGTGAGAGATTTTCATGAGAAAAGGTCACTAGACTGAGTCAGTGAACAGGCCATCCGAATCTATGAGGTGCAGAAGCCCATAGAAAATAAAAATAATGCTCAGAAAAGCCCCAGACCGACCAGCACCCCTGCCGCTGCTAAGGTGGCAGAGGTAAAGGTTGCCCCCATTTTAGATTTGGAGATGGGGGGCCTAAAAACCTGCCTGCACAGAATAATTCCAAACCCAGAAGGCCCTCGGGTCAGTCACAGACAGGGAGTCAAGGAGGCAGTTCCACAAATGGGATCCCTCACTCCCCTGATTATGTAAGTCCTCGCTACAAGGGAAACCGACCCATCCTGGGTTATGTGTGGACTCCTCCAGCCCAAGGGGGGGGATACAACCAAGTACCTAACCCAGGGAACTTCCCTCCTAACTTCCCCCAGGCGGGCAGAAATTCACCAAATCCTGGGCAGAACCTTTTCCCCAGGTACCCACAGAACTTCCAACCCCAAAATCATCCATCCTTCTTTCCCCACTTTCCTGAGCCCAGACAACCTAATCCGGGAGGCGGGAGGCCAAAGGTGGAGGGGTACCCAAATCTTCCCAACCCGGGGTACTACCAGAGAAGGGATAGCTACCCTTCCCGGGATCAGCCCAGGGGAGAAAACAGAACCCTGTATCATCCCGGGTCGGTTTCACAGTTAGAGCGCCAGGTCCAAAATATGGCACAGGATCTGGGTCGCATGCTGAGGGCACAATGACGGGGGCAGCACCCCGACAACCAACCGGTTCCCAGGGAGGAGCCACAAGGGGAAGGGGGGTGTAAAGCCTGGGAGGAAGCTTCCTTCCCCATGTGTTAACAGCCCCTGGAAACCCAGGAACCGGAAACAAAATCTCCTGCCCCTAAAAGTCTGACACCCAAGGAGCAGAGAGGGGGTAGGAGAAACAAAGGACCCAGACAGACCCATTTTGTGGAGGAGGTACAGATCTTCAATTTGAAGGAGAGGGATCCTCAGAGGATCCTGGGTAAAGGATCTTCTCCTTCAGAGATGGGGAACTCCTCCCAAAGAACAATGGGTCCCAAGGGATTCGAATTCAGACTGGGTAGATGTGGGGACTGAGCTAGCGCTAAATAAGGGTTTCCATTGGGCAATCCAGAATAGGCATTGACTTAGTTGGAATGCTGGATTGAAGTCACTTACAGTAGTTATAGCAGGTAAGGTTATATGAGCGGATGAGGGTGGAATGGGGTATCAAGTAGAGGTTGAAAAGTAGAAGATATAGTGAGCTGCCCTGTGGGACCCTGTTGGTGACAGGGTGGGGGGGGCTGAGGAGAAGGGAGGGAGAAGGGAGATTTGTGATCTATTAGCGATGAAAGAGGAATTCCACCTAAGAGCTATGTCCCTTATGCCCAGTGAGTGGAGTCTGTCAGTGAGGATGCTGTGGTCAATGGAGTCAAAGGCAGTTTAGAGGTCAAGGAGGATAAGTATGGCACAGACTTCAGAATCTGCAGTGTTTTTGAGGTCATTCCAGATGAAGACCAGGGATGACTCCATTCCTCAGAGTGGTCTGAAGCTAGACTAGGGATGATTGAGGAGGTGGTTGAATTCGGTGAACAGGCTAAGCTGGGAGTAGGCCGTTCGGTCTGGAAGTTCAACTAAGAATCGTTTGTCGGAAACAGGTCTGTAGTTGCCTGGAAGGAGGAGATCCAGGGAGGGTTTTTTGAGGAGGGGTTGGATGTGTAAGGTCTTGAATACTGCTGGGAATAGGCCCGAGGGGAGCGTGAAGTTAATGACGGATCTCAAAAATTCCACCTGCAAGGATTATGGCAAAGATCGTTTTGAGGAGGGCGGGTGGACATTGATCATTTGTGGATCCCAACAGGTAGCTGTTAGCAAGTAGCATTATGCATTTGTATCAAGAGATGGGAGTGAAAAAGGAGAAGATAGGGCAAGAGGAGGGAGGGTTGGAGGAACCAGGCAGTGGTGCTGATGGTCACGGTGGGAGTGCTGATAATTTTGCACCTATGGTGAGGTTTCTAATGAAATGTACAAGTGGGTTGAGAGGGTGTTGCATTGCTTGAGAAAGGTTTGAGGGGGCTAGTGCAAATGGTGGCCTTGAATTCAGAGTTCATTGCATGGATTTCCTTAGTGCAGTTGCGGGCATTGGAGATTCTGCTCTGGTAGAAGGATTTGTTGGCCTTCTGGATTTATCCCTTGTAGATATGGATTGGATGGGCATAGGTTGCTCTATTGCGAGGGAAAAGTTGGCCTGCCATCTGCGTTCTAGAGTTTGGTTGAGTGTTTTGAGTGTTTTGAGTGTGGGGGAATACCATCTTGGTGAAGGACTTTGTCTGTGGGAGGCGATCTGGTGGGGGTGAGAGATTTGAGGGCGTTGGAGAACCATTGGTCAAAGTGTATGATTGAGGGTAGACCTCCCTCAACCAGCAGATTCAGAAGGGAGGAAAGCAGAGTGTCTGCCAGGTCCGGCACAACTTTGACCTTACTCCATAATGGGGAACGGGTGGATGTTCCGGTGATGGTCGAGTGGGGAGCAGTGAAGGGAGTTGAAAATGAAAAGATGATGACTGCATGGTCCTTCCATATCAGTGGTCGGGGGAGCATGGAGATAAGGGTTGTGGAACTGAAGATTGCGTCTCGGGCATGTCCTGCGGTGTGTATTGTATCTGTTAATAGTTGGGTCATGATGAGAGCTTCCAGGTTGTCACGATGATGTTGTGTCATGGGGTTGTGTGGGGCATCGAACCATATGTTGAAGTCTCCAAGCATGGCGTGTGAGGGATGGGTGTCCAGAATGGCTACTATGGAGTTGCTTAGAGTTTTACTGAAATCTCTCTTGAAGCCCTATATAAAAAGGGCAACTCTGGTGAACTACACTCTTGCACCAATCTCTCTGCCCAGCATAAGGCATGCCGTGGGTGCTCGTGTTGCTCCATTTACATCTATTGAGGTAAGGGTAGTCTTGCTAACAGGAAAGGCTGGTAAAGCACTAGGCCCTGATTTTATAGCAGTTGATATTTTTAAAGAACCAACAAACATATGGGTATGTTTTTTAATAAAATGTTAAAATGAGGTCTTGCAGAGTGGTATGGTCCCAAGTAGCTAGAAAGGGGGATATTCTGGTGTGAATACATATAAAAAGGATCACAACTCACTGCAAAACTATCACCCTATCTCCTCGCTCGATTCCTTGGCCAAGAATTTGGGCAAGCTGTTACATATTAGACTGGATGATTGGTGCAATGAGAACTGGATGTGGTCTCCCATGCAAGCAGGTTTTAGGGAAGGGGTTTTCACATTCAATAAAGCATTTCGGCTTCTGCTGGTTCTATATGAGTTTGTATCGCACAAAAGGCAATTAATTTACTTAGCCTTTATAAACCTGTAAACTGCGTTCGATATGGTATCTCGTCCTAAACTATGAGTGTGCTGGAGCAGTTAGTGATCATGGCCCCTTTCATAACAACCATTAGACTATTATACACACATAATAATGTGGACATTGACATCAGGATTCATCAGGGGTGTGTCTTGGCACCATTGTTGACATCAGGATTCATCAGGGGTGTGTCTTGGCACCATTGCTATTTTGATTGTTTATAAATTAGATCTTCCATAAAATATCAGAACTTGATGTTGACACTCTGTGCCTGGGTGGCCTTAAACCAGCAACTATTCTATTCAGATGATGGAGTCCTACTATCAAAAACAGATGGGATTACAACAACAGCTGACATCTTGTAACAATTTAGGATAAGTGCCTTAAACTGGATATTTCCAAAACCAAGATCTTATTATGCCACTCTAAAAGGTCCAGGAAGCCCCCAGACAGAAATGTACAATAGATGATATTATGGTAGATATTGTAGACACATTTGACTACCTAGCTGTCAGATTTAAAATCACAGTTAATTGAAAGACACAAATTGGAAACAGCTATAATAATCTTAGCCATAGCAGGAAAGCAATATTAAGCTTTTCAAAGGATTGCAATGATCAGGTGATGTTGAGTGCCCTAGAGGTGTATAAATCTTAAGCTGTAGCAGCTGCTATCTATGGCTAAGAACTGTGGGGTCACAGTAATGTCTCCACAGTGGAAACAAAGGAAAATACATTTAGGAAAAGGTATTTGTCCCTCCTATATAGTGCACCATCATGTGCAACTAAGATAGAGTTGGGTGAATTGGGAATAGTTTACACTTTGAGATTAAAACCCCTTACGAATTGGCTAAGAATCTGGAACAGTGAGCATCGCAGTGATTATTCTAAGATATTAAACAATTTCCTTCAGTATCGTGGTTCAAATATGTCGAATCCATGTTTTCCATACTACACCTCCCTGATTTATGGATTAATCTTCACTGCCATGAAATGTGGTCAAACTCATTTGTTAAGAAGGCTGGGAAAATGGGTAATAAGTGAAATGTGGTGCACCAATAAGGATTGTTAATTAATCAGGGATTAGCTGAATATCAAGTGTGCTGTTGGATTCGAATCCTACCTCAATAGATTAAAAAGCAAGGGCTGTGTCGCTTTGCTAAAACATCGACTAGGAATTCTCTCCGTAAAGGCATTTGTGACAAGGTGGGGGGAAAATTGCTCTAAAAAATATTAGTATTGCATAATGCATGACAAAATGCTAACACAATGCGTTCTTTTTGTCCCCTTTATAACACTTTGAGGAGACATTGGCTGAAACCTTTGTTAAAAGTCCAAGGAATTATAAATGTGCGAGTGGGAGACACATTACCTTTCTGTAAAATGTCTTATGACAGCTTAACTGAAAAATCCTTAGTCCACTTTTGGCTGGCACATTAACAGCAAACATTTATTGCAGGGTTTATTGTGTTATTCTAATTCATTCTAATAGTATAAACATATTTTTGTTATTTGTTGTAATTTATTTGGCACATAGCACTTTATCTCTAGAACAATAGAATCCTTGTCATTTTTGTGTGTTTTGGCTGATGAATTCAGTAGGGATATGAAGGTGAAGCCATGTAGTTAATGTGGATGCATGTTAAGTGATTGATTCATGAATTGTGTAATCATTTTTCTCCAACCAAATTTTTTCTATCAAATGGTGTTTTACCTGTTGGTTTGTATTATGTGTGTTTTTTATGTCAAAGACGAAATAAACAATTGAATTGACAAAACTCAAAAACAGTAAAAACTATACACATATCACAATTTGACCATGAATTAAATATCAGTAAATACAATTCTTCATGACTTATAAAGCAACAAAAGCTAATAACTAGTCAAAAGCATTACAAGTGATTTGAATTTCAGAAAATGTGTCATGCTTACAGTAGTAAAGCAGATAAGTAATCTTGCTGCAAAATAATGTTAAAATTGCCAAACATAATAGTCATGAGAAACAAGTAGCATCATCATTCACAGAGGCAATTCTCTAGGTGTTTTTTCTAATCCGTAGTGCCAACTTAGGAACAAGTGTAGTACCGTAGCTAGTATCAAATCCAAAACCAAGTTTAAGAATACATTAAGTCAGATGACACTGGTAAAACCCCCCGTCTATGAGTATGGATAGTAATATAGCCCAGTAGACGTTTGAGTATTTTGGTACAGAAAACTAGGACATGCAAAGTCTTTTCTTCCAACCATGCAGAAAATGGCCATAAGTGTACTGTCTCTCTGCAAACCTGACAGGTGGCTTGAGAAGCACCAATTGACAATAAGCCAGTGCCTATCAGGCTGTATAGTGATGCATGTCAGATACTCTACAGAAAGGACTGCTGAAGTTATCACTGGGTGTTCCATTTTTCAACTTGCTCTTCTTACTCTTCTCTCTGGCACTATTTAACAATTGTGTAACACAGTACATATAAAAAACAAGCAACACATTCTGCCATTCCTAATAGATGACAGATATGGGAAAACCAGGTGTTCTCAATACCCATTGCCTATGTGATTCTGAGCTCTGTTATAGTCCAACATCATTCAAATGTATTTTGGTACAAAGTCCCATTATAGTACATCTATTTTTAAAAGAGAAATATTACTTTTTACACATGACTCACGCTAAAACTAACTTTTAGATTGCTAAAATCCAAGATCACTCAAAATGCAAAAACAACCAAAAACACACTTTTTAGTATTCTCCTTACTTTGATACAGGGCACGTTTTAAAGATATGTTAGTTGCCCACAATCTTGCAATACAACCATCTGTCAATAAAAAAAACAGCAGGGCAGTGGTACACATGTGTATAGGCGCGTTACAAATACCATATCATATCATATCATACAGAAGTAAAGAACATGCTGTATTAAAAAATAGGAGCAATCACCCCTTTCCAAAGCCCCTCTTTGTCTCCACATCGGTGATATACAGTGATTTACCCAGAAGGATGACAACTCCCTCCTTCTTCGAGGATTTGTGCTAGGCCCAAACATTTCTACCTATATCCTTTCCCTTGATTGTCGACTCCGCCCCCCTTCTGTAGTGCGTTTCTTGTAAGAAGAGGGCTAGCAATTTCTGTTTGCGGAATAAGTTGCTTGTGAGAGATCGCTTATTTTGTGAGTTGAGGCCCTTGACATTGAGCGTGCTGATTCGTCCTTCAACCATGATCGTCGCTACCCTTGCTCAATAAAACTTTGGTTGTTACCCTCATTGTCGTCCATAAAGTTGAGTCCCAGAACCATGGTATGTCGTCCCCTTTTGTTTTACCTCCCTCCCCCTCCCGTCCCTAGTTTCCTGTTTCCCTTTCCCAATTTGCTAGGCGTTCGTCTCCATCGCCCGACAAGCATCGGGGTTGGTCAACGAACCACCAGAGCCGCTACCATGGGCCCCGGGATAAAAATAAAAATAAATACAATTAGAAAATAGAGAGTTGCAGACTCTACCCTCCGCGTTTGTCCCTTCAGGAACTTTTCCCGTAGTTAGTCGGGATTTAATCTCCCCACCAGACATCGTTCCACTTTCTCCTCTCTTTGTCCCCACAGCTTGTGTTGTGTCCCGCAGGTCACGGGACCCGTCACGGGTCAACTTCCAGTGCAAGTCGGGAGGGGTCTCTTTGCTCCTGGAGGTTACACTTGGCTACACTCTGAAAACAAAGGTACCTGTCCACATCTCTGACAGTTAGGCTCCAAAGCATTCAAATATAAATTTCAACATAAACCCCGCCAACCGCGGCAACACCCAAATGCTACATATAACTCCCCCCAACTTGGTTGAACCCAGAGGGAATGTGTGAGTGGTTGCATTACAAAGAAATAACATCACATTTCTTTTCATCCTCTCCCTCGCGTATAATCACATAGGTCCACCTTGCCAACAGTGGCAACATCAAAACTGCGACATACAACACCCCCCAGCCTGGTGGGGCCCACAAGGATGACGTGGAGGATCATATTGTAAAAAGGAAAAATGTAATATCTAATTTCTTTTCATTTCTTTCATTCTCCATCATCCCCCTGGTCACGTAGGGCACCCGCGACCCCCAGGGGGATGTCTAATCTTTTGGAATTTCTGAGTGCCCTTCACTTTGTGCTTCCCCTAGCTTAAGTCAGGGCCCCTTGAGGCGCAGCTTGGGTCCCTATCGGTACCGCTCTCTTCCCCCGAGGGTCCTGGGAAGTCCCCAACCAGTTCGTCGATGGCTCTTCGAATGTCCTCTTCAGTCACGAGCTGATGGTTCTCACGCTGCCATTCGAAAGCTAGATAGAATAGGTGCCCCCGCCGGTACCTGATCCCTTTCTCCTGTAGCCATCTAGTAAGTGGCCCGCATTTTTTCCTCATTTGTAGCGTGAGGGCAGACAGGTCCTGATAGATTGCCACTCTGGAGTTATCTTATTGTATGTCTCTTAGGGTCCAAGCCCTTTCAAGTATTCTCGCTTTGTCTCTGTAGTAGTGGAACCTCGCAAGCACAGAGCGTGGGCCCCTGCCACCTCTGCCGGCTCGATGAACCCTATCAATCAGGATGGTTTCTCCGGAATCAGTTCCCAGGACAATCCTAATGATCTCTTGCACTTTGCCCTCCAGACCAGTCTGGGTCTCCCCATCCACCTCCGTCAGGCCAAAAAATCGCAAGTTACTTCTTCGTTCTCGGTTTTCCATGTCATCAACTTTCGCTGCATCTCCTTAAACCTTGCCTCATCTGTGTTTCCAGGATCTCAGTGGACGCCTGGTTATTCTCCACCCCTTCCACTCTGTCCTCCAGCGTAGCGACTTTGGCGGTCAGGTCAGCCAGCTTGGCTCCCATATCCGTTCTCATCCTTCTGATTTCATCGAGGATAGTCTGAATGTTAGTCTGCATGGTGTTCATGTCAGGGGTCGGCGCGGATGAGGTGTTGGTCTCCATCTCAGGATCTCCGGGTATGAATTGATATTTTGTCAGGGTTTCCTTCCAACTCATGAGGTGTTTTCGCCCTTGGGTCCTTGTGGCTTCTCATTGTTCCCAGTAGTATCCCCGGGGATTCAGGGGTTTTTCCCCCCCGCCCTCGGCTCAGATCCTATAGGTTGTCGCAAGGTGGACGAGACTTGGTGCTTAGATTCGCTCCTGGGGGGTCTGCGCGTATCACAGGGGTTGGCTTAGGGGTCACCTGTACACCTTAATCTTTGCTTCTTGTTGGGGATTGCTTCTATGGCTGTGGGGTGGTCAGACGCCACTTGTATTCAGCTATGTAGGACCACAGGGGACCCTCTATTTGTGTCTCTTCATACAGTGTCAGGGGTTTCTTCCTGCGCTGACACTCCCCTGTCAATGGTTCTCCAGTATGGTGGTAGGAGGGGGAGTGGTTGATGTAGGTGGCCTGGATGCCAGCACCCCCCGGTTACTAGTACTCACGGTTGCACCAGCGTGGGCCTGGAGGAGCCTTTTGAGGTCGCTGGAGTGGTAGCCCCTCAGGCTTTCCCATGGGTCTGGTGGACTCCGCTGCGGGTGGAATTTGAGCCCCTGGATGGGGGGTTGGGGCCAGCAAGGCAAAGGGTGATTTTGTGGGGTTATGATATGGTCCCTCCTGTTGGGGGGGGGGCCCGCTCCAATTTGTCCTGTCTGGTCAAGGCAGTTAACCCTGTGGGGGGGGCAGCCGCATTCCAGAGGGGCCCAGGCGTGCTCCCGCATCGGCCCGGGCCTGTATGGTATGTGTCAAAGCTTGCTGCACCCCACAGGCAGTTGAAGAGGATCTCTGGGGCCCTTGTGTTCATGGTACTCTCTGTGGTGGGGAGGAAGAGGAGTGGGGGCTCGGGCGCGCTCCCGCGACGGCCCACGCTGGTGTGTGGGGCTGCCAGTGGGGGCTCAAGGGACACGGCTGCACAGGCAGGGCACACGGCAGTAAGAGCCCAGGCCACCTAATGCGTCCGCTCCTCAAGCGGAGCCTCGGCAGGAGCGGGAAGCAGGCGAGTCGTGGGTAAGCGAGGGGGCGGTGGCCCAGATCCCCGCAGGGTCTCAGCAATCCTCTGATGCTGCCAGCGGGACCGTGGAGTGTCGGCTCCGTCGGCTGGTCGCGGCTCAGTGTTCGGCTGCAGGGGGGAGGGGCCCGGCTGCGCAGCTCCGCTCTCCGCGCGGCGTGAGCCTGGAAGGGGGAAGGGGAGCGCGAGCGCTCCGAGTCAAATATCTCAGGGACCCGGGCACCTCCAAGGATCGGGAAGGTGTCGCCAGGGTCCCCAAAGGTTCCCACTGCTGGTTAACGCCTTAGTGGGGGGTAGCGTTCCTTTTTCCCCCAGCAAATCTCCCGGGTCCTTCGTGGAGCAGAACAATGAAGCTGCCATCAAGCCTGCGCCCCCTGGTGGCCTCCCAGTACGTTTTTTAAATAGAAAACCAAAAGTAACAATGACAATATTTCTTGAAGGTTCATCACACTTCCAATCCCTCCTTGATTGTTCAACTTGAACCAGCGTTACAACCCAGTAATTCAAATCAAACAAAAAATAGCTCTTCTTTGTGCCAGCGTGTTTTGGATACCTTAAATTATCCTTCTCAGGGCTTATAAGCTGTCCTTCTCTGTTCTTTTAGTAAATCACACTTCTCTGTTCTTTTATTCACTTGAATTGTCCTCCGTCGTCATACAATAAGTAGTGTTGTGTTATGATTGTATATACTCCTCAATTTCACCATTCTATGATGTACAAGCTCTTCTCTTATAATGTGTTTTATCAGTTCAGTTCACCTTTATTTCGGCAACAATACCATAGAAACACAACAATACAAAACACATACTTACATGTAACAGTTTTGAATTAATACATGTTCCATGGCACGTAATACATAAAACTGGTAGCAATCGAACACGTTAAATTGATATAGTACCACCTTATCCATTAAAACCATGAACATAAAAAGAAATAAAATCTTGCTAAGCTCTAACATAACAAATTGCTAAACTGTTAAAGAATAAGTGGAATATATGCTACTCACAGCATCCACTATCATCTACTAGTGTGATTTTCCTGCAAGGTGTTGCACACCATCCCAGCAAAAGTCGCAGAGGATCCACTTCTGATTGGGTGCTCTATGCTAACTCCATCAAGGCTAACAGTGCTCTTAGGAATTCAGATTCTATATCCTGGACTGCTTTCTTTTGCAGGCCTGTACCAATTCATTTTCTGATGAGTGAACTCCCAAGCTATCTGTAGCGAGGCTACATAGCGTCATGGCCTCTGATGTGGTTCTAGCATGTCTAACCCTGAAGAGGGGCCTTAAATATTTCCTTCTCACAGCAAGATACTGCAGACAAATTAATACTAAATTAATAAAACTTTCAGTCTGATCCACGCAAAAAGGGCACATTGCCAAGACCTCGCTATTCCACTTGTTGCATAGGCTTGCTACTGGCAAAATACCCAGGTGTAACTTGATATAAAGTGCACACATTTCCTTGGCACTTACACTATCCACGTAGGCTTCCTAGCCAAACTTGCGCTTCAAGCCACAGAATCTGATTAGCTGGGAAGATTGGCCTACTTTATTTAGGGTATCAACTTCCTTCTTAGCACTGTTTACTATTCCATCCATGTTCTCAGTCCTGGCCCAGAATTCACTTAATCCAATATCATGGACCTTGTTCTTTTTAAGGTAATGACCATCCTCCATTCTGCAACCTAACATCAACAAGGGCCTGCTTGTGTTTGGCCAACTGCTCAATGGACCATAACCTGGCCCAGTAATAATAATAATAATAATAATAATAATAATAATAATTTGGCATTTATATAGCGCTACGAACCCTCAGGTATCTGAGCGCTGCTTATTATTACCCACGGTGTGTGGTGCTCATTTATCGACCTCGGAAGGATGAAACGCTGAGTTTGGCGCTGCCGGGATTCGAACGCTCTGCACTGATGTCAAAGCGAGCGCTCTACTCGCTGTGCCACTTGACCGGCATAAAATGGCCCAGCCTTACAGATAGACTTAATACTAGTTTCCAGGTACACCGGAAGATTAGGTGCACTGAAAGGCAAACCCAAGATGCTCTTCAGAAATGTACTTTCAGTTGCAGAGAGCTTTGGGCATCTATGTGTGCCCCAACGTTCTCCACCATACAGGGTCGCTTGTCTGGCTTGCATCTTATGGTCTTCCAGGGAAACCCTGACTGCTGCATGCCCATGCTCCCAACAGACCTGGCAAAGAGCCCTACTATATCTTGTCAGAGTGATCCCTGCCTAGCTACTAGTCCATACAACCTCCAGTCCTCTTTAACCCTCAGCCTCAGATAATTGTACTGTTCAACCTGCTCAATGGGCCCCTCACTTGTCTCAAGCATCAAGGGCCTTGTACCCTTCCGTCTGTAGTTCAGAAGACCAGGGATTTCGTTTTAATAACATTAATAGTTAGCCTATTGGCCCCACATGCGTCAATAAAGCAGTTTAATTGTGCTTTGAGCCCTGCACGCGTTAAGGAGAAAAGCATTACATCCTCCGCGAACATGAGTACAGGCACCCTGTCAGTTGCCAAAATATTGGAGCATAAGTCAGTGAACTTAACAGCTGTTTAATTGGTCTGTTTATGACGACACAGGACAACTTGGGGCCAGGATGCACCACTAGCATACTCCCATCTCAATGCGCACTGCTGGAGTGGTGCTTCCTTTCATGCCCCACCTTATAGCTGCTCAATTACCAGTGTACAGACTTTGGATGGCTCTTAGCAGAGGGACTGGCATCTTAAGCCTAATAAGAGTGTCCCAAAGCCTAGGCCTTGGGACAGTGTCAAAGGCTGTGTGAAGATCAACAAAAAAGGCATCTTAATGAGTGTGACATATTTCTCACACAGTAGCCACAATTCCATGCTTGGGTCTTCTGTGCTAGTACTGCTTCGAAATCATAACTTTAGATGGCTTATCATCCTATGGTCCTCAATCCACGCTTCAAAATGACTTAAAATGGCCCTTGCAAAGGTTTTTCCCCCAGCGTCCAGTAAGGAGATTGGCCGGTAATTGCTAGGTAAATCCCTGTATTTTACAGCTGCATTAAATAACCTTGTTAGGTAGGGAGTACATACGACAACGTCAAAGACAAATCAATGGGGACCTTTTGTGGGCCTGGGGCCTTGCCATGCTTTTGGCTCACGAGGACAGCTCTGACCTCTTCTTAGTGTAAGAGGTGTGTAATTTGCCAAACTGGCATCATGCTCTTGCATAGAACCCATTGTCTCCAGGGTCTCAAAGGCCCTTGTTTCACAATATAATCCTGTGAAATATTCTACCCATGCTGATTCAGGGATACATTCCTGTATCAAGCTACGGTCTTCAGAGTGACTTGAACCCATGGTTACCCAAAATTCAAAGAATTACCCCTGTTGATAGCTGATAACAGGGAATTCTAAAATTCTTCTGCATTTGTACATTTCTTAGCCTTATGAAAAACCAGAGGGTGTTTCACATCCCAGTCCCTGGGGATCCCTTACTCAGGTGGCCAAGGAAGGGCCAATCACTTTTGGATCCCGACCCTGAAGGTGGACAAGTGAGGGAGGATCACCTGGGTAGGGGGTCCTCAGGGAGTGGGGGAGAGACACCCAATGGCGAGACATGGTTTCCCCCTTTTCCAACTACACCACAAATCACTCTCCCTACTTATTTTATCGGAAACTAGATCTCCAAGAATTCCTCCCCATGCCACCTTCCCAAAAGTACTGAGGCGAGGAAGAGGAGAAATAACAGGATGAGGATTTCCTCCTTTGTTGTAACAAAGCCATGTCACACTAATGAGGTGAGGCAGAGTCAGGTATGTCATCTCAATCACACACACACCTGAGACTTGTTAACACTAGCCACAGTGATAAAAGGTGGTAAGCACAAGCACACAGTGAGCGAGACTGGGAGCCGAGAGAAGCAGTTCCAACGAAGTCCAAGGAGCGAGGTCTTGTCAAGCTGGAAGGCCAGCAGACTGCATGAGAAAAGTTGCGAGCAGCAGAAACCCTGGTGGGAGTCCCATTTTTGCAGACAACTGTGCGTGACTTGAACAGAATGGCGTATGCACCCAAGAAGCACACCTTGAAGGTGCTCCAGGACAGCCGGCTCCTCTCCCGAGCACGAAGCAAGGTCTGGGAGGGAACACAAAGCTTGGGGGTGAAAGCCTTGAAAGCAAGCAGGAGGGCATCGCTGAAGAAAGCCCCCCCAAGTACATGACTGGTGAGTGATCTGAAGGCCGGCTCGTGTTCGAAGTAAGCGCGGGAGCAGCATTAACAAAGGATGTGATAGGACTGCAGAATGCTTAATGAAACAGAACTATTATGGTGAGACGAAAAAGGATACAGATTAACAGAGGAGTTTGTCAGGAAACATCAGCCCTTCTAAAGACTCTGTAATTCTGCATAAAAGTAACGTTCTGTGAGAAAGGCAATGCAAGATATGGGAAGCAATTGAGAGCCACCATTGAGCAAAGAAAATATAGGAACATTATCTGCAACCTAGGAAGTTGACGTTTTGTGGAAGATTGAAACTAAACAATTGATAAGCATTGTGAAAGGGCCAAGCAGCCAAAGTAAGAAAACCTGATGAGAGCGTTACGAACCTTTTGAAATTAAGAGAACTGTTTGAATGAGATGTCAGAGTTGTCATGCACAGGTCTGAGTCAAATCCTTGCAATTCTCGAAAGTCTTCAATAGTAATAGCTCAAGGAACAACAGGTTGAAACAAGAGAGTTAAAACTTGGGGAAGGGAGGTGAAAGGTGAAAGGAAAAAGCAGGCTCGAGCCAGGTAGAGGGAAGCCTGTAATGTACATTTGGTGAACGGAAAGTGCACATTGAAATATTGTGAAATGAAGGTGAACATTGTGCTGTGGTGAAAGAAAAGGGAACAGTGGAAACGGTTTGAGTCCGGCAGAGTAAGGCCTGTGTAGGGCGATGGTCCTTTGGTTGTTCCAGAACTGAACTGTACATGGAAAACAAGACCAAGAGAGCTTAAAGGAGCTGTTGAACAGTGTCGGTGTGTCAATAAGCCAGAGTGTGCTGAACTTGATGAAACTGTGCCTATCATCTATCCATCTGAACTCTCTAAACCTCTGCGCTAGTAAATGTGGGGAAGAGAATTGCTATAAAAGCCGAGAATTGCTATACAAGCCATCTGACACTTCTTTTGTTAACAATCTTTATTTCATTATTTCCCCTGTACACATGTGTTAGAGAAAGAGGGCTAGGTTAGGTTTCTTTCATATATGCCTTTATAATTTGACTTAGACGGAGAGGGCTGTTTTTCTTTGTTTCATGGTTGAGATAACTCCCATGTTAGAGTTAGGATTATTTAGGAATTACTCCAACCCTGCTTATTTTCTAAATAACGGTTTTTGAAACTTGCATCTGTTGTTGTATATATCTGCTGGTTATATCATGCCCTCTTTATAGCCTTCATAAGCATTTTGTAATTCTTTCTAACCTCACGCAATGCCTGGACCCCATCTACAGCTACTTGTTTGTCTTGCCTGATCAAACAACTCTTGGCCCTGCAACAATCCCCATCATACCAGGGTGTCCTACTGGTAAACAGTGATAATAACGACAGAAAAAATAACAAAAACATTTTTAGTGAATTTTATATAACAAAATTACTTTTATTGAATAACATAAATAACAAATTAATGAATTGTGTTTTATCTTATAACAATGAAAACTATTACTCTATTCATTCATTTTTGTCAACGCTAATATTGTTTTCTGCCAGTAGGTGTCACCCTTTCTATGGCTTTTTCCAATGTATTTTGACCGGAAACACTCCAACACCATTTTTTGCTTGTTTAACTTTATACGTGATCAGATAGATTTATCTGGAGGTCCCTTTTTCATTGGATTTTGGATTTTTCCATGGTTTTTCTTCATCATTTTGAGGGATTTCTTCACATTTGGGTCCCTGGATTTGGATTGTGACTGGTTCTTTGGGTTTCCTGCGATCACTTCTGGCTCACTGTATTTTTTTTTTCTGCATGGATTTCTTCACTGTTCTTGGATTCTTTTGCAAATTTGTATTAGTTTTCTTCATGTCTTGATTCCTTGATGTGAATTTTGGTTTTCTTTCTGGGTTCCGGATTCTCCCTTGGGTTTAATTGGATTTGCTTTTCTATGTCACTTGGATATATCTGCTTTTTGGATACCTCTTGGTAAGTCTTTTATTATTTATTTAGTATTTCAAATTAAATGCCACGCTTTGTAAATATACTATTTCATCCATTTTGCCCAAATTCTGAATACTATCTTTTAAACGTGTTTGCACATCTCTATATTTTTCCTCTGTACTGATATTTTTCTCTTGCAATTGACTGTGCTATTTGCATTTCTTGGAATGATTGTTCTTTCTTCCAATGCTTCAGAAAACTGAATAATGTCGGATTATTTGATTTGAATATGTTTCTTATGCCGTTATGCCATCCTTCTAAATTATTATTTGTTTTGGCTGTTTCTTATGTACTTGCCTGGTAACACTACGGTTTTGTTATATGCATCTGCTGTTGTTTCCTTTTCGATATAAGGACACTTTACAATGGACTGTATGCATTTCGTTAATTGTGTTTTTTTAAATAAATTGTTGTTATATTTTAATTTCGATATTTATTTTTTGTTATAAACACATGGAACCCTTTATCTTTGATGTTGCTGTGCAAGCAGATCATCTAGGTACAATCTTTTTGTACAACAACAAAGACTGAATGGGTGGAAATATGTTAATTAATAATATCCACTGGAATTGCTTTGGGCAGTGTTACGATCAATCTGCGTCATTACAAAAATGGGAAAAAAGAAAAACAGCTTCAGTCCAATTCTAAAAAAAACATAGCCAAGCCAAAACTGCTAGAATCTCTTCCTTGAGGAAAAACAAACCCAAGTATAAGCCTTTTTAGATGGCACATGGTTGCAACAAAACGAAATTTTAAACAACCAAAAAATGATGGAATGATTTGAATTCATAAAGATCACTAGCAATTTCTAATTTCCGTTCCATCTTTGTTTAGCTTATCTGTGACATAGCAAAGTGGAAAGAACATGAAAATTAGTCTTTGCCCAAAATTAAGGAATAGTGCTCTAAAAAATATTATTGTCCCGAGAATTCGGGAACATGGTTTTAAGCAAACTGTGAATAATTGTAAAAAATATTTCCTATGTACCTTACCTTAGTTTTCCACACTTTTACACATAATGCAAATGAGGCAGCGTGGCACAGCCATCTTCTGCTAATCTTATCCGTTGCCGCATCACCCTAAGTTGAACTGTCCTCGCGGCACTAAATCATATCCCCTGCCCCTGAAGCCGACATTACTATTCCTAGCAGTATTCTCCACCTTTTTTCATGGCGTTAGTGGGCAGCGTAGCCAAACGCGCCCAGTCATCACCTGCGTATTAACTTTAGTTGACGCAGAACCCGGAATATCAACACACACATCCTCTCACAGCGTCCCAAATCCGAATAGAAAAACACTATTTTTAAAGGAAACACTAATACTCTGCAATTTATAATGTGCTTTTATTTTACAATAAATGCTCCGAAAACATCAGCCAATTTACATATTCAACCAAAGTTTTTGTTTCTTTGTTTTCAAACATCAAATCTTTATCATGAGGCACACAGTGTTTCTTTCGGTAGAAGAAGCGCATTGGATGCATCTTGAATCACAAGGCTTCGGCATCAGCTTCTTGCTAGAACACCGTAAACGATGTCAGGTTGCTCCTTGTTGCTGGTACCTTGAAAAGGCATATCGGTCCGGGGCGATCATCCCACATCAGCGTAATTGTAAGCCAGCCATTTAGGTGTATCTGCCACTGACTGCTGAAGAACCCGTCACTGGGTATCTGGAATCGATGACATTTGCAGAAAGGAAGGATGTTACTGTGCAAAAAACATTACAGAAATATATCTCAGTAGCCATTCTTTATACTAGCTCATCCATTTACCCTTTAATTCTGCACCGGGTGAAACATAATAATGAACACAAACCAGACACAATGGAAAGACAGATAAAACATAGTGGAAAGTTGGAGTCTAAAATGTGCTTGAGAGGGTAGTGCTGTGGAGTATGTTTAACTCGCAATGGGATACGGAAGCGGAAGCTGACGGAAGAATTCAAACAACACATAGACGGCATTATAACTGAATATTAGCAACAAACTTGGCGTTGGTGGAATCTCAGGGAACCCAGACGGGGACTCCATGCATTTCGGTGCTGGACTGCCCATGTGCCTGGGACAAAGACAAATACATACAGGTTGTGTTTGCGTGTCATCACAATATGCCTCAACCAACAACCCATTACAATGTAAGCCAGCAATACGGGTCAGAAAATGAAACCTTGACTCGTTCATCTATAAACTCATCTACAGTAAAACTTACTTATTTGGTATTTCCATTCTCTTGGCGTAACGCAGAGTGTCCGCCAAGATCAACGGTTTTCATAAAATGAAATAACATGTTCCTTTGTCCAGTTTTGAAATGGTGAAACTTGTCATTTTTGCGAGTATTCCGCATTTAATCCATAGCAAATCCTCCCTTTCTTCCAAGGACGTACAACAATTGAACCTTCTAAGGAGTGCGTATGCTAAGTTTCCTTTTGGGTGAAGGAAAGCCACAAATCAGAAACATACTGTACAGGATGTTGTCAGTGTGAACAGCCCACAAGCAACATCAAACACAGTGACCTTCATTCTCATGGGAGCGATTAGCCCAGCCAACCAACGTGGCATTTGAAATATGTTTGAAAAACAAACAAATTGTTTGCTGGCATCCACCAATGCTCCGCTATCGTGAATACTTTTTACTCTTCTTTATTGATATTGATTTAGTTATTTTATGACAACAGTTCCAGTTAGTGTCCTCCCCATTGCCACATCTGCCTGTGCCCTGTTTTTGCTGAGGAATGTGCTCGAATGTGCTCTGCAGATAACATGAGACACTGACAAGTCATAAATCCAAGTGCCCTTCCATCTCCACTGAACTTCCCGTGCACTAACAAATGTTGGAGGAGAGGTGGTATATCCCGCCCCTATGCACCATTCTCGTACCGGGTAAATTACGTATAAGCTAAGGTGGGAGATATCTCCACTCCTCCTGTACCTATTTGCATCACCCATGATTCATATGTCTATTAACGCTGTGCTAATGTGTATTCTTTGAACTTCATTTTGTTTCCTTCCAAACGCCTATTTTTCGAGGCCCTCTGCCCCTCTGGTGAACTGTTCACTCTCCCCCTCCCAGAGCCCCGCACAGCCAGCCCCTACCACCTCTGTCCTCTATCAGCTCAGCACATCTCCTGTTCTCACGGAAATGCAGCTATTCATTTTTACAAGTAGCAAGTATCGAGCCCTGACAAAATGTGCTAATCCAAGAATGTGAGACCAAGGCCTGCTCCAACTTTAGTGCTCCACCCATCTCTGCTGACTGACTCATGCCAGGCTGCGGTCCCCTGAACCCATCTGGTCACCAGACCCTACCCCCGCACTACCTCAAATTCACCTACCATATACCTAATCTAGAGTGGTCATATATTTTGGAAACACTAACACCTATATCCACTGTGTTTGAAATCGTAAGACTCCAAAGGCCGCAAATCAAAGATCAGCCCTTCTGATAAGGCATCTGAAAGCAACAACCCCTAACACATGCCCACATAAAATATAGGTCAGAATGTGCGTATTTCACACCAATAGCCCCCTTTCATGCAGTGTTTTGCTTATAGTCATTAGTTCTTGCATGCCAAGTTTGTTATTTAGCTTAGGTCTCATTCCTAGGTAGGACCATGTTTATTCTGTCTAATTGGACTTGTGCATGCTAAGGCAACTGCAGACCCCGCAGTTGCTTTCATGCTGATATCCATCTGACCCTCCCATGCCCTGATCAGTGAAGGAACCACAAGAGCTGGCCGAAAAGCGGGAAGGTGGAAAACACTGTATGGCATCCTCCAACAAGCACTTCTTGCAAAAAAATGGACAAAGAGGATATATTTGAAAAGACAATTTGGACACTCAATACTTCTTAATACTTTCAATAGCTTTGAAATTCAAGTTAAATAGATGTCCATTGGTCATGTACAATGTACAAACATTATGGAACATACACACCACTGCTAATCATTTATACCGGAAAGTCAACTGCCAACTGTTCAACAAAGCCGCTTTTGGTGTACAGGGCACGGTTGCAATGTTTTGTGGCAATGTATGTGTCCTAGGAACAAAATCATGATTGATTCCATGAGTATGCATGTCCAACACAGTCAAAGTGAGATATTTCACAAAATCGAATTCTATTTACTGGTATATTGGCTTGACCACCCATTTTTTGCTTATTTTTGCAAAAGCCATTGTGTAACGAAGCATCCCAAAGTTTCCAGCAGTTCTCGATTGTTCTCTCCCTGTGTTCTCGTTATGCACTACTACCGCTAGTAATGTTCGATATTGCATACGGTCTATGCCAAAATGCAACCTCTTGGGCCTCTATTTTAGGCACATATTGTGGAACAACTCCAAATCTCTGGTGTGACATAATTCTGTGAGTCCTTTCAGGTCCCTTGAAAGAGTTTTATCAAATATGATCTTCTCAAGTGCTTTGTGGGGAGGTGAGGATGGAACCAACCACTTCTTCTTGCGTTCCTATTCTTCCGATAAAGGTCCATGTGCACATTGATGAAAATGTTGGTTTTCTGTCCATGAGTGAATGTTGGAACAGTGGTGCATCAATCAGCGCCATTTTTCAAGTAGAATTTCCACAGACCCATCACAAGTTTTGGAGCTCCACCAAAGATGGTTGCTGAAAGACTGGGACCACTGTAAAATATTTTCAGAACCCTTTTTTGTACCTGCAGCTGTGATTTTTTTATTGATTGATTTGGCAACCTGCCATACATCAAATTGATGGTGAATGTTTGGAAACTGCTCTTGCATGGTTGAAACATGTATGTCAGTTGCTATGAGGTCTATTTGCATTCCCCTCGATTGAAGATGTTCGAGGGATTTTATGAAAGCATGTTTCTCCATGGCTACTGAGGATTTACATTCGGAAATCTGCATGACCTCCGAACTGACCATTTTTTAGTTTCCATGTCCTGAAAGTGGTATGAACAGTACTTTGCTGGAAATCCGGGGCTGTCACACTGTCCATCACCAGCTAGCCTGAACCGTTTGCCAGAGAATGTCCTTTCAATTGACATTTGTTCAATTTTCCAGGCTTGACTAATAGCGGGGATTACAAGTTTTCTTTGATATTTGTAGTACTGTGTTTTAGCAAGGAACTGAAGTCCCACACATTGACAGAAACTGGACAACTTACTAAAAGTAGAGCCTCTGAAAAGTAGAACTGCTGAACACAGTAGATTTCCAGCTGGCAATATGCCCAGCATTGGGCTAGGCAAACTCTAGTCGAGATCTTTGGCAAGTTCCTCTGTCAATTGGATTGAAGCTTCAGTCCTGTTAGTTCAGCTTGTGTTATTTGCACACGAACTGGAGAAACCGTCAACAATTAATGCTTATTGGGTGGATCTTTTTTGAGGGTGTGGATTGTGTCAAGTGGTCCTCGAGGAATTTTAATACATCTTCATTATATTCAGTTTCATCTTCATCTTGTCGAGTTCTCACATTGCAGCAATGGTCCAACAACACTTTGCTGGCTTTGCCGGTCACATTCAATTCATTTTCTGGCCATTGGACATAAGCATCTCGAGTCTGCTTATTGACTGGACCACGCTGCGCCTCAACTAGTAGTTGCTCCATGGTGAAATCTGTTTGGCAAGCAGCATCTTTGGTTTCATTTGTTGTCTGTGTCTTTATACTTCTTTTCCTTCTGGGCCTCTAGGAGATGGGTTGTAAAAACATGTTCAATGTAAATCACACATACAGTAGATAGCACTTTAAATACAAAAACATGTTATGAAGAAAACACCAGCCCAAAACACTTTGAGAAAACGCAAACAAATTGTTTGTATTTACCCTTGTTTTCTGATTTTCTGTGAAACTGTGGTCTTCTCTATAATGACCACGCCAGAAAGCTGGTCCACCACTGCTGATCCATGTGCTTCCCTCTTCTAATTCCCGACTTTGTATACATTCCTTGAATAGAATATTGATTAAAAAAAAGAATCAAACATTTTTTAAATTAAACTCTTTCATCGCACACATTGCTTACATACAAACTCTCGTAAACAGTGTACGTCATTTAGTCAAAATATAAATTTTGAACTTCACCTGATTGACGGTAAGTGTACTCAATCAGAGATCACCGTGCCAAACATACTGATTGTAATGTTGCCCTCAAACATTTTGCAAAGTATTCTGCATTAGGGAGAAATTGTAACGTTAGAACTGAAATGATAAAAGTTTGAAAGACTGCACTTTTATAAGAATGTCACTGTCTAATAGTATCCTCTGTAGGATTAACTTTCTTTCATTAAAGGGAACTGTCAGTACACATACCTCATACTATGGACCAGCTCCAAAGGATGATGTAATTGTAGT
Organism: Ambystoma mexicanum; assembly: GCF_040938575.1. NCBI lineage: Eukaryota > Metazoa > Chordata > Amphibia > Caudata > Ambystomatidae > Ambystoma > Ambystoma mexicanum. The sequence goes on along the minus strand of NC_090941.1, from coordinate 167,538,387 downwards.
CAAAGTACCAGCATCCCCCTGTAACACAGTACTTGTTATACAGGCCGATTCATTGAATTAATGTGCGCTGAAAATTTCTGCGCAAGCGTGCGAATCGCGGCGCAAGTGCGAAAATCGCAGCGAAACCCGCGCACAGCGATTCATGGAAGTCCATGCGCGTGTAAATCCATGGATGTGCGCTAAAATCCGCACACGCCATCAAACAGCGTGCGCTATGCACACAGCGAAAGCGCACTTAGCGCAGCACACACAACAAAAGTAGGCGGAACATGGGGCGTAACATGCGGAATGGGGAACAACGCGTTAAAATGTGGGCGTTACGGGGGAAGTACAGGAGGCAAATGCGCGGAACGCCCACACGCGCGCCTACAACACGTATTCATGGAATCAAACGGGGCTAACGCGTGCGCCATAAAAGTCGCGCTAATCCGGAAACACGCACGCCAGCAGGAAGCAGGCGTACGTGGACCCGCGCAGCATAAAAGTGCACGCAAACAACAAACAAGCTCAGACGCTACGATGAATATACCGTTCCTTGCAGCAGTGGTTGTGGGATACCGCAGGAGGAGGAGGATAGTCAGGACCAGAATTTTTACACCCAGAACCAGCCTTTTTGGGATGCCTGATGACCAGGTGTATGGGAGGTACAGGTTTCCACCTCACATAATACTCAACCTGGTGAGTGAGTGGGAGGATGACCTCACATCACCTACCCTGTGCTCCCAAGCACTGAGCCCCTTGGAAAAGGTACTCAATGTACTGCACTTCTTGGCTACTGGGCCATTTCAGCAGTCAAGTGCATAGTGGGGAGGGTGTCACAGGCCACACAGTCACGCTGCCTACACCAGGTATTGGCCATCATGACTGCACGCCCCTCAGTCCGCATGCACATATACCTGCCCAGAACACATGCAGAAAGGCAGGCTGTTGTCCAGGATTTTTATGCGGTGGCACACTTCCCCAAAGTGCTAGGTGCCATTGATTGCACCCATGTGGCTCTACGATCTCCCAGGGCATCAGAGCACATCTATAGAAACCGCAAGCACTGGCATTCCATCAACGTGCAGGTAGTATGTGATGCCAAGGGAATCATCACCTCAGTATATGCCAACTATCCAGGGTCCACCCATGACAGTTTCATATACAGAATGTCAACCCTAAACCGGGACCTAGAAGCTGGGCGGCATGGCAATACATTGCTGCTTGGTGAGTATAAATGCCACTGCACATGCATGCATGTCAGATACTGAGTAATGTCACAACCCCACTAATGATACCCATCATCACCTCCCCAGGGGACAGTGCCTACCCTCTGAGCACCCACATGATGACGCCAATTCGGAACCCCACCACACCACCTGAGTTAATATACAACACAGCTCATATTGCAACCCATGGCATAGTGGAGCGCACATTCGGAGTGCTCAAGTCACGCTTTCGCTCCCTTGACCGTTCTGGTGGGCAGCTGCTATACGCTCCCCCAGTAGTGTGCAGGATCATAGTGGCAGCATGTGTCCTGCACAATGTTGCAACACGCCGGGGCCTGCCGGTGGACATGGTGGTGCCCCCACATCCCCAACCACATGCACGGCCGCTACACATGGGAGGGGAAAAGGCACGTGGTGAGGCAGCCCGTACGCAGCTAGTGGCTAATTACTTCACCTAAAATCACACCCCTGTGGAGTGCACACAGCCCTGGCACATACCAGCTGACAATCAATGATGATGACATAAGGGACAGTGAACTGTCACAACCATACCAGCCTGGAATTGGTCACCTAGAAGTGTTACATTGTGTGCATCCCTACCTACCCAAAGACAACCAATGCTGTGTCATTAAAAGACATACATTCATGCTGCAAGAATGACTACCCCCTAGCAAAAGACAACATGAAAATAGCGCCATGTCACCCAACCCCTCCCCATCTCCGCCACCCAACACACCATGGCATGTCATGCAATGTGAAAGCAAACAAAGCAATGCACAAGACCTGACACAAGCGTCACACAGTGCACTGTCCCAAATGGAAACAGCACACAGACAATATGCTCCCAGTAATCAATAACAAACAGCACACATGACCAAATACTTACCACCAACACAATACATCAACACAGCATGAAACATTGCAAAAACATGACAGCACAAAGTCAAAGTAGTGGTAGTCGTACAACCTGAATAAGCCAGCTCAACGACCCCTTCCAACTGAGTGTTGCTGCCACGTAAATGTGTAGGTGTACTGCATACAACATGAACTCCATCTGCAAAGGAGACGGCCTTGTGAAGACATGAAGAAGGTACCTGCAAATTTTGAGGAAGACATGGATGCACAAGCACATATCAATACACCATGCAGTGTATTAGTTCAGCTTGTGTTATTTGCACACAAACTGGAGAAACCGTCAACAATTAATGCTTATTGGGTGGATCTTTTTTGAGGGTGTGGATTGTGTCAAGTGGTCCTCGAGGAATTTTAATACATCTTCATTATATTCAGTTTCATCTTCATCTTGTCGAGTTCTCACATTGCAGCAATGGTCCAACAACACTTTGCTGGCTTTGCCGGTCACATTCAATTCATTTTCTGGCCATTGGACATAAGCATCTCGAGTCTGCTTATTGACTGGACCACGCTGCGCCTCAACTAGTAGTTGCTCCATGGTGAAATCTGTTTGGCAAGCAGCATCTTTGGTTTCATTTGTTGTCTGTGTCTTTATACTTCTTTTCCTTCTGGGCCTCTAGGAGATGGGTTGTAAAAACATGTTCAATGTAAATCACACATACAGTAGATAGCACTTTAAATACAAAAACATGTTATGAAGAAAACACCAGCCCAAAACACTTTGAGAAAACGCAAACAAATTGTTTGTATTTACCCTTGTTTTCTGATTTTCTGTGAAACTGTGGTCTTCTCTGTAATGACCACGCCAGAAAGCTGGTCCACCACTGCTGATCCATGTGCTTCCCTCTTCTAATTCCCGACTTTGTATACATTCCTTGAATAGAATATTGATTAAAAAAAAGAATCAAACATTTTTTAAATTAAACTCTTTCATCGCACACATTGCTTACATACAAACTCTCGTAAACAGTGTACGTCATTTAGTCAAAATATAAATTTTGAACTTCACCTGATTGACGGTAAGTGTACTCAATCAGAGATCACCGTGCCAAACATACTGATTGTAATGTTGCCCTCAAACATTTTGCAAAGTATTCTGCATTAGGGAGAAATTGTAACGTTAGAACTGAAATGATAAAAGTTTGAAAGACTGCACTTTTACAAGAATGTCACTGTCTAATAGTATCCTCTGTAGGATTAACTTTCTTTCATTAAAGGGAACTGTCAGTACACATACCTCATACTATGGACCAGCTCCAAAGGATGATGTAATTGTAGTCGAAGTACCAGCATCCCCCTGTAACACAGTACTTGTTATACAGGCCGATTCATGGAATTAATGTGCGCTGAAAATTTCTGCGCAAGCGTGCGAATCGCGGCGCAAGTGCGAAAATCGCAGCGAAACCCGCGCACAGCGATTCATGGAAGTCCATGCGCGTGTAAATCCATGGATGTGCGCTAAAATCCGCACACGTCATCAAACAGTGTGCGCTATGCACACAGCGAAAGCGCACTTAGCGTAGCACACACAACAAAAGTAGGCAGAACATGGGGCGTAACATGCGGAATGGGGAACAACGCGTGAAAATGTGGGCGTTACGGGGGAAGTACAGGAGGCAAATGCGCGGAACGCCCACACGCGCGCCTACAACACGTATTCATGGAATCGAACGGGGCTAACGCGTGCGCCATAAAAGTCGCGCTAATCCGGAAACACGCACGCCAGCAGGAAGCAGGCGTACGTGGACCCGCGCAGCATAAAAGTGCACGCAAACAACAAACAAGCTCAGACGCTACGATGAATATACCGTTCCTTGCAGCAGTGGTTGTGGGATACCGCAGGAGGAGGAGGATAGTCAGGACCAGAATTTTTACACCCAGAACCAGCCTTTTTGGGATGCCTGATGACCAGGTGTATGGTAGGTACAGGTTTCCACCTCACATAATACTCAACCTGGTGAGTGAGTGGGAGGATGACCTCACATCACCTACCCTGTGCTCCCAAGCACTGAGCCCCTTGGAAAAGGTACTCAATGTACTGCACTTCTTGGCTACTGGGCCATTTCAGCAGTCAAGTGCCATAGTGGGGAGGGTGTCACAGGCCACACAGTCACGCTGCCTACACCAGGTATTGGCCATCATGACTGCACGCCCCTCAGTCCGCATGCACATATACCTGCCCAGAACACCTGCAGAAAGGCAGGCTGTTGTCCAGGATTTTTATGCGGTGGCACACTTCCCCAAAGTGCTAGGTGCCATTGATTGCACCCATGTGGCTCTACGATCTCCCAGGGCATCAGAGCACATCTATAGAAACCGCAAGCACTGGCATTCCATCAACGTGCAGGTAGTATGTGATGCCAAGGGAATCATCACCTCAGTATATGCCAACTATCCAGGGTCCACCCATGACAGTTTCATATACAGAATGTCAACCCTAAACCGGGACCTAGAAGCTGGGCGGCATGGCAATACATTGCTGCTTGGTGAGTATAAATGCCACTGCACATGCATGCATGTCAGATACTGAGTAATGTCACAACCCCACTAATGATACCCATCATCACCTCCCCAGGGGACAGTGCCTACCCTCTGAGCACCCACATGATGACGCCAATTCGGAACCCCACCACACCACCTGAGTTAATATACAACACAGCTCATATTGCAACCCATGGCATAGTGGAGCGCACATTCGGAGTGCTCAAGTCACGCTTTCGCTCCCTTGACCGTTCTGGTGGGCAGCTGCTATACGCTCCCCCAGTAGTGTGCAGGATCATAGTGGCAGCATGTGTCCTGCACAATGTTGCAACACGCCGGGGCCTGCCGGTGGACATGGTGGTGCCCCCACATCCCCAACCACATGCACGGCCGCTACACATGGGAGGGGAAAAGGCACGTGGTGAGGCAGCCCGTACGCAGCTAGTGGCTAATTACTTCACCTAAAATCACACCCCTGTGGAGTGCACACAGCCCTGGCACATACCAGCTGACAATCAATGATGATGACATAAGGGACAGTGAACTGTCACAACCATACCAGCCTGGAATTGGTCACCTAGAAGTGTTACATTGTGTGCATCCCTACCTACCCAAAGACAACCAATGCTGTGTCATTAAAAGACATACATTCATGCTGCAAGAATGACTACCCCCTAGCAAAAGACAACATGAAAATAGCGCCATGTCACCCAACCCCTCCCCATCTCCGCCACCCAACACACCATGGCATGTCATGCAATGTGAAAGCAAACAAAGCAATGCACAAGACCTGACACAAGCGTCACACAGTGCACTGTCCCAAATGGAAACAGCACACAGACAATATGCTCCCAGTAATCAATAACAAACAGCACACATGACCAAATACTTACCACCAACACAATACATCAACACAGCATGAAACATTGCAAAAACATGACAGCACAAAGTCAAAGTAGTGGTAGTCGTACAACCTGAATAAGCCAGCTCAACGACCCCTTCCAACTGAGTGTTGCTGCCACGTAAATGTGTAGGTGTACTGCATACAACATGAACTCCATCTGCAAAGGAGACGGCCTTGTGAAGACATGAAGAAGGTACCTGCAAATTTTGAGGAAGACATGGATGCACAAGCACATATCAATACACCATGCAGTGTATTAGTTCAGCTTGTGTTATTTGCACACACACTGGAGAAACCGTCAACAATTAATGCTTATTGGGTGGATCTTTTTTGAGGGTGTGGATTGTGTCAAGTGGTCCTCGAGGAATTTTAATACATCTTCATTATATTCAGTTTCATCTTCATCTTGTCGAGTTCTCACATTGCAGCAATGGTCCAACAACACTTTGCTGGCTTTGCCGGTCACATTCAATTCATTTTCTGGCCATTGGACATAAGCATCTCGAGTCTGCTTATTGACTGGACCACGCTGCGCCTCAACTAGTAGTTGCTCCATGGTGAAATCTGTTTGGCAAGCAGCATCTTTGGTTTCATTTGTTGTCTGTGTCTTTATACTTCTTTTCCTTCTGGGCCTCTAGGAGATGGGTTGTAAAAACATGTTCAATGTAAATCACACATACAGTAGATAGCACTTTAAATACAAAAACATGTTATGAAGAAAACACCAGCCCAAAACACTTTGAGAAAACGCAAACAAATTGTTTGTATTTACCCTTGTTTTCTGATTTTCTGTGAAACTGTGGTCTTCTCTGTAATGACCACGCCAGAAAGCTGGTCCACCACTGCTGATCCATGTGCTTCCCTCTTCTAATTCCCGACTTTGTATACATTCCTTGAATAGAATATTGATTAAAAAAAAGAATCAAACATTTTTTAAATTAAACTCTTTCATCGCACACATTGCTTACATACAAACTCTCGTAAACAGTGTACGTCATTTAGTCAAAATATAAATTTTGAACTTCACCTGATTGACGGTAAGTGTACTCAATCAGAGATCACCGTGCCAAACATACTGATTGTAATGTTGCCCTCAAACATTTTGCAAAGTATTCTGCATTAGGGAGAAATTGTAACGTTAGAACTGAAATGATAAAAGTTTGAAAGACTGCACTTTTACAAGAATGTCACTGTCTAATAGTATCCTCTGTAGGATTAACTTTCTTTCATTAAAGGGAACTGTCAGTACACATACCTCATACTATGGACCAGCTCCAAAGGATGATGTAATTGTAGTCGAAGTACCAGCATCCCCCTGTAACACAGTACTTCTTATACAGGCCGATTCATGGAATTAATGTGCGCTGAAAATTTCTGCGCAAGCGTGCGAATCGCGGCGCAAGTGCGAAAATCGCAGCGAAACCCGCGCACAGCGATTCATGGAAGTCCATGCGCGTGTAAATCCATGGATGTGCGCTAAAATCCGCACACGTCATCAAACAGTGTGCGCTATGCACACAGCGAAAGCGCACTTAGCGTAGCACACACAACAAAAGTAGGCAGAACATGGGGCGTAACATGCGGAATGGGGAACAACGCGTGAAAATGTGGGCGTTACGGGGGAAGTACAGGAGGCAAATGCGCGGAACGCCCACACGCGCGCCTACAACACGTATTCATGGAATCGAACGGGGCTAACGCGTGCGCCATAAAAGTCGCGCTAATCCGGAAACACGCACGCCAGCAGGAAGCAGGCGTACGTGGACCCGCGCAGCATAAAAGTGCACGCAAACAACAAACAAGCTCAGACGCTACGATGAATATACCGTTCCTTGCAGCAGTGGTTGTGGGATACCGCAGGAGGAGGAGGATAGTCAGGACCAGAATTTTTACACCCAGAACCAGCCTTTTTGGGATGCCTGATGACCAGGTGTATGGGAGGTACAGGTTTCCACCTCACATAATACTCAACCTGGTGAGTGAGTGGGAGGATGACCTCACATCACCTACCCTGTGCTCCCAAGCACTGAGCCCCTTGGAAAAGGTACTCAATGTACTGCACTTCTTGGCTACTGGGCCATTTCAGCAGTCAAGTGCCATAGTGGGGAGGGTGTCACAGGCCACACAGTCACGCTGCCTACACCAGGTATTGGCCATCATGACTGCACGCCCCTCAGTCCGCATGCACATATACCTGCCCAGAACACCTGCAGAAAGGCAGGCTGTTGTCCAGGATTTTTATGCGGTGGCACACTTCCCCAAAGTGCTAGGTGCCATTGATTGCACCCATGTGGCTCTACGATCTCCCAGGGCATCAGAGCACATCTATAGAAACCGCAAGCACTGGCATTCCATCAACGTGCAGGTAGTATGTGATGCCAAGGGAATCATCACCTCAGTATATGCCAACTATCCAGGGTCCACCCATGACAGTTTCATATACAGAATGTCAACCCTAAACCGGGACCTAGAAGCTGGGCGGCATGGCAATACATTGCTGCTTGGTGAGTATAAATGCCACTGCACATGCATGCATGTCAGATACTGAGTAATGTCACAACCCCACTAATGATACCCATCATCACCTCCCCAGGGGACAGTGCCTACCCTCTGAGCACCCACATGATGATGCCAATTCGGAACCCCACCACACCACCTGAGTTAATATACAACACAGCTCATATTGCAACCCATGGCATAGTGGAGCGCACATTCGGAGTGCTCAAGTCACGCTTTCGCTCCCTTGACCGTTCTGGTGGGCAGCTGCTATACGCTCCCCCAGTAGTGTGCAGGATCATAGTGGCAGCATGTGTCCTGCACAATGTTGCAACACGCCGGGGCCTGCCGGTGGACATGGTGGTGCCCCCACATCCCCAACCACATGCACGGCCGCTACACATGGGAGGGGAAAAGGCACGTGGTGAGGCAGCCCGTACGCAGCTAGTGGCTAATTACTTCACCTAAAATCACACCCCTGTGGAGTGCACACAGCCCTGGCACATACCAGCTGACAATCAATGATGATGACATAAGGGACAGTGAACTGTCACAACCATACCAGCCTGAGATTGGTCACCTAGAAGTGTTACATTGTGTGCATCCCTACCTACCCAAAGACAACCAATGCTGTGTCATTAAAAGACATACATTCATGCTGCAAGAATGACTACCCCCTAGCAAAAGACAACATGAAAATAGCGCCATGTCACCCAACCCCTCCCCATCTCCGCCACCCAACACACCATGGCATGTCATGCAATGTGAAAGCAAACAAAGCAATGCACAAGACCTGAGACAAGCGTCACACAGTGCACTGTCCCAAATGGAAACAGCACACAGACAATATGCTCCCAGTAATCAATAACAAACAGCACACATGACCAAATACTTACCACCAACACAATACATCAACACAGCATGAAACATTGCAAAAACATGACAGCACAAAGTCAAAGTAGTGGTAGTCGTACAACCTGAATAAGCCAGCTCATCGACCCCTTCCAACTGAGTGTTGCTGCCACGTAAATGTGTAGGTGTACTGCATACAACATGAACTCCATCTGCAAAGGAGACGGCCTTGTGAAGACATGAAGAAGGTACCTGCAAATTTTGAGGAAGACATGGATGCACAAGCACATATCAATACACCATGCAGTGTTCAATACAACAACAATACCCACTAGAGATGTCCACACAGTATTGACTACAGACTGACCACACAGCTCATGGGAGCCCAATGTCACTGTGTAAGTCACTGTCACTTGGTCACACCCTTTGCAAGCCCATGGAAACGGGAAGCAGGAGGGGTGTGTGTGTCATGAACCCAAGCATCTAACCCAAACTCAGGACAAGCCTGCATGTGCCCAGCCGGAATACACAGTGGATGCCCATGAGAGCCACACAAGGCAACACACTGTAAAAAATAAAATAAAAAAAAAATTAAAAATGGCCATGTGGGGGCCAAGGGGGGGGGGGGCACCCAGGAGTTTCGAGGACAGGGTGCACACCAACACCCACCTGCGTGGATGTTGGGGAAAAAAAATACCTCCAGGGGCTCATGGCCTGCACGGCTATGCCATTGTGGGAGAACTGCTGTCGGTCTCTTCACCCTCTGCTGCTGGATCAGGAGGTGATGGTGCAATGGGAGACAGCCCACGCAAAGCCCTGGTATGGTCCTCCATGGCAGCAAGCATGCAGGTCTGGAAGGTCTGATTCTGGAGGATGATAGTGCAGAGATCCCCATGTAGCACCTCACGGGTTGCCTGCATTTCTGCACGCATGGCCTTGCATGATGCCCGGATCTCCTCACGGGTTGCCTGCAGCTCAGCTGAGAGCGAACGTGTGAGCTGCTCCAGCTGCTGTTCTGCCCTAAAATTTCGGGAAGCCTCAAGTTCAAGCAGAGTCTCCCTGATGTTATGGAGTTCTACCCTCAGGGCTTCCCTGTGGCCCTGTGACTCTATTGATATGGCTTCGCGCAGAGTCTCCAGTGTCGCCCGTCGGTCCCTGTTGGATGCCAACATGTCTTCCCTGTGTGATTGGCAAATGGAGTCTGTTGCCTGCTGTTGTTGCTCCATCTGCCTTTCAGGGGGGATAATGGAAGTGGCCACCCTCTCCATTGCCTGAGCCATCATTTCAACTGATGCTGCCTGTTGGGTTGCCATTGCCATACCGTACATGGAGTTTTTCCATACAGTATTGCCTGGTGGCGCACGGCCACCACGTCGGCGGGCACCACACCTTTTTGGGGCAAGGCAATCTGCACCTTGCTGTGCTGGCACTGCCTGAGGCTGCAGGACTGCATTCCCCCTCTGATCTGCTGGCCCAGGAACAGGATCAGATGTTGTGGAGTGTGACCCTGCATCCGTAACCGCCAAAGGCGGACCTACCAACACTGACATCACCATAGAGGGTTCTACCCCTGGTGCAGGTGGGTTGGACAGAACAGAATCCCTGCCAGAAGCACTCACCTGCGACAGCACATAAGTCTCATCATCCGATTCAGCACCTGAATAGAGGTCTGGGGAGGTGCACCCAGAGGCACCCCTGGACAGTATGGTGTGCAGTAACAAAGGGTTTTCACCCACCACCACACCACGTCCTCCACTGGTGCTCGGTCGTGGCTGAGATCCCTCCTGGGTCTGCACCATCTCCTCAACCTCACCAGCATCAAGTGCGTCATCACCTGCAAAAACATGAAATACAACAAATGCAAACAGGCATGAGCACCATAGCACACACATAGGCCTGACAAGACAGAGATCCTGTACATGATTTACACATGTCCCACATGACTATAACCCTGGCATGCATGCACTGTCAATGAGTTGGAAGGGGAGGGAAAAAGCAGACACTGAGGACACCAAGATGGAAAAGCAACACACTTGCTGCATGTTGGGTAGTACTGGCATCACACATTAGCCTGTGAGTGGCATGTCCAATACACATACATGACACATGCCAGCACACAGATGGCATGCAGCATAGCCATGGTACATTAGACAACTACGGCAATATGTCAATGAATGAGTACTGTCACCCATCCATGTGAGATGGACATGATGAGATGAAAATTGCTAATTAGTGTGGCAAAAGATGCATGTGCCACACACTGAAACACATCCAGTGTACAATAATACAGTGATTGTAGGCAGATGTACACATCAATGGTTGGTCACTTTAACCTGACAGCAAACAACTATCATGTTCCACATTCAAACAGGCCCCAAAAATTAATGTGAGCAGGCCAATACTCAATCAGCCTGAATGGTCTAATCATTCACATAACAAGGCAACAAATGTGGGCCAATGTGGGGTGTAATCAATGACAGAAGCATGTCACATATGTGGCATTAGGGCTGAAAAAAGCATAGCAAAAATGGGAGAATTGAAACAATCAGCCTCAATGAACACTGAAAAAATCTGAACAATGTTGTTGCAAGATGACAGGTCAAGGGCAACTGAAGTAATGTGGCACTAATTGGCTACTGTGGGCAGAAGGGATACTGTCATACCCAAATCATAGGCACGCAAATGTATTGGAGTAAGCACATGGGTGACCCATACCACTCTGGAGTACACACCCTCACCTGGCACTCAATCAGAACCCGTCACCCAAACAACATACACATGGATTACACACACATGCATGGGCACTCACCGGACAATGCGTCGTAATCAGGTAGGTCTCCCACGCCTTGGATCTGTTCCTCTGTGATGAAGGTTCCAGCAGCAGACTCATGTTCAGTGAGTTGGTTGTCCTCTGGTGGAGACCCACCGCTAGTCACCAGAGTAGAGGCATGATTTGAGGCCAACTTGTTCTTTGCTCTGCGTTTCAGGTCATTCCACCACTTGTAGCAATCATCAGCTGTGCGTCTCACAAATCCAAGGGTACTAATGTGGTCCGAGATGGTCTGCCAGTGTGCCCTACGTTGACCAGGTGTGGTCTTGCACCCTGCAGTCACCATCATTTCACGGCTATGTTCCGAAACATAGGCCACAAGTGCATCAAGTTCGGCGTCATTAAAGCTAGGCTTCCTTGACGTGCCGGAGTGTGTAGCCGTGTCTGGGGTCTCATCCTGTAGTGCCAGATCACCCTTCTTCTATTTCAAAGGTGGTGCGGATCCTGAGTGGCTTACACCGCTCTGGTCAGTAAGGGCAGAAGCGCTGGTGGACTGTGTACTAGGAGTGTGTGAAGGCACAATGACCATAGGTCTTGGTGCAGGCATTGGCTGCAGGGTGATGTTGGCAGGGGCAACGTCCATCTGATGGACCTGGACCGACACTGTCCCAGCTGGGAGACTCAGAGCTGGGGTGGATAGAGCTGCAGCTGCCCCTGCAGCCTCCCCACCCTGCCTACTTGGGGCAGCAGATGACATTGCTGCCCCAGATCCACGTGGCCTGGTGACAACAACTTGCACCGCCACACGTGGCTTAGACTTGCTGACCTGGAAGTCAGCCTGGGAGTCTTCCTGTGCCGGTTCAGGTGCCACAATGGGCCAGTCCAACAAGGGCTGAGCTCGGATGGTGTCAGCTACTTTTGCCACAACCATGGGGGGGTGAGGCATGGGTGTCCCTGTGTCAGGAGGCAAGACATGAAACCTTCCTGCATGGACCCAAAGGGGGACCAAAACTTAAAGATTCCAAGGTTGGCAGGGGCTAGCAACATTAAAAGCAAACTACTTCCTCACAGGAGACTGTTATGTCCCATTTGCAGGAGAAAGACTTCATTACCCAGATCCCCCTGGGCACAGAACTACAGGACCAAGCCCAAGAGGGGCGGGACTTGCGCGCGCGTGCGCACAAAGAAAACCCAAGCACGGGGCTTGTGCTTAAGCTCCCGGCAGGAGAAGACGTGTTCGGAAGAGCTCCGAGGTCAGGGATCAGCATTAGGGGCCACGCCCCAACCAGCTCCCGTTCTGGCCCCTCGCAACAAAAAGCTAAGTAGCGCTCGCGCTGGGGGGACTCCAGAGATAAGGGGAGAACGCATGGTGAAACCCACGGAGGTCCAGGAAGGCAGTTGGGGGCACACGAAAGGGGGGCTCCGCCCGCATTTACTGACCCCCTTGCCAAACAAAAGCTAAGTCACGAACGGGCATTGCACCGCGAACCTGGCATATCGCGCGTGTAACCCTGAGGGGGGGAAATCTCGAACCCAGTGCATGAACTTTGCATGGCAATAGCTACGTGGGGAAATATTGTCGAGCAGAGAGCTCAAGCCGCTGCACGCCACGTGAGGCCGATACCCCGCTTCCCTGGTTAATAGGCGGATCGACCTTGTGGCTTCATCAGTGTACTGTGGGGCCCCGCACGGCGACATCGCATTGTTGCTTGACCGAATTAACCCGTGCACAAACTAACTACTAACAGAAAGTGCTCTGAACTGTAGAATACGCAATAGGGTGTGATTAACCAATTGCATGCTCATGCTGGCCAGTGAAGTTTTGAGTGTGTGTGTGAAGTAACACACAAGGTTGTAACTCCATGCTCTCTTGCAGCGGTAATACGCTCCAGATTACGACCGGACCAGAGAGTACGCAGGCAGGAGGCCAGTACTCACCCCAGAGCTAAGTCTATTTCCATTTTCCATAACTCACTGCTGTATATGTAACTCACTGCTGTATATGTACACTCTGTTTCTTGTGAATGTACATTGAATGTTTTATCTGATGTTCCCCTCCCTGTCCACTTCCCCTCACCTAACCCTTTCACCGGTTACCCTACAATTGAATTTATCCAACCATCGAGTCCCTAACCCTCTTTCCCCGCTGGAGTCTCGGTAACTTGAGTAAGGTTAGACTTGCAAGTGCCCAGACTGCTGAGGGGATGGTTGGTTCGTGCCACTCCTGAGCCTGAAGACTGGAACCTGACACCCTGATTGGTCCTCCACACATGGGGGTCTAGGGACACCCTGCAAATCCTGGCCACGTCCCATACCGCGCCCACCATGCCCACCTTTTGAAGGTTGGCCACCTTTGCCTCCCTTACCGCTTGGTCGCCTCCCAACCATGGCACTGATGTTGTTGCGCATATGGGAGTAGCAGTAAACTATTGTCCTGGGCAATTGGGGGTGAAAGGGGTAGGGTACTAGATGGAATTCATACCCTAGTGCTCTAGCAAGGCAGTCTGTGACCCCTGGGGGAAGATGATGGGTCACGCAATGCACAGGCACCCCGAAAACAAAAATGAACGTGCACGCAACCCCTCGTAGACCATGTGCGTGGAAAAATGAACCCGCACTACGCTGTGGCACCCAGAAACACAAAAATAAGCGTACGCGTAATACATGCAGCCTACAATGACCTCTGAAGGGGTACGCGACACACAGGGCAAGCACAGTTGGTAAATACGTGCGCGACTCACCGTATGCCTGGAAAAAGAACGTGAAAAAGACGCACGTGTGCGCGTTGGCAACACCCCCACCAAAAGAAGAATTGTACGCTGTCTGAGAAAACAGGACAAAAGAAGAAGTGAACGCTGTTTGAGGAAACAGGGCCAACCAAAAAATTGAACGCTGTCAGAGGTAACAGGGAGTACGAACTTGAAATGCTGTGAAGTAATCGCGTGTGAACCGACAAGAAGTACAAAATTCACCCACTCGCTCTCCACGAAAAGCACATACAAGTAAATGGCGTCCTACTCGTACCTTTTAAACCAGCCCACATGTACAACGTCACTTACCCGTGTACGCGCTAAGGCCCTTTCCTCCAATTACACGAGCTGACACTCGGACGTGCAGTTTTTGCACGTGTACGATGAACATGCCCCCGTGTTGAGGGAAACACCCTTACGCGTCACGACACAGACGCGCTTACGCGCTAAAGGGCCTTTCGTTCAATGAATTTGCGTACGTGCAGTGTATTTACCGTGCTGATTCATTATGCACCCATCACGAGGGAAACACCCGTGTGCGTAACGTCACAGACGCGCGTAGGCCCTTTCCTCGGATTACACGCATTCACACACGGACGTGCAGTTTTTTCACACGCGCTGAACCACTATGCCCACGTCACGAGGGAAATGCCCGCGTGCATAACATCACAGATGCGCTTACGTGCTAAGGGCCTTTCCTCGAATTACACGCAGACGTGCAAGATTTTCACGTGTCAAATCACTCCTTATCAAGCTGGCCATGCAACAACACACGGAAGACCACGCTCCTGCCCAGAAGGGCGAATTACTGCCCCCCAGAGCCCCGAGCACGCTCCCACCTGCCATCTGCTGATGCCTGCCTGCCTGCTGCCCACGTGCCCTGCTATTTGGTGCCTGCACGTCAGCCAGGGTTCCAGTTGCTTTGTCCACCCCTGCTGGAACAGAAGACTCCCGACTGGGATACCATCGCTCCACAGCCCAGCCCGAGGACCCAGTTGCCCACCCACACCTGCCTCGGGGGTCGCCATGTCGGGGCAAACACCATCTGAGACCACTGGCGACCCCCTGCCAGAGAGGCAGAGGGCCACCAGCTTCAGTGTGAAGGAAGTTGGTGTCCTGGTGGAGCATGTCCTGGGGCATTTTGATGCCCTCTTCAGAACATCATGCGCCAAGAAGGAAGGATGGGAGAGTATCTGGGATGACGTAGTGGTTGCTATCAACGCGGAGGGGGTGGCAACCCGCAACATCAAGCACGTCAAGAAGCGCTGGGAGGACTTCAGGTCCAGGACCCTCTACAAGGCCTGGCGCCTTGCGGAGGGGGGCCGGGTCAGCATGAGTGACATCTAGATGAGGGTCCTGGAACGCATATGCCCAGCACTCCACGCCTAGACCCTTCGGAGGAAGACCCGTCTGGAGTTGAGCGGTAAGTGGCCAAGCATTGGTGTGTGAGACAGGGCATGTTGCAGTGTGCTGGTAGTCTGATACTTGCCTGTATGTGTGACATAGGCCATGTATGGATGTGTGTGTGCAGGGACATCATGGTCATGCATGTGAGACCAGTAATGAGTGAACCACATGGTTGGTGCATGTGTTACAATGCAACATGGGTAGCTGTATCCCGAATGCACACATGAAAGCATGCCAGTCTCTGTTCTTGGACATGGAGGGGGTGTGAGGGATGGGTGCTGCTGTCATGTACATGTATGGTGCACATGTGTGTGTGTCTGAGAAGTGTGTGTGTGACTTTGAAAAACCATGGATGCATGACACATGTCCGTGATGATGTGAAGATTCACTCATGCAGTGCGGTCACCGTTGTATGCACTGTGTCTATCCACTGTGTCTGTGGTGTACAAGCCATGATGCATGACCCTACGGTGATATGTGTGCATGGGATCAGTCTGAGACATGATACATGTGAGTTTGAAGGCAACATTTTGGTTAATAGAGGCTCTTGTACATGGATGCTGATGTTGATTGCAGGCGCCGTGCCTGTTTCTGCATGTGTGTTGCGTGCATTCAGCCATGTGTTGTAGAGGGACAGGATGGAAGTGACGTTTGACAGTGCCACTCATGTGTTGTTGCTTCCTGTCTAGGGGAGAATTGTACTGTACCCTGATGCTTGTGTTCTATGTCTCCCTCTACGCAGTGTCAAGTGAAGAAGAGGGCGGAGACGGCTCTGCGGAGCCAAGCGGCGGGGATGCTTCCACCGGGCGGCGATGCAAGGCCCAGCCACCCTCCCAGGACTTGCCATCATCCGGGAGCGAGGGGGCTGGTGCTGTGTCTGCCACTACGGCTGTGGCGGAAGGGCCGGGTGAGCCCCCACAGGGGCTAGCAATGGCGGAAGATGGTGCAGAGACATCCACGTTGGTGGTCTCCACAGAGGAGGAAGAGCCTGCTACTGAGCCGCACATGGGGCCTGGTGGGGGTAGTACCACTGGTGCAAGTGGTGCAGTCCAGGGCCAGGGTCAGGAGGCAGCACAGGTCACCGTGGAGGGGCCTGTGCATGTCGCTGTCCTTGTCCCTGTGACTGCACGACCATGCACCAGCAGGGATGCCCCGTCCCAGGCCCGTCTGCAGGTAGGGGAGAGTGCCATGTCATCTTCCTCTCCACTACCTGTGGACGAGGGGTCCCATGAACGTATGGGCTCCGTCCTGATTGGTATTGCGTTGCGCACACGGGACATTCGTGATGACGTGCGTTCTTCCTGGACGGAGAACGCACGCCATCACGAACAGCAGCGTCACAACGTGGCACTGTTGGGAAGGGCCCCTGGTCGGTGGGTTCCTACATGTGACGCGCACTATGGCGGACTTCTCCTCCTCTGTGGAGACTATGTGCCAGTCATTCTCCCTGCCGTCTTCCGGCCCAGATTCCACCAGGGCCCCCTGTGGACCTGGCCTGACCAACACAGCCAGCTTGGTGAAGATCCCATCCCTGCCACAGTCAGGAGTCGGCGGTCCAGGAGGGGTGGACACCACAACTGGAGACCAGCTGATGGAGGATGTGCAGGCATCATCGGACAGGGCACATGGACAGCAGTAGCAGCAGCAGCAGGAGCAGGCTCTAGGTGGGAGCAATGATGGCTCAGAGACATCGACATCAGGGGGGCAGGCATCGGCCGGAGGGCAGGAGGACCCTGGAATGGGTGTGTCTTCCGTGTGGCTGCGGTTGGGCCAGCGTATAGGTGCAGAGCGGCGGCGGGCAGAAGAGGCGCAGCTCACCATGGTCAGGGCGGAGTTCTCCATGCATCGGGCGTTGAGGCGAGCAGAGTGCCTCGAGGCGACTTACAGGGAGTTGGAACAGGCCATGAGTGCCTCCCTGCGAGACCTCGGGGCCAGGACAGAGGCCCGCCTCCAGCAAATAGACATGGAGTTAGATGATGCCCTGGCCGACAACATCACTGAGTGAGCCGCAGGACTTGCCCGCCGCCATTGTAAATAGATTATAGTGTTAGTTTTCCTTTTCTTTTTTTTTATTTTGGGGCTTTTGGACTATGCTGCACACTTTTGTATATCGTTTTTTTGTTAGGTAGGTTATTAGATAGGTTTAATTTATTTTGTTGGGCTCAGGGACCCTTGAAAATTGGATTGTACATAGTTGGACATTGGATTTATTTGGACATTTTAATTTCATTTCACCATGGATCAATGGATTTACCTTTTTGCGTTTCATTTGAATTTGGTTTGGTGGACAGAGAGTTTTGGCCATTTTTCTTTTGGATTATGTTATGATGTAAGTGTAAGTTAAAACAAGTTCATAAAAATGTATTACCAGATCCTAGTTAAACATTGAGCTGCACTATGAGCTCATTAAGTTCTAAGAATGTTATTCGAAGAATGTTGATGAGTTACACTAGAGACTGCAGGGAGAGAGCCATGTTGGCACTTGGCTCTCATAGGCCGCTGTCGCTGTAATGAAATAAATTACTGTTTCTTCATCACTGCTGCCTGGAGCCCTTATTTCCTCATTGGCGACGAGGATGGCTCTCAGCAGTGTCTCCGTACTCCTTTGAAGTCTTGTCATAGCGCGGCCTGCATTATTCCACACTCCCGTGCGACAGCGGATGCTGCAGGAAGGTCAGAAGGAGCGGAACAACAGGTCAGCAGGCGCGTCCCCTGGGGGTGTAATCTTGCCTTCCCCATACTGTATTGACTCTGTCTCAAAGCAACAGTGTTTACTTTCAAGGATCCCTAGCATTGACATTATCGTTGCTGAGCAACCTGCCCATGCAGTTGTGGCAAGTTTCAGGAGCCAGCCATTATGACATGTATCCATTCTGTGGATGAGCAGCCATCACGTTCCAATTCAGACTGATGTAAGGAGGACTGTGACATCATACACAAGGGATTGTACTCATACAAGACTGATCCCTTTGTCTGCATAGCACAGCACTGTCACTGCTCAGTCTGTGCATCCACTGGGCATACTTGAACTGATCCAGAGTCTATTGGTTGCATCTAGCAAGCCCACTCTTTACCACCTTTTTACCGCTTAAGACATGGCAGCTTCAATACCTCCGCCAATGTCATTTTTGAATGAACCTGGACGCCCCCAAGTTAGGTGGGACAGGTGGAAAGACATGTTTGAAAACTACCTGGTGGCAATGGGAGGAGAGAGGTTCAGCTCAACTCGCAAAAAGGCATTATTACTTCACAATCTTGGTGTGGAAGGCCGTGCAGTGTTTGATTGGTTAGGCAGTGCACAAGCTGGTGAAGCGGAGGACACAGATGAATATGCCCTTGCGATTAAACAACTCAAGGATCATTTTGAGCCTAAAAAAAATGTTACATTCGAGAGGCACAAGTTCTTTCAGCGTACGCAGGAGTCCTCAGAATCCGTGGAATCGTACATAGCCTCATTAAGAACATTAAGCCACTCCTGTGAATTCGAACATCTATCTGACTCGTTAATTAGAGATCAGTTAGTGAGGTGCACAAATAATATTAGGATACAGGAGAAATTGTTGGCAAAAGACATGAAGTTGGATGAAGCAGTGGACCTAGCCAGAAGCATAGAACAAACCTCACAATATGTCAAAGAACTGAAGTCTGACAAACAGAGTACCCAAGCTGTGTGCGCAGTTGATCACAGGAAGAGACTTAATGTCAATACAAGCAGGAAAGGAACATGGGGTGCGAAGTGTACCAGATGTGGCAGTGTCAAGCATGGTCCGAATTACCCTTCGTGCCCAGCAAGGAATGCTGAATGTTTCAAGTGTAGGACCAGAGGACATTTCGCTAATGTATGCAAGAGGTCATCAATAAATCTCTTAGAAACCAGAGACAACCAAGAAGAAGGTGCTCACTCAGCTTACAACATACAGGAGGTATATTCCTCGCAAGACAGCCCCAGACATGTCTTCGAGATTTCGACCATTGGAGGAGGAGACAGCAAAGGTCCAACAGATGTTTTTGTAATTGATGGTCAAGAAATACTCATGAAAGTTGACACATGTTCCCCATGGACCATCATTTCTAAAGAGACATTTAAAGATGTTCTAAAAAAGGATGAATCAATGCTGGATCCACCAAGAATTCGGCCCTGCGGCTATGCGGAATCCCCTATTGAGATGCTGGGACAGTTTACTGCAAGTGTGCAATACAGAGGTGGAGAATGCATAGCTGACATTTTGGTTGCAAGAAAGGGAGCCTCCCTTTTAGGTTGGGAGGAACAAAGGAAGTTGAGAGTCAGGGTGCAAGCTAGTGCCACTGAGCCTGTCACCATTGCCGAGATTGATGATATGTGATCAAGAGAGTTCCCAGAGGTCTTCACCGAAGGTCTGGGCAGACTCAAGAACTTCGAACACCATATTAGACTAAAGAAAGAATCTCAGCCTATTGTTCATAAAGTGAGACATGTGCCGTTAAACATGAGAGTGCAACTACGCAGTGAACTCGATAACTTAGTAGATAAAGGTGTCATTGAACTTGTTGAGGCCACAGAGTGGTTGTCCCCCATTGTTTTAGTGGCCAAAAATAATGGTAACTTAAGACTGTGTGTAGATTTGCGCAGTCTTAATCACAATATTCTGGTGGAGAGACATCCCCTACCCAACATTTCCGAGACACTCTCCACTCTTGGCGAACCCAAATTGTTCTCTGTCATTGATCTCTCTGCTGCCTATCACCAAGTTCCCCTTTCCCGAGAATCGCAACATCTCACTGCCTTTATCACGCCTGAAGGCACTTATAAATACAATCGCATGCCATTTGGGTTGGCCTCGGCCGCATCTGTGTTCCAAAAGGTGATGGAGGAAGTGTTAAAAGGGTTGGAAAATGTTAAGGTGTTTCAAGATGACATTCTGATTTTTGCAAGTAATGAGCATGAGCATGACAGAGTACTTAGGGCAGTACTATGCAGACTAAAAGAGGCTGGGTTAACGGTCCAAAGAAGCAAATGTAAAATAAGTGTTGAGGAAGTGGAGTATCTGGGACACAAAGTTTCGAAAGAAGGTATTTCTCCCAAAAAGTCACTCATAGAAAGCATTAGTAATACTCCTCAGCCCCAAAACAAGGACCAACTACGTTCTTTCATGGGACTAGCGGAATATTACCATAAATTTGTGAATGGCTTTGCATCCATCTCATCTCCATTGAGGGAGTTACTAAAAAAGAACGTGAAGTACACATGGTCCAAAGAGTGTCAGGAAGCATTCTTGCAAATCAAAGATTGTATAGTCAAGGCCCCATCCTTAAGTGGATTCATGTTTGGCAGGAAAACGTTGCTTTCAGTTGATGCTAGTACCCTTGGTTTAGGAGCAGTTTTGACTCAGTTTGACTCAGGTAAAACTGAATACACAATTGCATTTGCATCCAGGCCACTTAGAGGAGCAGAAAAAAATTACTCGGTCATTGAAAGAGAGGCACTAGTAGTATTTTGGGCAGTCACGCACTTCAAGTTCTTTCTATGGGGTCGACCTTTTATTGTCAGATCAGATCACAAGCATTTGGTTCAATTGATGAACGGTTCTGAGTGGGCCAAAGGGTCTCCAAGAGTTTCGAGGTGGATGGTAGAACTCTTGGGTTATAATTTCAAGTTGTGTTACATTCCCGGGAGGGAGAATGTGGTACCAGATTGTTTATCCAGATTACCTGTGTGTGATGGTGAATTGGAGGGAGCACCTGAATTTCAAGATGTGAGCATTGCAGAAATTGAGCATGATGCCATTGATAAAGAGATGTGGATAAGAGCTGGTGAGGAGGATTTAATATTGAATCAAGTTATGATTTGGACCAGAGAAGGATGGCCTCACAAGAATATTGTGGGAAAAGAGTTTGACGGATATTTTGGTGTGAAGGACGAGTTAAGTATGTCTGAGGACGGATGTAAACTTAGAAAAGGAAATAGGATAATACCCCCCAGTGGAGTCAGATCTCATTTAGTAAATATAGCACATCAAGGTCACCTGGGCATGGGAGGAACAAAGAGATATTTGCGGCAATATTTCTGGTGGCCCGGGATTGACAGCGATGCAGAGAAGTGTGTTAGGGGTTGTAGAGAGTGTGGTAAGAGTGACAAGACCAAGATGGTTAGAGAAGTACCAATAAATCCTGTCAAAGTACCGAGTGAACCATGGCAAAAAGTTGCAGTTGATTTGATAGGACCATTACAAAACCTTGACAATGGGTATAAATACATTGTTGTGTTAGTAGACTACCATTCCAAATGGATTGAATGGAAGGCTTTGCGTGAGGCAACCACTGCAGAGATGGTGTTATTCTTCAAGGAAGTGTTTTACAGGGAGGGTTTCCCGACAGAATGAATCACTGATAACGGAGTACAATTCTGTTCTGAAAGGATGTTAACTTTCTTGAAGAAATTTTGCATCAAACACACTAGAACTGCTTTATATCATCCAAGGGCCAACGGCCTCGTTGAGAGAGCCAATAGGTTCATAAAGGGTGGTTTGCAGTTGGCCATGGCTTCTAATCTAAGATGGTTTGGTGTAGTAAGAGAAATTATATGGAACTACTGTACCACACCACACTCAGTTACAAATGTATCTCCGTTCATGTCATTGAAAGGGAGACAACCTGGAATAAAACTATGTCCAGGGTGGATGGACTTAGCCAAGAGTTCCAACATTGATCGCAAGAGAATTATGACTCTCATCAAAGAAGCACAGGAGGTGTACAAAGAAAGATGTGATGAGGACAAGAGTGTCAAAAGTAATACCTGGAAAGTGGGAGATTGTATTCTCATAAAGAACCCTAGATTCACTCCCAAATGTTGTCAGAATGTACCAAAGTATTAACTGAAAAGGATACAATACTCAAAAGGATACAGGAGGTAGGGTCTTCCGGATCCCTGTTCACACGATTTGATAGTTGTGAAGTCAATTGAAGACCTTCCAAATGATACAACCCTCTGGCTGATAAAACAGGCAGAGCGATGGATCACTGGAAAGGGCGTGGGTAAGGTATAGAAAGCCAGCCTAGGACAAATTAAAGTATCATGAATAACTGCTCCAACCTGAGTATGATGAATTAGATAATGACAGGAATGTTCACACTGACCTTTAGTTTAGGGTAGAATAATCCAGAAGTCTCTTGATGGATTTGAATGAAGAACAAACGACAAGGAAGGGAAAATTAGTAAGGGAGACTTATCCCGAACGGAACGAGGCTCACGCTAGATACGGGTTGAATTCACCACAGGATAGCGTCCAAAAGTTCAGTTCAATGTCACCTTCCAATAATCCTTGAAAAGCTTCCTTCCCACTATAGGGATCAATCCTTCTGTTAATTCCACAGATGCAGGAGTTAGAAATAGCGCTCTTTTTAAGGAAAAACAAAGTACACGCGGTTATAAACAGCCGCGAAGAAAATAACGTTTGAAGACAACGTGCGCGTGTGGATTTTACACGCGGGCAGGATTCGCGCAGTCTGGGCCAGCCGCGTGTGAAGATAACGTGCGCGTGTGGATTTTACACGCGGGGACGGATTTACGCAGTTTTGGCCAGCCGCACTTGAAGACAGAGAGCGCGTGTGGAATTACACGCGGGCAGGATTCACGCAGTCTGGGCCAGCCGCGAGTGAAGACAACGTGCGCGTGTGGATTTTACACGCGGGCAGGATTTACGCAGCCATGGCCAGCCGCACTTGAAGACAGAGAGCGCGTGTGGATTTTACATGCGGGCAGGATTTACGCAGCCTTGGCCAGGCGCGCTTGAAGACAGAGAGCGCGTGTGGAATTACACGCGGGCGGTGTTCCCGCAGTCCGGAACAGCCGCGTTTAGAGACAACGTGCGCGTGCGGAATTACACGCGGGCAGGATTTACGCAGTCCGGGCCAGCCGCGTATGAAGACAGAGTGTACGTGTGGATGTACACGCGGGCAGGATTCCCGCAGTCCGGACCAGCCACGCTTGAAGACAGAGAACGCGTGTGAATTATCACGCGAAGGAATAGCTCCAGGAATCAGCGTGTGGCGGAACACACGCTATTGAAGGCCCAAAAGTAGCTGTAGAAATATGCCAGGATGCAGATCAGAGGTTCAGCTACACAACGCCAATAGATTCGATCAGAAGCAGCGAGTGAAGTTTCTACGCTGCTTAAATACGTAATACCGTAGTTCACGTGACGAAGCAAAAGTCACGTGAAGTTAGCGACGTGAAAAGTGCAAACGTCGTTTTCCCGGTAACGTATCGAATAACCTCCATTTGGAGTAGAACGGTCTAGCTGTTCTACGAGCATAGCGTCCAGCATGCATGACAAATGTGTAGAAAGCAAATACATTGGTCCCAAGAAAATATCTGCGGTAAGAAACAATGTAGTAATTGTAGAAGGGGGGGAGTGTTGGTCAATGTCCAGAATTGTGAAATGTCCAGAATGCATGAAGGCCAATGCACATGATAAACATGACAATGGTGAACATGACAATGGTGAATTTGCTAATAACAGTATCAGAGACTCTAGTGTCATAGATAAGTGTTCCACGGATGACAACAATTCAATGTTTGCAGCAGAGACACATTCAAATAGAGTCAAGAACAAACCCAGCTGGTTTAAGGATTATTATGTGGAGTAAACAGCTGTATACACATAAGGGATGAGATGTGTTATGATGTAAGTGTAAGTTAAAACAAGTTCATAAAAATGTATTACCAGATCCTAGTTAAACATTGAGCTGCACTATGAGCTCATTAAGTTCTAAGAATGTTATTCTAAGAATGTTGATGAGTTACAGTAGAGACTGCAGGGAGAGAGCCATGTTGGCACTTGGCTCTCATAGACCGCTGTCGCTGTAACGAATTAAATTACTGTTTCTTCATCACTGCTGCCTGGAGCCCTTATTTCCTCAGATTACTTGGTATTTCTTGAGGAATTTTTTTTTTTCATTTGGACATGCATATCATTTCATGTTTGCCATTATTTTATACTTTAATTACTTTACATTGATTTTCATATTAATACATTTTGATGTTTTACTTCAATGTGTGGGATTCGCTCATTGGGTTCATGCATGTCGACATGTGGGTTTACTCAATCAATGGCAACCAGTGTGTGTGTGTGTGACGGACATGTGTTGATGTACATAGTTGACTTTTGGTTTGTGTCATGAGATGGGCATGTCACTGCTGGGTGGGTGAGTGGGTGTGGGACATGAGTGGGACATGAGTTGGGGCCTGCAGGCAGGTGCCCCTCACTGCTGGGGGGTGGGGGTGCTGGGGACATGAGTGGGGGCCTGCTGGCAGGTGCCCCTCACTGCTGGGGGGTGGGGGTGCTGGGGGACATGAGTGGGGGCCTGCTGGCAGGTGCCCCTCACTGCTGGGGGGTGGGGGTGCTGGGGGACATGAGTGGGACATGAGTGGGGGCCTGCTGGCAGGTGCCCCTCACTGCTGGGGGGTGGGGGTGCTGGGGAGATGAGTTGGACATGAGTGGGGGCCTGCTGGCAGGTGCCCCTCACTGCTGGGGGTGGGGTTGCTGGGGACATGAGTGGGACATGAGTGGGGGCCTGCTGGCAGGTGCCCCTCGCTGCTGGGGGGTGGGTGTGCTGGGGGACATGAGTGGGGGCCTCCTGGCAGGTTCCCATCACTGCTGGGCGGTGGGGGTGCTGGGGGACATGAGTGGGGGCCTGCTGGCAGTGCCCCTCACTGCTGGGGGGTGGGGGTGCTGGGGGACATGAGTGGGAGCCTGCTGGCAGGTGCCCCTCACTGCTGGGGAGTGGGGGTGCTGGGGGACATGAGTGGGACATGAGTGGGGGCCTGCTGGCAGGTGCCCCTCACTGCTGAGGGGTGAGGGTGCTGGGGGACATGAGTGGGGGCCTGCTGGCAGGTGCCCCTTACTGCTGGGGGGTGGGGGTGCTGGGGGACATGAGTGGGGGCCTGCTGGCAGGTGCCCCTCACTGCTGGGGTGTGAGGGTGCTGGGGGACATGAGTGGGAAATGAGTGGGGGCCTGCTGGCAGGTGCCCCTCACTGCTGGGGGGTGGGGGTGCTGGGGGACATGAGTGGGACATAAGCTGGGGCCTGCTGGCAGGTGCCCCTCACTGCTGGGGGGTGGGGGTGCTGGGGGACATGAGTGGGACATGAGTGGCGGCCTGCTGGCAGGTGCCCCTCACTGGTTGGGGGTGGGGGTGCTGGGGGACATGAGTGGGGGCCTGCTGGCAGGTGCCCCTCACTGCTGGGGGGTGGGGGTGCTGGGGGACATGAGTGGGACATGAGTGGGGGCCTGCTGGCAGGTGCTCCCACTGCTGGGGGTGGGGGTGCTGGGGGCCATGAGTGGGGGCCTGCTGGCAGGTGCCCCTCACTGCTGGGGGGTGGGGGTGCTGGGGGACATGAGTTGGTAATCACTAGTGCAAGGTGACATGTGGCCTGGCTGGGGGCATGCCCATGGTGGATGGACTGCCTGCGGAACATGACCAGGGGTGCTGGGTAGTCCCCTGTGGTGTGGGTTGCCTGCAGGGTCGTGGAGGGGGTAGAGGGCACACCTGTGAGAACCCACACTGCCAATTGACATGTGGGACTCCCCGCGCCTCCCCCTGGATACACGTACCCCGCTCTGACAGTGAAAGCACGTGTGGAACTTCCCCCGTACCGCGTTATACACGTACCCCGCTCGCACAGGCCCAATCGCGTGTGAAACTTCCCGCGCACCCCAGTAATCCACGTACCCTGCATGCACAGGGCCAATCGTGTGTGAAACATCACGCGCACCCCAGTAATACACGCACCCCACTCGCACTGGGCCAATCGCTTGTGAAACTTCACGCACACCCCAGTAATACACATACCCCGCTCGCACAGGCCCAATCGCGTATGAAACTTCCCACGCACCCCCCAAATCCACGTACCCCGCTCACACAGGCCCAATCGCGTATGAAACTTCCCACGCACCCCCAAATCCACGTACCCCGCATGCACAGGGCCAATCGCGTGTGAAACTTCCTGCGCACCCCAGTAATACACGTACCCCGCTCGCACTGGGCCAATCGTGTGTGAAACTTCACGCACACCCCAGTAATCCACATACCCCGCTCGCACAGGCCCAATCGCGTGTGTAACTTCCCGCGCACCCTTGTAATCCACGTAGCCCGCACGCACAGGGCCTGCCGTGTGTGAAACTTCCTGCACACCCCCCAAATCCACGTACCCCGCACGCACAGGGCCAATCGCGTGTGAAACATCCTGCGCACCCCAGTAATACATGTACCCCGCTCGCACAGGCCCAATCGCGTGTGGGACTACCCGCGCAGTGGGGTACGTGTATTCGGAGGGGTGCGCTGGGAGTTTTACAGGCGTTTTCGTGGTTGTGGGCCTGTGCGCCATGTACGGGAATTGTGCGCTGTATATGGCGCACGGGGAGGGTTTGGGGGCGTAACTGGCACTGCTGCAGGGTCGCTGCGCCACTCTGCGCCACGGCTGGTTTTGGATGTTGAAATCCATGAATACGCTGTGCGCGGAAAATGGATTTTAGCGTACGCGGCTGGTGCAGAAAGTCACACATGCACACTGTGCGCCAGCCGCATGCGCCACTTGTGCGCTGAATTCTATGAATTACCCCGATAGTATGGATGAAAACGGCAAAATGCAACAGAGACAATGGTATGCAGACAATGATACATATAATGAGAAACCCTTAAATGACAAATAGTGTAAACAACTGACAGGATACAAAAATAAGTTCATATTATTTGAAATTCCAAGCATAATACATTGTCGTAATTGATAAAGTGAAATAAAATTACCTGATAGGGGCTAGCAGTTGTTGTTGACTCCGGAAAAGAAATGGATGCAGAATCTTGCTCCTTCATTTTCAGTGCATGTCACGAAGTGGTAAAAGAGAAAATTAGATTTGCATTAGATATGTCGGAAGATCCAACTCTTGATAATATGAACTTCTACAAGTCTGTAGGGCTCACCATTGGCATACTGGACGTGTCGGTGGTGTCGTCACTTGCGAGGGTCTGAGCTCCAGTCTTTATGCTCTCCTAAAAAAATTGACATGTCAAGCATGCTATTACGAAAAGATTATGCTTCTTTTGAAGGGCACTATGGCATTGTTTTCTATGGTCATAATTACTTTCTATGATGCTCCATAAACCAGAAACAGGTGTATAGTAAAATGTGGTATAGTTAAGAAATAATACATTCTAGTAAATATGCAATTCATCATCCGGGACTCACCTGAAGCAGCGTGTGCACGAATAGAGTTGAAATTGCATTTGATAGCAATTTACGAGAAGTTCTGAGTCAATGCTTTTTTGTGTACTGCGACTGGTCGTACATATCTGGGGTAAAGTGCAGGCTGCAGATGCGGAATCAATGGGCCCTCGAGTCTTCCAAGACTCTACTTTCAAGTTCGTCCACCGGAAATCCACAACGTCAAACCCATTCTCTTATTAAATCAATATTCATCAGGAATTTATGCATAATAGTGCCCATACTTTTGACATGGCTCCTAGAACAGCAACCAAAAACCATACAAACAGGCATTTTTGAAAAATCTGTATTAAAAAAGTACACATAATTACAAAAAAATTCTACTGAATGAATGAGATTGATGGGATTATATC
Organism: Ambystoma mexicanum; assembly: GCF_040938575.1. NCBI lineage: Eukaryota > Metazoa > Chordata > Amphibia > Caudata > Ambystomatidae > Ambystoma > Ambystoma mexicanum. The sequence continues at coordinate 167,509,994 of NC_090941.1, read as the reverse complement.
AAAGTTTCTTTGGAATGTTTCTTTTGGTCAAAGAAGCAAAACCTGTGTAGCGTAGTCGAATATACACCAGGATAACTTTCATACAGAATTGATTGATGCGATGTAAATTGTAACATGTTACTTGTCCGTTGCATGTACTTTCATGCATCAAAAGGAAACATGCTTATAGACATGGTTCAAGAAAGATGCAATTCTATCACAATTGACACTGATGAAATTAGCTATATATCGAGATCAGAACACTCAAAACAGTAGACAATGGTAAAGTCATTGAGATGAATGAACATTACACTGCTAGGTACATTCGTTCGAAATAGATAGAAATTTTGAGATCAGAAAGAGATGATTAGGTGACGTGCCTTTACCTTGACTAACAAACAATTGGATTCAGAAAGCAGGGTAGTTAGTAGCAGGAGAACAGGTAGCACGATCACGAGTTGACTTACAATTCGAAAAGGGGGTGTGTATGTGATGCAGAAAAGGGCCAGAGCACTGCTGAATGGAGACACACTTATGTGGATTGCAGGGGCACGGCCTGCTTCAGGGGAGCCTGCCTGGAGACACAGGGTCTGGCTAGGCCATGTGAGCAATTGCCCCTGCGCGGAACATACCTTTGAAGTGTACATGTTGTTTGGCACTTTGGCCGTTCCCACCCTGTCAGCCCCCTTGGGAGGGCATGGCCACAGGTGCAAACTGCCATTGATACTCGAGTGCCATTGATACTCGAGGGGGGATGGAGGGGCTAGAACACTGCTGAATGGAGACAAACTTATGTGTATTGCAGGGGCGCGATCTGCTTCAGGGGAGCCTGCCTGAAGACGCAGGGTCTGGGGAGGTCGTGTATACAATGGCCCCTGCGCAGATGATACCTTTGAAGTGTACATGGTGTTTGGCACCTTGGCCGTTCCCACCCTGCCAGTCCTGCCAGGACAAGTGAGCGTGTCCTTGATTCAATGAAAAATGTAAACAACTATTCATAAAAAATTATTTGTATTTTATTTTGTTGCTGATGTTGATGGCACAAATGCACTACAAATTGTATACTTCGGGTTGCAGCACAGTGTGGGAAAATCACCTGAAATGACCGCTGTCAATGAGAACTTTGGCTTGAATGGCACCAACGACACAGGCGGGTATTACTCATCGAACGCAGTATACAAGCCTCCCATGAAGCCACCATGTAAACGAACGATAGGCCACCAGTCTGTACCACCTGTGGAAGAGAAACATACAAACTGTATTTAAATGAGCAGGATAAGTGTACAAACCTTAGTTGAAAATGCAATCTTGTATCCAATGACATAGTTGCCAGTACAAATGTTACTTCATGTATCAATCAACTTGGGCTTTAAAGTGTAGAAACATTACAAAAGTGAACACCCATGTAATCCATAAAGTTTGGGTACAGAAAAATATTGTTTCTTGGTTGTACGTGAAAGACACATAAGATGACCACTATGATTACTATGATTACCCCAAAACACGAGAGATGTATTGAATTGCCAGACTACATCGATTTGGCAGTGATAGATCAAAGTTATGACAATAAAGGAGACAAACATGAAATGTTGGTGGCCTAAATTAAATCGCATCTAGAGAACACTTACTCGTTACTTGGATTGCGAGGGCGAACTGATGCGCAAAGTTCGTGCATAAGCACCATCATAATCCTCAAAACGGACCTTGTGAGGCAGGCTGCCTTGAAGTCATGCAGCTCGGTAACACATTGCGGCCATGTCTTGTCTTCCGATATGTAGGCCAAGCATCCAGAGTTTTCTCTGCAGCAGCAGTTCTCCTCCTCGGTTGGCATGACCTCGCACTGATTGCAGGTACACCAGGTGGAGACTTCTTCCATGCGACTAGGCTCTGGCTCAGGATCCAGTGATTCGTCCTCCCAACTGTCGTCCGATGCCCAACTTTTCTGCATCTTTCTCTTTCAACTAATTCCGCCTCAGAATACTCTGGCTCTTACTGGTAGGGCTGTTTTGTTGCCATTATATGACAAAATTAAAATCAATAGCAATGCAAGTACTAGTATCTGTTTGCACAGGCTACAAGCAACGAAGATAGCTGAACAGAGATGACAAGCGGTCTGTTTATACTTATTGAGGAAAGCGGCGTCCTGCCATTTCCATCGAGACACGTCATTAGCTGGTGCACAGAGAACGTTGACACGAGACGTGCATTCGCATTGTGAAATGGGCCGTACGCATCTAGTGATGGCAGCTTCAGGGAAGGGGATATGATTTAGTGCCGCAAGGGCAGTTCAACTTTGGGCGATGCAGCAACGGATAAGATTAGCACAAGATGGCCGCGCCCTGAAGCTTGATTTCGCACGTGTAAAAGTGAGGGAAACTATGGTAAGGTGCATAGGAAATGTTTTTACGATCAATCACAGATTGCTTTAAACCACATGCCCGAACGCTTGGGACAATAGTATTTTTGAGCACACTATTCCTTTAAAAGTGAAGCCCATTCTACATATGCAGACATATGCCCATTACTCCTCCTCTGACATTTTTGTGCAGTCCTGTAGTCTCTCTGGTCTGCCCCTACGTGCTCTCACTGCAACACATACCACTCCTGTTACATCCTACAGGGTGTGTGATGTAGGTATCATGGCTGTGTCATCACAACTAGTGGACGTAGCCAGAAACCAGTCAGTATGATCACAAAAGCAATAATGGGCGCATGAACCTCCTTACATTATTTGGCATGGTGAGTGTGCTGATTGTGTCAGCGGCCTCTCCTCACTGCTATTACTCTTCTTGTCACCAGCACTTCTTTGCCAGTGTCATTCTGATGGTTGATAGCCTGCCACTTACCACAGTGATGGAGGACTAGAGGCTAGTCGTGTAGGATTTTGAGTCATGTGCCAATGTACATGTTGTACAGAAAGACACCTATCCCTAAGAGGTCACCTAACACCAGAGAACACAATTGCTTCTTGCAGATTCCTTTATATAGTAACATGAAGCAATGTTTGAGAATACCATTTGCTCTCCTTGTGGTGTGTCATGTCTAGCTATGTGTGTGCCCTGTTACGTGTCCACTCATCTTTGTTTGCAGAGTTGTCATAGGGAGAGATCAGCCATGCATTTAAAAGGTGTCCGCTCTTACCTGTAAAGCTGACGTCAGAGTGAAGTGTACTGTAATACTTTGCCTAGGATCCAGTTATGTATCTGTGCCTGCGTATACAGCATGCTTGCCATCCAGGATGGATGCATCAATTCAGCAGCTCGTTTGCAGTGGCAATGAAACATGAATTGTCATCTCACATTCGCTTCATGGAGTCACTTATTTATTTATTTTGTAATTGGTTTTTATAACGCGCCTAATACCGTAGCTGAGTTTGGTTTCTAAGCGCGGAAATTCGAACCCCTGTTGCTCAGCGTGATCTTGCTTCCAAGACCAGTGCATTACCCCGTGCAATCCTCCATTCACTTTATATGCACTTATATGGCTTATATTCACTTTGCCATTGTAGTAGCCATTCAATCAAATTGGGATGAATTTTTTGTGAGATGTTTACAGCCTATAAACCCTATGGTTAGTGTGAAGCCAGTGATTTTATAGAAAGCATCCAGGAACGTCATTTCACCAAAATGCCAGGGGTAGCGAAAGTGACAACACACGTCCCTTGTCCTCTGATGACATCACAGGAAGTGATTTAATTTGTCCCCACCCCTAAGTGATATCACGGGAAGTGTTGGAACACGACCCGTTCACCCCTTCACAAAACAAGAAGTGGCAACACATAGCATGTTCCCTAAGTACACTATGAAAAATATGGTTACGATATCACTATACAGTGATATACATTTCATACAAGAATGAATTGCCATATGTATCGTTAGGATCAGTGTATATAGGCCCATATTACCAAATGACTGTGAATGCAAGCAGACGTCCATGGGCAAATGATAATGATGTGTCATTATATACACTTACGCTTAAGCGCTTTATATAGAACAAATATACATACAATATAACCCAACCTGTGTTGGTACTCATTTATCGACCTCAGAAGAATGAAAGGCTGAGTTGAGGTGTTTAAGAACTAAATCAGTGACTCACCCCCTGAAGTGTGCCGGAAATAAACCTTTAATGAGTCTAGCAATTATTGTGTAGAATTCCAGAAAGACAAATCATTTGGCATTCCTATTCTTTCTTATTTAGGGTTACTGCTGAAAGTGTTAGACTTGTGGAACCCCTGTTTTTTTTAAGAGGCCTGAACAAGAAAGCCAGCCTCTCCAGATGCTAAGAGCCCCATGGTGCTGGTCACAAAACGTTTTTTTAGAGGTATCAATGGAGACCACAGGGGTATCAAGGGAGACCTCAGCGGTCACAGTTGCGACCCCTGGCTACCCCTAAATGACGTCCCTGAAAGCATCCATTAGCTTACAAGTGTAAGACCTGAGATACCAGTGGTACCTCACTGTATTCTCTCTCTTTGTAGCTGTAGAGGAGCAGCTGCATACCTCTGCAGGAATCCCTGCCCCCCCTTCCTCCCATATGTTGGAGACATGAGACTATGCCATGTTGGACACCAGCCTTTGTGCCAAAACCGCAGCATGTGTTCGAAAGAAGATACGCGTTTAGATAACCCTACCGAATGTATACCCGAAGTGATGACAACCTAAGGGAAGAACTCCCTGAAGGATTATGAGAAACAGCAAAGAAAAGAAGCTGGTTACCTCACAAAAAGTATGCATGACCTCCCGAGATAATTACTGAAGAGGATGTATAGATCCTAAAGAAACTAATGATGAAGTAAAGAATCAAGCAAACTTTTAAATACGAAAAAGAAGATCACACATGCACAAAGTGCTGCAGAAAATGAACCGTTCAATAAATGTACAGATGCTGAAACGCAAGGTAGAACAAGTCATCATAGAAGCTGGCTATACGTAGTGAATAGAACATGGGAGAAACTGCCATTATATAGAAGCTGGACATTGGTATCATGAATTTAGCAAGCCAGGACTCATGAAGCGGGAAGGGAAAACTATATTGCAGCAAGAATAAGCAGAATCGTGGAGCTGCAAGACAAGGCTGTCTGGGCTGGAGTCAAGACTGAAGCAGCCAAAGCCAGCTATCCATTCTGGAAATGAGTGAATGTGCAGAGGATGAATCTTTCCTTGTCAAGGTGCAAAGAACACCAAGAGTGCCAAATGTAATTCATTGAGAGCATTTAAAATCTGCAAAATGGACCAAATCGTGGTCTCCTGTCACGTGACCCAAGAATGAAAATAGAATTCTAACTTGGGGTCCCAGAACATGCTAGTGAGTGCTCTCACTCCTGTGTATTCTAAAAGGCAACAATACTTTGCAAGGGCAAGTTCAAAGTCAATCTTCATGGCAGAAGGCATGGGCGATGAGATGCTGGGCTAATTGAGTGGTGGGGTAGCGTTATGCCCCCTCTCCTTGCACCTGCATCTGGGCTTACGTGCTGCTAAGTGAACCAAATGTTCCAGACCTGGCATAAGCGTGCCAACCAATTATATTAGTCCATGTAACGAAGGACCTTATAGTTTGAAGACCAATGAGAAACTGTGTATCTAATGTTTCTGAAGATTACATGTTTTAGAGGTAGGCATATGTTGTCCTCCTGATAGTGGACAGCCATTCACAATCCTAGTCCCTATAGAAAACTATACTTATTTGTTCCCCTTATCCAATCCTGACCCTTGATAGGTTTTTCATTATTGCCACATAGTATGATGTCACCTTTGATGTATTTTTGGCATAAAAGACTATGATTTATGAAAAGATTGCTGAGAGACTGAGCGTACATTCGTTGTAAACTCGCTGTTTTAGATAATTGTTAATAACACAGTACTTTGCCATCTTCCTTAGTTGGTTCAGTTGTTTGGACATTACATATGCACAATCCTAAAGGGCCCTAAGTTCATAGCCTTTAGGAAAGTGATGGAGTGTGCAGAGAGGCTTGATTTTCACACACATGGGCTGAGATATCCTTTTCTAAGCTTCTTTCAGTCTGTACCATTTCTAATCACTCTCTGATGTAATCCTTATGCAAGTGGAATCTCTATACACAGCCCCTGTCTATTAAGACATGCTGTGATTCCTTCTTGCTAAAGTTACTTCTCACACAAGCGCACCCCTTTATCATAAAAGATTGATGTACTTCTGTTACACCTGTATTCCTTTTTGCATCTCATACAGCTCCACTCACATAATCTACATACATGGGGCGCCTTTTCTGTGGTGCTCTTCTGCCTATGGCATGTAGTTTCAGTGTTTAAAATCTTAGCATTTGAAAGCCATTCCTTATGCCCGCATGTGTTCATGGGATATTAGCCTACTTGTTCGAAAAGCATTTGACCTTTTACTTGTGACCACATTTTTTTAATCGTTTTTCTTGGTCGCAATTCGGTCCAATTTAATTGAATATATATAGGGGTGGGGTAAGGGACTACGGATGTTTGAGGGGGGTCTCCCCCTGCATTTTAAGACCAAAAAACGACAAAAATAAATTTGGCAAAAGTAGACCAAGTAGACCTAAACCGTTCGTGGTTTAGATTCTGCGGCCCCAGAAGCCTGAGTCACAAGAGGCCACGCACAAAAGTGTGTCATGCAATGCATTGGGCTTCTGGGGTTGCAGTATCCAGACAGCAGGATGGAGGCAATCGGAGCCAATGCTCACAACAGCTAAGTGGGGTTTGGCCTGGGAGCAAGTGAGGGGGGTCAGAGGGAGACACACAGCAGACAGAGGTTAGAAGTGGGGTTCCCCCCACTGAAAGTAACCTCGAGTGGGCAGTCTACAAAAGGCCGAACTTGCAGAATGTGGCCTTTTGATGTGTAATCCGCAGGGTTGGCCTTTTTTAAATGGCATTCAACATAGATCTGAGTGCCTGAGGATGTGAGGCAGAATGAATTGCTGGTTTGGAAGATTTTTCCTTCATCTATGTTGGATTCAGTGATTATGTTATGGTATGTTACACAATATTATTGGGTCTCATGTAGCATGACTTCTTATATTGCCATGCCCTCTTTGTGCTTTAGGTCCTCTAAGATAGGGCATTGGGGTGGTTGGAGTTGCTAACATTGCAGTGTGATCCAAATCAAGAAACCATGGTCTTAAGAGCATCTATATATAAGTAATAGGGAGATGATGTGTGTGTTGTAGCGCTAGATCTAAGAGTGGCCATGTTCTCTAATGCCAGGTGGCATCTCAGCCTGCTTGACCATATTCTCAGTTGGTGTCTTAATTAGTGTGTGACATGAAGCTTAAGGAGAGCATCAGGATGTTGAGTATTTTTGAACGGTAGAGTAATGTGAGGCATCAGATGGGTGCTAGAGATGAAGAGTATCTGTGATGTGCTAGTGCAGAGGAATATGGGTGTAGTTTAGGGAATGAAGATTGTAGTTAAATGCTAGTTTTGGTTCAGCCATTACATCAGAGCCAAGACAAGGAAGGCAAAGGTGTTAGATCGTCTAACAGAAATATTTAAAGATGTTTTAAGCAAGTCCAAGGGAAACTAGGTAGGGTGGGTTTCCCGGCTCTTCTCTCCTTGTTTGCTACCCCACATCTCTCCCCCACTGCACACGCTACCCTGGTCCCTCCCATCCCTCCACCAACTGTTATCTTCAAACAGCTCTCATTTGTTACTGCACTCACACTTATTTACATAATGTTCTTTCAATGTTTCTATGTTCAATGCCAATTATGTGGCTGCAATTTAATCCCCAGGCTAGGATGTTTATCAGAGCAATGAGATTCTAAAGTGAGTGAGTGATATATTAAACCTCACTCTCGTATACCAGATCTGGTTTACGGTAACCTCCAAAAAGCCAGTCTACAGTGATCGGAGATTGAATCTTGTAACTTGTGATGGTATTCGTTGATTGTCTTAAAAAAGATGACCATTGCTGATTTCTTTTTTGTGGATTTTATTTTTCCATCTGCAAACCCATGAATAATTGGCTAGCAAAACTGGCTGATCTAATGAATCCTGGAAATCTGTGCACTTGTGAAAAACAACAAAGCAGAGATCAACATCAGCGAGTTGATTACAGTGAGGTGCTAAAAGTGGGCTTTAGAATTGAAAACCAAATGTATACAATTTTTAATATTGGCGGTGTGCGCTCAGACCACTCAGCAATACCACTGTTATTTTTCAGAAGACTAGGCCAAGTCCCATGGCATGTGTGTGGTGTCAGTGTCTGTGTTGTCTCCGGGCTCCTCCTCCCTACTGTTCTGTTTTTCTCACAGACAAGCCTAATAGTGGCTAGGCCACCAAGATGACGTGTACACATCTTTTAACGTCCTGCAAAGACCCTGGTATTGCACTGCATTCTGATGCATCCTGGCTTCTTGTCTCGTGCAAAGTACGGCTTCACACATGATGTCTACCTACCCACGATGGAAAAGCCAATCAACCCTGATTATTTCGTCCCACTGATTGTCTTATTTTTTTGAGGTGGCTGTATGAATATTTGTAGGATACTTTTAGGAATACGTTTGAATTACTGTGCAGACGACATACATTCTGTGGGAACAGCTCCCCCACATCCTTCACTGTAACTGCATCCATGATGGGGGCCTTGCGGCCCAAGGTAACTTTACAAGCGTGTTAGTCTGTGTCAGGCCACATTTTAAAAGAGGTACATTTGACTTGGTGATTAATACACGAGTTGGCCGGTAGCCCTTAAACGCAACGGTAATGCTAGTACCGCCGCATTTAAGGGCTGGCCCTATTATGAGTTGGGAAGAAAGTTTGAAGTTTTACCTCCAGCTTTTTTCTAGAGGCAAACATCCAGCTTTCTGCCCGTTTTTGGCGCTAATTGCGCCAGCACCAATAGTGCCATGAAACCCCCATTGGGTCCAATGGACCCAGTGGGGAATGGGAAATAACCGTTAGCCCCCTACTTGTGATATGGTGCTAATAGCGCTGGACCGAGTAGCGGTAACACTATTTGTGCCGGTGGTATCCCGACAGTATTACCTCCGGCATACCGCCAGACTCCTGATGATACCACTGGCGCTATTACTGCCGGTGGAAATAGTGCCAAAAATCCCCATAAAGTCCTATGGACTCTTAAAAAAATGAGGATTTATGGCCTTACCACTTCTCGGGATCTGGCGCAAATTGCACTGGACTGAGTAGCAGTAACTCTATTTACATTGGCGGTATCCCGGCACAATTACTGCCAGGAAACCACCAAGGCTGTGATAGAATGATATTGTGGGTTTTTTCTATTGATCCTTTGCGCTTGTGTTTCGGGGGTCCCCACACTCTGAGTAATGCTGGCACAAATGATTTTTGCAAATAAACAAAGAAATTACGCACCAATCACCAGAAAAGTCCCAATCTAAACGTGACAAAATAATGTACAAAGTGAAATAATTTGTGTGATAATGATATCTGTTGAACGGAAAAAAGTAGAAACTGTGCAAATTAACTTATGTGGATAACAGGATTGAGAAATTTAAAGAAATAAAGTGTTTAAACTATATTCAAACACTAAAAAGTGTGTACCTCACAAGTTATTATACAACTCAGAAACGTGTGGGATTCCCGAAACACAAGTGCAAAGGCTCAATAAGAAAAAACCACAACCACTGTAAACAATCGGACCGACTGGTGAATTTCGGTTCCTACTGAGCCATGCAGCCACTGACCCCCAATTGAATGTTGACAGGACAGCTACAAAAAATACCTAAGAAACTAAAACAGGGGCAGAGCGCAGAGACTGATACAACTCACCCAAAACAATAATTGTGATAGAATGATGTTCACTCACTCCCATAGCTCGAATATGATCCTCTCCCATGTAAATTGTTGTTGCAGCTTCTGGGATCAGGTACATGCTGGGATGAGGACTCGTAACCCTTTTACTCATGAGGATGTACAGCAAGGTGCACAAAATGGTACGGTGCAAATCCGGTCTCTTTTCACAGTTCTTCCATCATTATTGTGCCAGCTAACGACAGCTTGCCCGTCCCAATCAGCTTGCCATCCTATGATTTATAAAGGTTTGATTATATTTAGTAGAGTGTGCAGCCTCGTATAGAACACAAGTACCGGATTTGCCCCCAGTATAGGTATGTCTGACAATTCCCGTCCATGTTGGGAATGATCATACCCGCTGATGGTGTGATCCAACAATGTTATATGTATGCAGCTGCCAGTGGGACACACGTTGGACCTGCTGACTTTAGAAGTGAAAACACCCATTTGCCTCTGAGCCACAAACATTTAAATAACGTATGCCCTTATTCTGAAACTGTGGCCATACAATGCAAATCGTGTACAAAACAGTAGTTGTGTTTCTTTCTCTTTACTGTATAATGGTTTCAGGAGAAGAGGGGGAGACGGGGCAGGCGGGAGCTCTGGATGCACTGTACTGTACAGTGCCTTTCCACGTGTGACCATTTCCCTACTGTGAACAGTAGTTTAATTCTATGTGTATTCTACATATTCCAATTAACAATTTAGTGTTGGACTACAGTTCCCATCGGCCTGAGCCAGCATAATCAATGGGGAGGGATCCAAGGAATTGTAATATAACTCATCTGGAGAGTTACAGGTTGTAGACCTTTGCCCTCATTTGTCTTGGTGGCAAAGGGGCATTCAGTGATACAGGCCCCAAGGCCCCCAGGTAATAATTTTGGCCACAGGTTGCCTAATGTACCTCTTTTGTATCCATGATGTTCAGTACTGTTTTTAATGTAACATGAAGCAACATGCTTTTTTGATTTCCTGCCCTTCTGACCCAAGTACTTATGCTCAGAGACAGATTTTCTTTGCATATATTGTTTCAACATGAATTTAATTATAACATCTTATATCAATAAATAAGAATGAATAAATCAGTCTGCATCACCATATGCAGTTTCCATCATGGGGATTTTTGTGGTCAGTCTGAGAACATCACTGAAGGTATGAGAGATGTGTGATGGTTGGAGGTGGATAGTGGAGAGAGTTACTTGTAGAAGAGGGAAGATGACAGAATATTGGGGTGGTTCAATGCTCATCAGACATATCATGCAAGCATCCTCAATAATTCATTCATCTTGTCCTTGCTTCTCTGGGTGTGATCCTCTATGAATCTTGAGACTATGAAGGATACAATCGTTGTCCTCAAATAGAGAGACATGGGTGCCTTGTTTACTGACCCATCAACAGTGGCTTTTCTAAATGATTATTCACCCTGTTCAACAGTGACCAAATGTATGAGCAAATGTGTACCATCTGGCCTGGTGAGCTTTTAAAGGCCCTAACCATGACCTGTCCTTCACCCGAGTAATGACTTGACATGTGTATATGGGCAACAGGGGAGCAGTAATCTTCTTACTTGAAGCCATAGTGTGAGCTCTGGGATCTGTGCTACAGTAGGGAGTAACCTGGATAGGGAGTTATGGGCAGGGACTGAGGTTACCTGGGTGCTGAAGTCCAGTACATAGAGGAGCTGTACTGAGTAGATGCCTTAACAAGCAATACTAAATAAAGATATGTAAGCATGTGGGTCAATTCCAGTGAGTGTGGTCAGTCAGTATAGAGGACATTTAACACCTGAACCGCTGAAGTTGTGTTTTTTGTATCTATTGGGTCGATGTAGCTGCTTTAAGAAGGACTTGATATCACCATGTGTGAAAAAATGTATATGTATATATAAAGAAACATGTTGAAATATTGTTTGACCTGGCTTTATGTGGGCATGGCTGGTAAATCTACTCAACAAAAAAGACCACCAATTCAAAAAATGTACTCACTGGTACCAAATGTATACTGGGAAATGTAGCATTAATAGGGTCGTTTGAAGGTCATACCCAGTTGATTGAGGGTTTACAATGCAAGCATTCTGACCACAATCCACCAACACTATGCGTATAACAATCCCAGAATGCAGTTGAATATTATGTGTGTTGTTAAAACACCAACGAGGTGCAGATACTTTGACCCTACCTGAAGCACAAAGAGACACCTGGTGGTCAAAGTATGAAGAGCTTCTTGCCGGACTTATCAGTCGTGCCTATGAGATATATTGGGACCAAAAAAGTGGTGAGGTGTGTTCATAAAATAGCCATTTCAGTTGATAAAAAAGTGCAATATATGCAAAATGTTACTGCCAAGTATAGTTTATGGCAGAATTCTTTGGGTCAGAGGCTGGTTCAGGGTATCTTAAGCTGTATGGTATGATATGATATGATATGTCATTTATAACGCGCCTGTACACAAGTGTTTCTAGGCATGATAAGACAAGGAAGGGAAGACAGAGGGAGGACAAGAGAAACGATCTTACTAGGCCTTGTGACATTCAGATTGTGCAAGTGCAATAGCGTAACGTGCAGGGGGAGGAGAAGGGGAAGTGCAAGGAAGAGGGAAAAAGGGAAGTGCAATCAGGGCTGCATTGCTCTGAGTAGGTGCAGCCAGGGCATCACAGTCCTGGGTAAGTTCAAGGAAGCAGGGGACTGTAGAGGTTACAGTTGCAGTCCCTAAGTGCCTGCTAGGCCCAGTGGCAGTGCAAGAGTGACTGATCAAGAAAGAGCCTGGTACCAGTGGGATTCTGAGGGTAGCCAAACAACCAGTCAGAACAGCAGACAGGGAGGTCAGCAGGGGAGGGAGAGAGAGAAAGTAAAGGGGAAGAGGAATGTTATGAGCTTCTTCCGGAACTTCAGGTGGACCTGCTCAAGTTTGAGAGGGGCAGGGAGGCCATTCCATAGGGCAGCATACACCGTCCCCCCCCACTCTCTGCCTGGAGAAGCATCTAACCATTATAGAGTTAGTGGTAGCTGATCGAAGGGCTCGAGAAGGAAGGCATTTTGGAAGAGAGAGTTGGATGTAGTGAGTGTCCCGGTCCCAAAAAGCCTTGTGGATAATACACAGGGTCTTGAACTTGATCCTTGCAGCCAGAGGGAGCCAGTGGAGAAACCTCTGGGCTGGAGAGATACGGTCCCTGGGCTTGAGGCCAAGGATAAGTCTTGCAGTCCTGTTCTGGATTAGTTGCAGAGGGCGGAGAGTTGAGGAAGGCAGATTGGGAAAGATGCTGTTGCAGTAGTCCAGCCTAGAGAGAACCAGGGCTCTGGACATAGTGAGCATCTAGGGGAAAGTGAGAAAGGGAGGAGTCCCTTTGAGGAGGTGCAGATGGAACTGGGACTTCTGGGCAACATCTGAGATGTGAGGAGAGAAAGAGAGAGTGGAGTCGAAGATGACACCAAGGTTCATTGCCTCACAGGAAGGAGAAGAAAGGGGGCCCAGGCAGGTAGCCAGAGTTAGAGAGGGAAAGCATGAGCAGGGGTCCCAATGAGAAGGATCTCCATCTTACTGGCATTAAGGCAGAGGTTGTTAGACGCACACCAATACTGAATCACAGATAGACAGTCAGGAATGAGCAAGGGAGGAGAGGAGAGGAGAGGAGGCTGAGGGGAGTCTGAAGGAAAGCTGAGTGTCATCCGAATAACACTGAAAGTTAGAGGAGAAGGTAGAGGTCAGGTTGGCCAAAGGGGCGGAGAGAAAGGGATCAAGTTGGACCTAGAAGGGGCAGTCCAAGAGGAAGGAGGTCAACCACTCCAGGGCCTGATCCGTGATGTCCAGGTTCTCACTTAGTTGATTGATCAGGATGGCATGGTTTTGACCATGTCAAAAGCAGAGGAAAGATCAAGGAGGATGAGGATAGAAGGAATTCTGCAATCAAGGTTAGAGAGCAGACCTTCACAGGTGTTCAGGAGAGCTGTTTCAGTGCCTCTGGCAGCTCTGAAGCCAGACTGATGATCATGGAGACAGCCAACAGATTCAGTGTGGAGAGTAAGCTGGGAGATGGCAGCTTTTCAAAGAGTTTGCTCAGGAAAGGGGTGATGGAGATCAGGAGATAATTTTCTGGAGAGGTAGAATCTCAAATAGAGTGCTTAAGGGGAGAGGGGAAAGTTCCAGTGGCGAAAGAATGATTACAAAAAATGGCCAAGGCTGCAGCAGGTGTGTCAATATGGTTGTTGATGGTTCTGGAGGAGCAGGGGAGCACCTGTTTAGACAACACTTTCATAGATCGGACCTTTATAGAAACCTTATCAGGTGTTGTTAGAGAGAAAGTGGAGAAAGGAGGAGGAGAGGGAGAGATGGCCAAAGAGGGTTTGAGAGAGGAAGAGGGAGAGGGAGAGGAAGAGGAGATAGAGGACAGGATGTCCTGCGTTTTAGTGGAGAAATGAGAGGCCAGAGCCATACAGGGGGCCTGGGAGGGAACAGGAGAGGTAGAGACTGCAACAGGATTGGCCAGTTCCTTGCAGATTTTAAAGAGTTCGGCCGTGCTGTAACGCTATTCATTGCAAGAAGGCGGGAGGCAGTATAGGTCCAAAATCGACAACATCAAAGGGATGTCACTAAGAGTGAAATCAACCAAATGTAGTGCAATGACACATGTGGTCACAGCTTTACATTGTTGTTTTGGATTTACAGTGCCTCTTTCTCTATCCTTGTACTCTGCTTCCCCTCTCCTCTCGTGCCATCTTTTCTCAATATACCCCTTCACCTATCCTATCTCTCCATTAAATTCTCTTGTCACTTTTTTTTAACCCTTCCTCCCCTCACAGTCACTGCTTGCACATCCAGGGTCCTCGCTGAACATGAGTTTTTGTGTTCCCTCACCTTCGCAACTTGCAATCATCCTTTTCCTCTTCCTCTTTGTTTGTTCTCCCTCCCATTCTCTCTGCTCATGAACATTTATTCCCATCCTTTTTCTCCTTATGTTCCTCCTCTTCTCTCTCATTACCTTTCTTCCTCGTCTCTTTCAATTTCCATTCCCCTTCTGATACTTTTCAGTTCTCTATTTTTGTATTCCCTCTGTTCTTCCACCCACGTGTTTCTTCAGTTCCCTGCAATTCATGTCCAGTTTCTCTTTTCTCCCACTTTTTCTGCAGCCCTTCTCCAACATCTCCCTGTGGTTCAGTTTGTTGGTCCTTTGCCCCTGATTTTGCTTCTTTTCTCCATTTACCTCCCATTATGTTTTTTTTCTTCTTCTCCTACATTCAACAGCTCTAGCTCTTTTGCCCTAACATTTCACTTCATTTACCTCAGTCTCACTCCTATTCTGTTTCTATACTAGCTACTCATCCTGGCCCTATTCGTTCAGTTCCCACAGCTAGACCAACTACTGAAACACACCTCCCCATTTGTTCTCATGAACAGAAAGAGGGGATGCACGTAGTGTCTCTCCTACTGATAAATGTGCATGATACAGTCCCCCCACACACAGCATACATGCCAGCATGCCCTTTTCCATTTAGAATGTGCTTGTTCACACGTGATTTTTCTTTGCCTTCTGGGACTTGTAGTCTTGGATTTATCATGGAAAATACATAACTTCAAGTCCCAGAATAAAAAGATAAACCCAGGACTCAACATTTACTTTTCAAATGGAATGATACATGTTGGCGGTATGACAACTCATGCTATCCCTCCTTCAGAAAAGCAGCTTGAGTGCCCAAATCGCTCTTCCCAATCAACATCAGATAAAGTAAAGCATCCATACAATACTGCATCTCCCAGAACCACCCCACCTTTTGTGGGTTGTAATCAAAGGCCCCCAAACCAATGGAACAGAAGGGACATAAGAACAGGGCTTGCCTGCCATTACCAAAGGAAAACAGCATGTTAATTCACAAAGGCAGAAGAAATTTAAAGGCCCTTTTCACATGAAGAACACTGACACAAAAACGGCTTTGCATGTGTGTCTGCAAGTTAAAGCAAGAAATGAGAAAAATGTTCCCCTGCTAACATAAATATGTCAGGGAAAAGACATTGTGCGTGTTGACAAAAAGTATTGTATATTATGTTTTGCTTGCAAAATACCAGCAAACATTTGAAAAGAATAGCCCACTTTGTTTGGATGAACATTTTTCTGTAGTGCCAAGGCAAATCCTTTGCCTGCTGTAGGACACATTTCACAAAGGACTCCCCTGATGGAAAGCCTGGTTTACATCCCCCAGATAGGTTACAACTGCAATAAAATGTGGCCTGCCTAAAAGGTGTTGACCCTGAAGGCTGGGCTCTGTGCAGAGACAATTGGCCCTGGCTGGTGCATCCCCATGGAAGAAATACAAGAAATGGATGCCTTTCAGATCGAAATAGTGGTCCCCTCCAGATAAGAGGGCAGGCCTTGTGACATCACAGGACCGGCCGGGTTCATTATCTATAGTCGGGGATCTCTGTGTAGCAAACACAACCCCTATTTATGAGCTGTAACCAACTTCAAATGACCAACTTCAAATAGACTAATAAGAACACTGGCCCAGAGAGACAAATGGCACTGAAGACAGGAGGCCTCCAATTTGCATATCCCAAAGATGTGCTATTAATTTAAAAGGACTATGATCATTTAGGCCTTTTTCTCAGCAACCATAAGTTGGATTTTTGTTATTTATGAGTCACTTTTTAGATAATTTTCAGGTGATTTTGGTGATATAAAACCTATCCACCTGCGATTTAGGGAACTGTAAGGAAGGGACAAAGCTGCTGAAATGTACCATCAGGGAGAGCTGCTAATACCCACCCTTTGACAGCAACAAGGAAACACCAGAAGAGATTGCAGAAATTGCATTTAGGCAGAGCTGTCTATTGGAGTTGTCTGCTGCTGGGGAGGCCTAGAAAGCTCACAGGACCCTAAGGTGCAGAGCCGGGGACCCTCCTGGGGAGAGGAGTGACCTAAGTCCTGCCATATCCTTCCCGATGGCCCTGACATGCAGCAGGCCGCCCTGAATTTTAAACAGAGGTATTCTATGTAAGTAGAACTGAATTCTTTGAAAGTAAAAAGTGGGGACGGGTCTGCTTGCCTTAAATCCTTTCCCTTTATGGTGGGCGGGTGGCAAAACTGTATACATCCTTAGCATAATTAACTAAAAATATTAGTTTAATGAATTCCCTTTGGCAGAACACAACAGAGTAATCTTTGTTAAAATTCAAAATTAACAAAGCTCCCTTCCCAATGTGCGCTAAAAAACTATAGCCTATAATTTAAATGGGTTATCCGTTTTGTCCTATTGACCCCGGCTTCTTTAGGAAGAGGGGTGTCTTGGTCCCTAAACTAAAAAAATCCCTGAACCATCCAGCTTCCCCAACACAGGCCTTTACTTGGAGGGGGGTCTGAAATCAAAAATTCCCAAATCATTCCAATTGTTTTCTGTCCGACTTCCCCAACACAGACCAAAGTAGGGGGGTGGTCTAAAAAGCAAACCGCTAAATCAACCTGTGTGTATTTTAAACCAAATGTGTGGGTGAAATCATAATTGCCATCATAATTGCCATGTGCATTTTTACCAATCTAGAAAACTTACTACTAGCCTTTTAAGCACGCAGGAAAATTGAAATTGCACTGCACTACATTTATAACTGTTTTTGGTTATTGATCAGTTTCATTATTTCTTGAAGTGAAATTTGTAGAAAGTAAAGTATTGTGATTTGTGTTTTTCTCAACTCACTTGTGTGATTTATTTATGTTGAGAGATGTTTATTGTGTTGTGTCACGGATAAAGTGGTGTTTGACATTTTAGTGCCAGTTTTGAAACATCTAATTCAAATAAATATAATGTTACTGTTTTATTTTTTATTTAGCTTATTATATAGTTAGAAACAGCAAACTTTTAATACATTTCATCACAACGTAAAACAATTTCTAAGAAACATTGCACTTAAAAATCAGAACCAGATAAAATAATAAATGTTCTCATTCCAACACTTATTCAAGACAAAATATCAAAAATTGTCATGATTTTTCACCAAAACAAAGTAAAATGAACAATAAACAATGCCCAATCACCACTCATAAATCCAACCCATAACATATCCATCAACAACGACTCAGTTACCTCCATCACCAGTAATGCTTTCCTTCACAGGTGCTCAAGAGACCCACAATACATAAGAAGATGTTGCACAGTTTCCCGAGAGGCGTGCCCACATAGACGACAGCATCTCTCATTCTCCAGTAGTTTTGCCCAACCCCCACAATCTCCTTGGTTTTGACTGTGTTGAACTTCAGCCTTATATAGTCCCATACCAAGTTATTTCCAACAAAACGTTGTATATATGTAGGTGTTACTTCCCTCTCATGTAGATATTCTACAATGTCACCTGCTTCTTCGTGGCCAAGTCAACGAAGAGTTGCTCATAACTTTGTGCAGATAGCAATTCGTTCATGTATGTCTTGTACTGCCCATATGATAGACTCTGCACACTGTCAGGCACCAACATATGCCACTGCACTGCTATGCATTTTATTTGCGCAACATTGCAGGCGGTCATGCTTTAGGATCTCACCTGAAGTGCTGAGTACAAAAGGACCAAAAAAGTATCATAGGGTGCATTGGCCAATTTCTAGGCCAGCGTTAAACAGCTTAAATGCTGTTTAACTAGGATGGGCATGATATTAAACTCCAGGTACACCCATTCAATAACTACATTAGAGGGCAGTCTAAGGAGGAGTTTAAGCATGGTACGCTTCAATTTACGCATCTCAATTAGATTAGCAACGGCCCAGATTTCGGCTCGGTTCATAATAATAGATAGTATCTTTGCACTATACAGCTGGAGTATGGCAGCAATAGAATAACTCCTCCCTTGGCGAGCAAGCAAGCAAATAACACCAGCTATAAATGCAGTTTTTACTTGTACTTGATATAAATGTTTTGTTCCCTGCAGCTTATTATCTAGGCTAATCCCCAGATACTTATACTCTGGCACAACTTCAACTACCACCCCATCCAACAGCCAGTTCTTTACTTCTATCCTTTATTTTTTTTAGGGGTGGCGATGTTCACAGTCAATGAGTTTGGAGTGGTGTACACTTTTAATTGATTCAGAAAGGACTGAAGGCCACCCCCCGGGGTGAAGTCCAACAAGGCCAAGTCATCCGCATATCCCAACCATTGTATGGGCCTAAACCCTATTTTTGGTCGGATTGAGGATGGGTAGGCTAAAGCAGTACCCAGATCAGAGTGATACATATTAAACAATATTGGTGCCAATATGCATCCTTGCTTGAGCCCTTTATAGTTGGTAGCCAATCCGTATTCCTACCATTTCGGTCCACATGAACCTTCGTCCTCAAATGAACATGCAACTGAATGATCATTTTTTGTAACCCTGCAGGGATGTCTCAGTCCCGAAGGTTTCTCCATTAGGTATCTTGGTCAAATGTGTTGAACGCATCACTAAATTCGATAAATGCCACAAATACTGACAGCTTTCACATCAACCAGGTTTGCTGAATGATCGTAATCAGTGACAAGCTGTTGACAGTGGTATTGAATCCTTTCCGAAATCCTCTTTGATTAAGCAGGAATATTTTACCGGTTTCCGTCCATTCCTCCAAATCCTATAGGAGGTTGCATGCAAATATGTTTGCTGGCACATCAATCATGGCCAGCAATCGGTAATTCTGTGGATCCGCATGCTCTCCTTTCTGAAACCCTGGGACTGTGATACTATCCCACCTTTAATAAGGAATTTGTTGGGTAAGACCAATCCAATGGAAGAGCCAATGCAAAGCATTGGCCCAAATCCAAGTGTTATGCTTCATCAAGGTGCTACAAATTCAGTCCGGGCCATGGGCATGAGAGAACTTAGTAGCTGTGATGATCTTATATATGTCCTGTGGACTTTAAAAAAAATAAGCACTTAGTCTTTAAACCTGTCATGAAGTGATCTACCACCACCTCTCCACCAAAGATTTGTTTTATATGCAAGACCCAGTCTAGTTCAGTTACGCCGCTGATGCCTCGAGTCTTTGGAGAATTACCATTAACAATTCGCCAAAATGTATATGAATCTTTTTCAAGAGATGAATGTACCTGTGCCCGCCAATGGGCATCCTCCTTCAAAAACATATGGTTTTCAAGCCACTTTTGATAGTGCTTTTTCATTGCTTCTGACTCGCAGGCATGGGTAGGCAGATCTACCTTCTGCTCAGCCAACGTTCTCAGATCTTGGCAAAGCTTACCCTTCTATTCCTTGATCATTATATCAAAGTCATGTTTATGCATTTTCTTTTACCAAGCCCAACCCTACCATGAGCCCTAGAGACCACAAATGATTGATTTTCAATTTTGACCATGTCGTTTTCAAAGGCACCTATAGCTATTGCTGCAGTCTCCTGATGAAGTGAAGGATTTATTAAAGCACAAGCCCTTGTATAATGGGCAAGGATTTCCATTGCTACCATTGATGCCTGCCCTATGTTTTTATCAATCCAAGAAAGCCGATTAAGTTGAGCATTAATATGCAAATTACCAGATTAAATTGGGACCTCTTTCTCTGTGGGGAAATTCAAAGAAACAACGAGAGGATAATGATCGCTTTCATCGCGTTGCCAAATGCAAGTGTCCAAAATCCGGTCAGAAAAGTTAGTAAAAAGATATAGGGCCTCATTACATGGTAGGCGGTAGGGGTTTACCGGTAAGGGCACCGGTACCGGTAAACCCCTACCGCCTTACTACGAGTTCCCTTTGCGGGACCCGACTTTAACGGCTGGTTTTTCCAGCCGTTAAAGTAGGGTGCCGCAAAGGGAACTCGGAGCTAATTACGGTACCGCAATTTGCGGTACCGTAATTAGCACCTTCCCCATTCCCATTATGCCCTATGGGGGCAAAAATGGGAATGGGGAAGAGCCTTGGTGAATGGGGAATTACTGCCCCCGCTCACCTTGGAGTAGGGCGGTAATTCTGCCATCCACCAAGGCGGACACAGTAAAATACCGGCGGCAACCATGGCGCTATTAGCGCCATGGTTACCGCCTGCTGTGTAATGAGGCCCATAGTCAGGTATTGTACCAGATTTATGACCTATGCGTGTACATTTGGGTGGAATGTCTTAGGGATTGGCACCATTTACCATAGTGAATCCAGCAGTGTACAACAGAATAGCCCGGCTCTTATCCCGACCACAGGATGTCAAGAGTACATTGTCCATATCTAGCATCAAGGAGGAGTATAAATCACCACAGACAGGCAACAAGTTCTGAGGAGTCTTTGAGTTAAAATCCCCACAAATAAACACAGGATGGTATCCTAAAGAGCATTTACAAAAATCTAAGTTTCCCCATCGATCTTCCTGTGATGTTTCTTATATGAAGGATCAATAAGGATATCTCTCACAGAGTGAAAGACTTGCTTCAATGGCAGAGCAACTCTGCCAATAAAAACATAATCCAAGACACACAGAATTTCCACTAAGCCTGAGAAATTAATTGTGACTAAGATTAACCCTCCTTTCAGCCATCCATGAGGGCCCTGAGTGGCTACTTGAGAGACAATGTTCCATCCATCTATTACCAAAGGCTTGGTGAGCCAAGTTTCCTGCAGAGCAACCACCAAAAATCTGTCTGTTTGATCCAGTAATCCATCTGCTTCATATAGGTGACTGTTCCCACGAGTGTCCCAATTATGGAAAAGAGGAGTGCGATTATGATCGTGGCTAGGTACAGGAGAGCTCTCTTCGCTCAACCATACTAGCTAACCAAGCCCAGTGCAACTCTTCCCGCTTAGGTCCAACTTCACGTGGGTCCCTACCATGGTTAGCACTTGTGGCAGAGCTTAACGCTGGAAATTGGTTAGGCATTCTGCTATGTGAAGTAACTTTCAACTTCATCACTCCACACCGGTTTCCTTCACCATTCAGATCTTCACCATACTTACATCCTTGTTGTCCAACAACCTCAAGATGTGTACACTCATAGCCCGGTTTATGTAACATAGCGTTATGATCCATTATGTAGGCAAGAGTGCCTTCCGTATGAAAAAATATTACGGAGGTGGCTTCTCACATTTATCTACAAGCAGATTATCATCACTTGCTATAAATCAAAGGGGAGCACAGAATTGAGCAATTCTATCAGCCTTGAACAGTTTAGACATAAGCTAGAGACACTAGCAAAGATACTTTGTATTAGCAAGATCTTGATTTTGTAATTATTTATTAGCGGTAGACCATGTGAGGGTTGGATGCCAAGCTTCTTACAACTAGAGCTCTGCACATCCATTTGAACCATTGCGTCCAGTTTACTGCTACCGCCTCTGCTGCTGTTCTCAGAGGAATGTTTATCAAAGAGAGTTTCTAGATTGTAGGTCAAGGTATCCGCTTCTACTAACATTATTTTACTTGGCTCGATAATGGTATTGAAAGAAATATGTTGACCATTATAGCCTTGCTAGTCACCTTCTTGTCTCTTTGCTGCCAAGATACCTTTATGTCTACTGGCTCCTCCACTGGTTAATTTTAGACTTGCATCCTTAATCCTTTTGAGGACCATGGTAGCACAATTTGACATAATAAAACCATTCTTCTGGGTAGCAGTAAGCCTTTTCTTATTGACGTCTTTTAGTACAAGTTTACTGCTCTGAGGAATAGAGGAAGGTTTGGCCTGTCTTATCCTTTCTGTTATCTCCTTTGTTTTCCTTTTCACCTTTGTGGACAGTTGTTCTTACATGCAGGCCATCTGCACCGTCTTTCTTTTCATCCTCTTATGTTCATACAAAGCTGCAGACACTGGGTCCAATAACATCCAAGCGTGGCTGTGAACATACCGATATTAATCTATCCTCAAACGTTTGGATTGCGGTTGCAACATGTACGTTTGAGGTATTTACCAAACATATGAGATCATATACGGAGTGCTGATTTTCAATCCGGCAGTGTTTGCTGTGCATCCAACCGAGTGCTAATGTCATTACAGTTAGTGAGCTACTGTTCCAATAAAGCTTCCAAGATGCCAAAAATTGCCTCAGTGGAATTACTGTCTGTAGTTATTTGGGGATTATTCAGTTCTACCCCATCCCCACTAACCTCAGTTGTAGGATGGTCTAATATAGTTCTCAACAAAACACAAGGGACTGTTTATGGGATTACAAACTGTGAGTTGCCCAAAATCGTAGTCACACTGAAAAATCACAGCTTGTCGAGTGGGAAAGGTTACAAGGGACCAGCTTAGCTAACTGGGCTTTCCAATTCGTCTCTAATGCACTGTGCAGTACTAAAAGGCACATGCTAGACCCCCTTGGTCTTTACAAGTGTCTGCTGCCTTGCAGATGAAAGACATTGTTCACTTTAATGGGGTTTCTCTGTGTAGGCAGGTGCAGGTTTCATTGAAAACAAGGAAGATAGCGTTCTTCGGTAGGTTCCTCACTGGAGGTTTCCTTCTGAACTTGGACCCCTGATTTGTTTCTCTGGGGGTCCTTTCTAGGAATGAACTGCGCCTGTGCAGATAGATATTTGCACTAGGCCAGGTCATTCTAAAGCCGACCGGTTTATGTGGTTCTGGGTAGGTGGGCCACATTCATCAGGGCTGGAATAGGGGCACAAACGTGTGCGCCTATTTTAATTCACACTAAACAGCGTTGTCTGTATAAATTCTGCTCCTCTCCCCTCTGCGGTGGTAGAATGACTTCCTAACCGGAGGGTGGGGCGGCCTGAGACCTTCAGCAAAGAGTCTGTAGCGGTCCTGCGAGCCACGCGCGAGAGGTTTCTACCACCACCACCGCAGAGGGGAGAGGAACAAAATTTATACAGACAACGCTGTTTAGTGTGAATTAAAATAACTTTTCCTACTCGACAAGCTCAAATATAGTTCTCTCCATTATACTCTCTTTTGAATTGTATTTCATTTTTTTGCTAGCTGGGGTAGAGTTATGTCAAAAGATTGCATCTCTTTTCATGCTGTTGCATATAAGTCCGGTTTGTGCAATGTTTGTTCTTCACCCATAAGTATCCCAGAAACCGTTGTGACAGGACTTCACAGGATGGCGATGGGTGAAGTCCTTTGTGAGGGATTGCTAACAGCCATGAATGAGTTCAAACACGCCTCCTCTGCCGGGGATATTAATGCCCTTACCTCTGATTTAATTGTCTTAGAACTACCACAACAGAGAGAGGCAGTTAGCTCCTCCTCCGTAAGGTTAGTGCAAGAGATCTACATTAGAAGAAGCAAGTTGCCTTAAGTGGTGGATAGAAGTCAGTACTTTTCATTGATTTATTTACCGACTTTACCGACTTAGTCTCCTTGTTGTTTTTCTTGTTATTTTCCTCCAGTGCAGCAGTGCCCTGTGGGCAACCCCTGGAAGATCTTCTAGTACTTCTAGTACTACAGTTACGTACTGCAGAGGTCGCTGGTCCTACTTATGGTGCTAATTCGCCTCTAGCCATATTGCTTAGACCAGCTGTCCCACCAGTGGAGCTCACAATGTCAATGTCAGAAGGGGTCACATTGCAATCCACCATTCTTTCCGTCACAGTGCCAATGTTAAAACCATTTGAAATCAACACAGGAACTTGGGAAGACGAACTTGCTAATGCTGACTCAGTTACAGGTTCTGACATCAACCTCCTCTTTGACATGCGTGCCCTTATCGTGACAGGCATCAACACAAAAGTATTACTTAGGCTAAAAAGGAAAAGAAAAAAGGAGTCAGAACACACTGTGTGCAAGAAAAGTCAAACTCTCTTCAGGTAGTTGGTCCAAGCATCAACACCAAACCACGGAGTCTCAAATGACGTCTCAATGAAATGGCACTGCTATTGACTACTGTTCACTGAGCCTGCCGTGAGCTCATATTTGCTCAAATCTGGTCAATTTTGCTCAAATTGCTCATTTACTCATTCAGCAGCCCGCCCGCCTCAGAAAGTTCAATTCAATTGTGGGCAAAAAAAAAAAGGCGGAGAAGGCAGAAGTGAAGGAGGGGAGGGGAGGAGAGGAATTACACCCACGCGGCACAGCCGGCCCCAAGTAGCAAACCACCTGGCCGTGGGAAACTTTTCACACCCTCCACACCCCCAGTACCACAAACACTCCTCACACTTGTTCGCTTCCGCACCACAGGCCTGCAAACTCCCCCGGAGGGGTCACAAACAGGTCACAGACAGGATCACAGAGCACCAATACTTACAAATACTTACAACCCCTCTCACGTGACCTAATACCGGGCTACTAAGACTCCGTGGCTCCGGAGCACCAAGCTTCACACAGGGTCTCGCTTCACATTGAGAACACATCTGCCTCTGCCTCGCTCTTTCTGAAAAGTTAGCGGAAATGTACTCAGTGTGTCAAGCCGCACCTCCTCGACTACTCAGTTACTGCTGAGTTACACGATAGCCATATAAATATATTTCCTTTACCCCGGTCTGGTTCTAGGATCATTAGTAGCTCAGGGGTCAGGATAGAATGGGCATGATATGCATCTGAAATAGGGCTGAATAAAAGAATCCATTAAACAGTTTGTTGTTTGACACCTTGAGTGGGGAGTGAAGGAACTCCCCATGTGGAGGGTGGCTTCTCAATAAACCGGTACACCTTGTACCATCCTGAATAGCACTGAAGAACAAGGAAGCATTCAGACACATCACTCTCCCTTTGATTAGCATAGGAAAGCAAGAAGGAATATGTTCCTTCACTAAGACATGTACACCTGTTCTCTCTCTTCTCTCTATCCCTCCTGTTCTGTAAGTCATAATGCCTGCCTCCCCTAACAGAGGGGTTTGAGTTCGAGAACCGAAAACACTGATGAGGAAATCACAAAAACTATAATAGGCTGTGTTTATCCTGAAATGGTGTCTCACCCATACACCCTGTGAATACATAGAGATTGAAGGCTGAATGGCTGCTCTGACTGCAAAAAAGGCTGAGCAGCTTTAAGTCTTCTTTCGTGCTATGTGATGCATCCCCTAGTTTCTTCTCCCTCCCAGGGGGACTGGGAACCTAAAGAGCCCCTGGAAATATTGTTCAAAGTAGCCCCATATTACACATTTTCAGAAAGCCCAACCCCTTTCCAATGAGAAAATATGGAAATAAAATAGGTTACCACACAAAATAGGCCCAGGGTGAAGAGGCCTAGCAGGAAATCTCCAGAGTTCCCTACAAGCCAGTCCACCCCTGCACCCTCCTGTTGTATGGGTGGGGGACCTCCGGGGCCTTCTCCGGCACTCACACGCGTACATACATGCGTAGCACAAGGACACACACGGGACGCGTGCTGCCTGCTCAGGTCCCGGCTGCAACTGCCAGCCGGGACCGTCTTTATTAAATGCACGCAGGCGCGAGCCTCTTTGTGGGCCGCGCATGCACAATATAGCGTAGTCGCTATGCAACATCCCTCCTTTTTCCCCAAACAAGAAACAGTTATAACATTTGCACACAACAATAACAACTTAAGAGTTCACGAATAGTTCTCCACCTGTTAGGAGGCAGGGTCCATGATAAAGTCCTGGAACCTCTGCGGTGGCTTCCGCCCCACCCAGCCCAGGTACCTTCTGGACTCCTCTAGAGGTGCCTCTGGTGTCCCTGGAGCTTCTGGCGGTCCATCGTTCCTTGGTGGAGATCCTGCCCCGGGTCTGGGCACGTCGTGCATCGCTGGAGGAGGCGCCACCTCAATCCGTTTGAAGAATGACACATTCCGCGGGACGGTGCTCCTGGCATTGGCCGCAGTGATCATGGACCCCTTGACATGGGTCACTCCCAGTGGCTTTGCTTCATATGGGAGAGACAGCTTCCCCTCCGGCCTGCGATTCCGGACCAACACAGTCTCCCCTACTGCAATCGATTTCTCTGGCAGGTTGCGTCGGCGCGTACTCCGTTGTGGTCAATCACTCCAGGACTGCATCCTTCTACTTCGGGCAGCAGTCCTCTGGGAGCTCACTTGAATAGGGCCTCAGCTGGCGCAACCCCGGTGGAATGATGCAGGGTTGTGGGGTACTCGCGCAGAAATCCGAAGAGGTTTCGGCGGAGCTCCTCTCCTCCATTCATCGAGATTCGGAAGTCTTTATTAAGTGTCCGCATAAAACGCTCCACCTCCCCATTTGCCTTGGGCCATAGTGGGGTGACCTTCCGGTGCCTGATCCCCCTCTCCTCACAGTACTGGGCGAACTGCTGCCCTTGGAATGGCGAGCCGTTGTCAGAACAAATCTTGTTGGCGAACATCTTCTCCAGGGCCAGAATGGTGTGATCGCTGGACGTGGATTCCACCAGCTCCACCTCAGGATAGCGCGACCACTGGTCAACAACTGCAAGAAAGTACATTCCTCTGCCCGTGGACCCGAAGTCAGTATGCACCGTTCCCCATGGTTGTTCACTTCTTTCCATTGCCTGGATGAGCAGCCCTCTTTCCACTGGACTAGCCGCCTGGCACCGTATGCATGCACACACAAATTTGTCCACCCTGTTCTCCAGGTCCGGGAACCACACCTTTAACCTCAGGCGTGCCTTCGTCTTTGCTGTCCCCTGGTGACCTTTATGGGTGAGCTGCAGCACCTTCCCCACCAGGGCTCGCGGGATGACGATTCGGCACCCTCTCAAAAGGAGACCATCGTCGGCGACTGACAGCTTGTTGCGAACCTTCCATAGTGCCTGGAGATCCTTTCGTGACCCACTTTCCCTTCTGGCATTGTTCGTGAGCACTTCATGCCATTCTCCACTGTCCATGGCTTCCTTGATGACCAGGAACACCTCGTCCACATTCGACGATTCCGCAATCTCCTGGCGCGCCAGGGCTACCGGCAAGGCTGCCTCCACCACGTGTTGCACCACTTCCACGCAGTCACCACCTCGGCAGGGTCTCGAGGGTGCCCCGCCCCCGGGTGATGGGACAGATAGTCTGCCGGATTATGAGTGCACGGGCGATACTGTAGCTCAACTCCATACTCCATGAGTGACAGCACCCATCTCTCGATGCGCAGTGGGGGCTTGGACGAGGCACTGGCCATGATTGGAATCAGTGGCTTGTGGTCAGTAATCACGACCACGGGCTTCCCCCGGATGTAGATCCGGAAGTGGTTGCAGCCCCAAAGGATGGCCAGGGCCTCGCGCTCAATTTGCGAATACTGCTTTTCAGTCTCCGTCAGCGCCTTACTGGCATAGGCGATAGGACGCATGGTCCCCTGCGGATCGGCCTGCATGAGCACTGCTCCCAACCCCACCGGGCTGGCGTCCACCACTATTTCCAACTCCCTGTCCAGATTGAAATACGCCATGGTCTCCTGACCCGACAAGGCGTTCTTGATCTCGGCGAACGCCCTCTGTTCCTTCTCAGTCCAGGCCCACGCCGCGTCATTCCTAGTCAGAGCCCGCAATGGTTCCGACAGCGATGCCATGTTGCGAATGAATCGTCCACAACAGTTGACCATGCCGAGGAAGCTCCTTATATCCTCTGGAGACTCTGGCGGGGCCGCCTCTCGAATGTCCCTTACTTTCTCCGGATCAGGCGAGATGCCCCCTGCATGGAACACAAACCCGAAAAATTCTATTCGGTCCTTCAGAAATTCACATTTCTTCCGGTGCAGGTTCAGCCCCAGGCTTTTGAGTCTTTCCAGTGTCCGCTCCAGATGCTTCAGATGTTCCGCCTCCGACTGTGCGAACACTAGAATGTCATCCAACATGTTGATCACCCCTTTCAGCCCCGCCAGTGCCCCTCGGATGGCGTTCTGGAAAACTTCTGCCACCGACGAGACCCCAAAGCTGAGCCTCTTAAAATGATATAGCCCCTCGTGAGTCGTGAAGGTGGTAATATATCTCGACTCTGGGTGAAGTTCCAGTTGCTGGCAGCCAGACCTCATGTCCAGCTTGGAGAAGACTTTCGCTCCCTGCAGCTCGCCGACGATGTCATCCAGCATGGGCGTGAGGTGACGCTCCCTTTTGATTGCAATGTTAGGCAGCCTCATGTCCACGCAGATGCGGATGGCTCCTGGCTGTTTGGGCTTTGGGGCAACGACAATTGGGGAGACCCACGGGGTCAGGCCTTCAACCCTCTCAATAATGTCCAAGTCAATGAGTGACTGAAGTTCCTTCTCCACTTGTGCCCATAGGTAGAAGGGTATTCTACGGTGTTTGAAGGCTGTCGGCCTCACAGACCCATCAATGTGAAGCCTGATGGGATCATCCTTTAGTTTTCCGCTTGAAAAATGCTGTCAAAACATTGCAGGAGGTGGTCTATATCCGTGCGGTATACGGCCAGCGTAAAATATACTATATCAAGGGCCTCGAAGCAGCACAGCTTTGGAGGGAGTGCGGGCTCATGCTCGTCATGAAGAATCTCGCCTTGATTTTGTTCGGCCCATGGGACACCGGCGCCACGAACACTCCTTGAATCGGTAGCGGCGTGTCTCCCCCAAAAGAGTATATCCGGCCTTTGACTGACAGCTTGGGAGGGCCTGGGAGAGCTTCATAGTGTTCTGCCGCTAACACGCAGACTGAAGCGCCAGTGTCTATCAGAACGGGAGTGGGCACCTCACAAATGTTCACTGTGCACGTCGGTTGTCTGCTTCCTCTGGAACCAGTAGCAATGCTAGAGATGAAGAAGATCTCCTCCTCAGCTATGTCTAGATCCTGCATGCCTTGCTCAACCAATGACACGCCCCTCACTCTCCGGGCATTACTCCCGCTGAGTCTCGCTGGCCCCCCCGACGTCGTCACTGGGGTGGAGGCTCTGCACACCCTTGCACAGTGTCCAGGCGTGCCACACTGGCCACAGACCCTCGTCTTTACCGGACATTCCCCCACATGCAGCAGGTCATACCCGCAATATGGACATGACTGCGGAGTACCAGCCACAGAGGGACGATCCACCTTCCTAGGTGTCCATCACACCGTCCCTGGGGCAGAGCATCCGATTGCAACAGCATATTTGCCCTACTCGGGGTGCATAGCAGCATCCATTTTCGCCCCTCTGGACTCCACTAGTTCATATGCTCTTCCTGTGTCGAGGATCTGTTGTAGCGTCAGGACCCTCAGCACCTGCCTTCTCAGCTTCCCCGAGCTACACCCTTGAAGCAGCTGGTTCCATACCATCTCCTCCTCATTCACCCACCTGCAGGTGCTTGCGAGGTGCCTCAGCCATGCACAGAACTGGTCCAGTGACTCCCCGTCCTGTTGCCTTTCCGCACACATAACAAATCTGTCGAAATCGACATTCGCAATAGGGAGAAAATGGTCTTGGAGGGACTGTTTTACTGCATCATACGTGATCACCTAGAGATTTAGAGAGTCATAAATCCTGTGGACCCCTGTGCCCGCTAAGTACACCATGGTGGCAACTTTCGCATCATCATCCATCTCCCCTGAAGCCCTGAAAAACATTTCCAACTTCTTAACCCATAGAAGCCACTTCAACCCCAGCTTGGATGGTGGGCCAGTAGTGTCAAATCCGGGTATGGGTGCAAGTGTGCTGTGCATTCTGCGTGGTACAGGCGCAGGGGCTCCCTCTTCTTCTCCCCCCTCACCCATGATGGCAACAGGGTGAGGTACTCACAGTCAGGCAACCCCTGGATGTTAGCACAAGCAACCCAGTCACAGGATGGGTGCACAGATTCCCAGCACCAGATGATGATGAAAAAAGGTCCTGCAGTACTGGATGGAGAAGGCTCCAGCCGTCTCCCTTGACTTCCTGTGAATTTTTTTTTGTTTGTTTTTGAAATCACAGCCCCTCGGACTGAAAGGGCTGTGGAATGTCTCAAAAATTGACATTTATATCAGAGGATCGCAACTGGCGCACGAGCATGCTCCTGGGCCACAACCGCTGCGATCCGCGTTGAAGTTAAGATGGCCGCCGGTCATGTGCGTAGGTCCGTGCTGACACGGAGAAGAGCCACTCTCTCCGACACAATCAGAGCAATGGCTTGTGCCTTCTATGCCGATCCTCGTCGCCAGTGTTGTATGGACGGGGGACCTCCGGGGCCCTCTCCGGCACTCACATGCGTACATACATGCGTAGCACAAGGACACACACAGGACGCGTGCTGCCTGCTCAGGTCCCGGCTGCAACTGCCGGCCGGGACCGTCTTTATTAAACGCGCGCATGCGCGAGCCTCGTTGTGGCCTGCGCATGCGCAATATAGCGTAGTCACTATGCAACACCTCCCGATGGACTGCCTCCTCACCCCCATCCACGCCCCCTCACCCCCAACCCCGGTTTTAACATTGCTGTGATCGAGGAATTACTCAATAAGTGCATAAGGGCACACTGCTGTATGGAACTTCCTTTTTTGTTAAAAAACCATCAATTGTCATATGAGGTTTTCTATAGTATGAAAACGTGTAACAACCATGTATTAACAGACATCAGCATTCCGCATATTGTTGCACACACTCATCGCCAACCAGCTGGGAATTACTGCATACAATATATATGTTAAGGCGTGTTTGGCTTGCGTCAGAGGGATAACTGAAAGAACCAAGTTCTGGGGTATTTCTTCCAAAAAATCAGAAGCGTCTTAAGCTCCCATGAATATATCATTTCAGTCAATATTAAAAGAGCACACATTTCTAAGCATGAGTTAAGTACAGATAATAAAAAGCCTGAGATTGGTGGATTTCTCACTATCTGTTGGGAGAGCACTGCTGGTGGCATACATAACCGGAAATGAGATTCTGTCCACACCGGTATTGAGGCTCTGTATTTTTCTCCCTCTCACTCCTCCAGCAGCTGCCATGATTCTAATCTGTGTGTGTTGCCTGTGAGCCAGAGATAAACATTGACACATGTATCATTTCCCCCTGGGTTTACATATGTGGTGCCCTGTTTGTTTCTAATCTGCTGAAACCTTTAATATAGCTTCCTGTTCCCAGTTATCCTAGTCACTAGAAACCTATTGCTACTGGGTTGCAATGCTGTGATAATGTGTAGTATACAAAACGAGGCATCAAGTATGTGCACACAGGAGATGTTTCATTTTTGCAATAAAAATGTTCATATATTTAGGAAAGAACCAAATTGTTTCATTTGCCATAAATAACAGAGTGTGACATTTTTCAAGCCCACGTTAATTGTATGTAGGGAGGGGACCAACTCTGTTTGCCATTTTGTGCAAAAAGGTCACGTGTGCAATTGTCTTCATTTCCGCCACATAGTGCAAATGTGAAGATGGAAATGAAGGTGAAATCTCTTTTACTCTTCACTTCTCCACCATGTTGGTGGAAAAGTGTAAATGTCACCTGCAATTAACAATTGTGGGAAGCATTCACAATGGATTCCTATGCAATATGCCTCTTTTTACCAGGTGGTAATGCCAGGCAGTTTATATATGGATCCATACGTTTTCGAACAGTATGAAAATGCATGCTGGTCAGCCAGACTTGACAGATTTGTTCAGTTTTGCTGGATACGCAGGCAAATATTGGGGATCATTTTTGACTCCCCTACCACATTAATTGCACAGAGGGAACCACATTCATATGCACGTTTGTGCCCTTATGCAATTTACCTCATTCCCTCTATGTGGTGGAAAAGCAAAGAGTATAATAGATGAAGTTTCCTTTACTGTTCACTCTTCTACCACATTAGTGGAAAAGTGTAAATGCTTCCTGAAACTTATGCTTTAAAGGCAGCATTTATAATGGTTGATAAGCAATCTGCCTTGTTTTTTCCAGGTGTTAATTTAATTTCGGATGGATACCATAAGAATTCATGGCATTAACACCAGCATAAAAATCCATGCTGGCAGTAATCCACCCGTATTTGTAATTCAGAGTAGGAATTGAAGGTGGACTTTTATGTCTGCCTGGTTCCCGAACTCTGACTTACAAAGGCACAAGACTGAGGCGACTGTAAAAAGGGCAGAAACAGTGTTTTCTGCTACTTCTACCAATACACCTTACCTGCAATATAACCCCTATGTAAAGTCTGCCCTGCTCCCAAACTCCACTTGACAAATTGTTATAAATATTGTAATGGTTTATTGAGAGGCCACTTTCAACACAAGGAGTTCCTTCCGTCCCCAAGCTAAGTGTCACACAATAAACAGTAAAATATCAGTTATTTTATTCAGCCCAATTTCAGCTTCATATCATGCCTCGTGGACCCCCCCGTACCCTCCCCCCGCCGAGCTACCAATGAGCAGAGAACCAGGCCGGTGTACAGGAAATATATTCATCTTTATTTGAATTAGATCTTAAGAAAATCGCACTAAAATGTCAAACACCACTTTATCCATGGCAAAACACAATAAACTTCTCTCAACATAAATACATCACATAAATGGGTTGAAAAGAACACAAATCACAATTCTTTACTTTCTACAAATTTCCCTTCAAGAAATAATGAAACTGATAAAAAAAAATTACATATGCAATGCTGTGCAATTTCGATTTTGCTGCATGCTTTGAAGGGCTAGCAGTTTGTTTTACTGATTGGTAAAATGGATATGGCAATTATGATTTCACCTACACCTTTTTCTTTAAAATAGCTCAGGGAGATTTAGCAGTTGGTTTTTCCGACCCCCCTACTTTGGTCTGTGTTGGGGAAGCAGGGTAGCACACATTGGGATGATTTAAGAATTTGGGATTTCAGACCACCCTACACTTAAAGGCCTGTGTTGGGGAAGCCGGACCAATAGGAATACCAATTAAATTACAGTGTATAGTTTTCAGCAAACACCAGGAATGGGCTTTGTTAATTTTGAATTTTAACAAAAATCCCCCTGTGTTGTTCTGCCAAGGGGAATTCATTTAATTAATATGTTTACTTAAATAGGCAAAGGATCTGCATAGTTTCGCCCTCCCGCCCACTATAAAGGGAAAGGATTTAAAACAAGCAGATTCCCTGACCTTTTGGTTGCAAAGGGTTAAATTCTAGTTACATAGAAAACCTCTGCTTAAAGTTGAGGAAATCCAGCTGCATGTCAGGACCCTCTGGAAAGACAGGGCAGGGGTCTGGTAACCCCACTCTCCAGCATGGTCCCCAGCTCTTCACCATAGAGTCCAGTCAGCTTTTTTAGGGCTCCCAAGCAAGAAACAGCTGCAAAAGACAGCTCCGCCCAGAGACAATTACAGCCAAATCTCCTTTAGTTTTTCTTGGTGGCAGTCAGATGGTAAATTTCAGCTGCTCTGTCCCTTCCTCATAGTGCATCAACTTTGTATAGCATTGATGACACCAAGTTTACAATCTTGGGGTGTACCCTGCAAGAGTTCTCGCAAATAGGATTGGTCAGTTACCCTTCTCTCTCCTCCCAAATCCATCCCCTCTCTATGGATTTCCCTAGGAGTCTGGAGCAGATATATGGCAGCTTCCATTTACAATCCCCATTTGTTCTCATGTCAAATTTTGGGCAAAAACTGGTTATGTGTCAAAGACTTTGTGATTTACTAATAACTGCCATAAAATATATATACATTTTCCAATTCAGTTAACCAGGCAGGGAATTTAATAAAACAACAACCAGTTCCGCACCATGATGCATGGATGTTTGGCAATTTTCTGGCATTTTTAAAAAAAGCATAATCATTAGGAACATACCATTTATTCCCCACATGCCTAAATTTACCCTCCACCAACACACCAACTCTCACATTCGGACATGTCAAAAACAGCCATGAACACATGTTAGCTTGCCATGACAATTCCCTGAGGCACAGGTGGATGAATTTTATAACAACAAAATCGCCTGGAAATTATCTAAATAATGACACATCAATGAAGAAAGTACAATTTATGGTTGCTGTGAAAAAGGCCTAAATTATAATCACCCTTTTAAATGAATAGCCAATCTTTTGGATATGCAAACTGGAGGGCTCCTGCCCCCAGCACCATTTGCCTCTCTGGGCCAGCCTGTGACCAGAGTTCTTTTTCTTTTATTATCCCCTTTGTTGTCTGAAGTTGTTAAGTGCCAGTCATAAAACCTGGGGCATTGCCAACAGAGATCACCCCCCACATTCCTTTCAGGCACTAGCTATGCCAGTTGCTCTGCATAGAACTGCTTTTTTAAACAACAAGTCTAGTAGACACTTGGTTTTCGACACCCTTAGCATAACACACTTTATTGCTGTTGTAAATAGCTGGGGGCATGTACAAGCCAGGCTTGCAGTGGTGGAGTTTGTTGGGTATTTTGTGGATATTTGGGGCTTTGCGGTATTTTCTTACCGCCAAAATACCTTTAGCAATAATCACTCTCTGTATTCATATTGGGTCACACATGACAATAATACATTGCATTATTTCAGAATTCAGACCTATTTAGATGGTATGCGCAGTAGTTTGCGTGGTTGGTTTATTTGTGGCCCCAATATCCAACATCCCTTGTTTTTTATCTAGATTGTTCTTGGTCACTAGAGAGACCTCAGGCCTACATTTTAGGGATACCACATTTTCAGTGTTAGTGTTGTGTGCCACCATGGGCTATTGTGGTATTTTTGTGGTAATTTCCACTACCTTATATATGGTAGGGAACTATGTCCAGAGAGTCTCTCTTCCCGTTGACTCATGTACCTCCAACAGGCTATGCTACAAACAGTCACTCACAACTGTCCATACTGTCCATACTGAATAGAATCATGCACACATCAGTTTTAAAATGACAATTGCACTGTTTAAAAATCTACCCACGTTTAAACCTTTTTCCCATGCAAAATGAAAGAGAGAAATAATACACACTAGCTATCTGTTTTCAAATATTTTTGTATTATAGAAATTTCTTTTAAACACAGTTTACCTTTTTTTACAGAAATAAATGAAATGGTACAACATTATTTGTAATAAAATGAACAGAGAGCTGCGAGAATATATTCAATTGGTAACATTAAATATGCTGATAAGAGACTGAGAGTCCCTCGAATACACTGACTGAACAGTTTCGCACACTTTCGCAAAGCTCCCACTCGCTTCTATAATTACCTTATCTGTTCAGCATGGGTTTTCTCCGGCTATTCTCTTTCTGAATTTGGCTCCCTTGAAAATCAACCCCAGTGAGAACAAGCGTCTGCCGTTCTCAAACCGGGGTTATTGCCTGGAACTCTCAGCTTTTGCAGCAGGAATCCCCAGCCAGGAAACAGATCCTTCTCCCAGCTCTGCAAGATCTCGATTGTCCTCCCCCTCCCCTCAAGCTTCTCCAGCAAAGTTCTAATCACAGCCTCTAGCATGATACTTGCTATGACGCTGCTCCAATCAGAATCAATCATGTCATCTCCTCCCTCACTACACAATGGCTCACTTCTACAGTGGCAATAGTAACAAACTGATTTCCTGTTCCTTCAAGCTCTTTGCTTCCTGTAGTTATGTGGACAAAGCAGCAGAGAAAAAAAAATGAATGTGCGTTTAAAAGTTAACTTTCAGAGTAGGCCTAATTCTGCAGTGGAGACACATTTTTATTAGTGGGTTATGTTAAATGAAGTTTTATTAGTCAGGTTAGTTATTAATAAGGTTAGTTATTAATTTTCAAATGTGTCTCTTGCAACATAGGCATTTCAGGTGAAAAATAGTGTGCATTTTGAATGTGCACATGTGTGCTTTTAACTGTAAAAATAGATTTGCATCTTATATGTAAAAATCGTTTTTGACTGAATAGCCTGTCTTTACCTATATGTCCATGTTACTCTGGCAACACATATAGCAATACACCACACCCATGTGGTGGTGCTGCATCAAAAAAAAAAATGCTACCTGTGCAGTAGTGCTGTACTCTGTGCTGTAACACGCCAAATATCCTTACATACCCTCCTTTTGTTTTTAGAACTTGGCTACGATCCAAGCCAATTCCTAAAAACAACTTGTTCTTTTTTTTCTTTTAAAATGCATGTGTATTGGGATATCTTTCTCTTCCTGACGTAGCTACTAAAATCAGTAACATTTTCATTTTTACTGATAGCACAATCAACCATCCACCCATGATTAGCACCAGGACAGCCAAACCCACTATTGAGCGTTCCCCTCAGGTTCCCAAATTAAATCTTTCCACTTCTATTATCCCCAGATTACTAATTGTAATATTGTTTTTTCTCAAATTCATTTTTATAACATGTCTTTCTTTGTGATTCAATAAATATTCCACATCCGGATCTATTGGAAAAGTATCCCTTTGAAAAAAATCGATATTTTCCACTTGGCTTTCCCAAACATCATTTGTTACATGAAACAATGTTAACCCCCCAATTGACACAATTGTATCCTTTGGAACCTGTAAATAAAAAACATTATATTTCACCTGTTTAACCACGTATGTTCCATGGTTTAAATGTACTACCGTCATGTTCTTTAAACAGGTGCTGACCAACCATTTACCTCTGACCATCTTAGGCTGTGCCAGTTCTTCACTCCCCATATTGCTAATAATCACTTCACATCCTTCTGATATACTTGGGTCAGATTTCAAACCACAAATAGCATCTGTGGCATCAGGAACAAACGGTTTACCTGGACACATATAATTTTGTTCTTTAAATTTGACACATGTTTCCAGGTTTGGTATTAAATAAACTTCAGGTTCCCATGACTGAAATGCCACCACTTCTGAAGTCTTAATCTTAATAAATTTGTCCTCTTGCCAAAATCCCACGTTGTGTACCCACTTCGTTTGATAAATAAGTTCAGGAGCTACATATGGGATGCATAGCAAAAATCCGATCTCTAGTCTTTCCAAGTCCACGTATAACGGCATTGCATTACCCATTTCAAATGCAGTTTTTACCTGTATTATATCAATTTCCCTCCTGGTCAATCTTTCTATCATTTGACGAATAATATCCTGCGAAACAAAATACAAGGGGATATGTCCTTGAATCAATTGTGAAACTGCAGTTTGAACTTCTCTCATATAATTCGTTAATAGTCTAGCAACAGGACTCTTTATGTTCAATATTTCATTTAAAGTTCTGTCATGCTTAAGTATTATTTTAGTCGCCCGTTGCATCACATCTGCTTGTTCATTTAGAATGATTGCAGTTTCATTTATGAATCTTACTTGTTCATCCAGTCGCCCTCTAATCCCATCTAATGTTTTTTGTATTATTTCTAGGTCAATACTCAGTTGTTGCGCTTTAGTACTCAGTGTTCCTACCGAAATAGATTTGGCTGTTGATATTGTGGTACCTATTATGGCTCCAACTATAGACATTACCAATGATATCGCGAGCATCACTGCACCTCTCTTTCCTCTCCTCTTCTTAATGTCTGCTGAATTCACAAATGTTTTCTCCAACTGCATTAATATATCTCTTATTGACTGCTTAGTGTCCTCTTTTCTTATTTCCAGCCACTCTTTAGTCTGTTCAATCTTAATTCCGGTATTGTTCAAATGTTTTTCAATCAAAATCTCAGGATTCAATGGTATGTAGATATTTTGGAAAATCATCCTTCTATTACTCATGATGAATCCTGGTGCCTCTTCCACCGTGATACCAGATGCTGGTCCAGGTTCAATGACAACCTGTGCTTCTGAATTCTTGAAGATCCCTCCAAATATCATCATCATTAACCATATCATCGGTATCATCTTCAATGCTGATCGCTTTGCAGCCTTGGTCTTCACCCCTCTTTGGGGCTTTCCCGGAATCCGTCCACATGGGCTCCAGGATTCCATTGTCTCCTGTGACCTCCGGTATAAATAGTTAATGTTCTAAACCAAAATAGAAAAGAAACAGATTAAGTATATTGCACAATACTAACTTCACCCTTTTTCCAAAAATAAAACATGCTTGGTAAAAACATTTCGTTTTTTTTTTTTTCCTGTAATTAAACACAAGTTAAAAAGAAAACAAGCATATATAAAACAGCATTCAATATTTAATACATTTTTTTCTCTGCATACCAACCATGAGCTTCCATTATATATATTTATTTATTTATTTATTTATTTACTTATTTTATATTATATATTTTTACATATATTACAGTGTTTGTGTGCCATTATAACAATCAACTTTTTAACTTCTCTGTCACATCCTCCTGATTGTACCCATTTATTTTCTCTTTTTTGTGTTCAAGGGACTTTATGTTGTATTGTGTGCATCAGTGGGTAGTAGCCCCAGGGCTTTCTGTTTCTACATGCTCAAGCCGCCTGATCTCGTGTCTGGGATGGCATGGTTTGATCTGATTTACATGGACAAACTGCTCTATCACCGTTTCACCTTCATTTTTCAAAATTTTATAAACCACAGGAGAGACCTTATCTATAATTCGAAATGGCCCCTGCCAGGCTGCTAGAAATTTAGAATTTTTCTGTTTACCTTTTCCAAAATGAAACTTGTACACCTGATCCCCTACACGGTATTCCTTTACTGTTGTCTTTCTATCATAATAAGACTTTGCACTGTCAGCAGCTCTTTCATCTGCTGTCCATTTTTGCATTTCAGTGTTATTGCAAACTGTTTTGTAAATGCAGGAATAATAGTATCTTTCCTCATTTGTAATTCGATTGCATAAGGAACCAGTTGTGCACAATGATAAGCCCTTCTTTTGTCTTCAAATTCAGGTGCTGGACCACCTAGGCGTGACCATATTTTTTGATTAAGGAAATCTAACACCATACACACTCTGTGCATGATGTCATTTCCCATGTAAAATTCATTTTGTGCTCCACTCACTATCCATACATTATGGTAAATTGTTTTCTGCCCAATGCTAATTTTAAGCATGCATCTGCCTGCAATTCGGTTTTCAAAGTCTGGACTGTCCAACCCAGAAACATATTGGTTTTTAATTCTAAATGTCGGGATTTCTTCCCTCTCCATTATTTTTTGCAACAATTTCTCATTAATGAAACTCCTTTCATGTCCAAGCGCTAAAGTGCCTTTTATTGTTTTAAAATAGTCATTTACACCAACATGAACCCATGGTTGCTCATCTTCCATGTGTATTCCTGCCAGAGTGGTAATGTGTTTTTCTGAATCTGTTTTAGGAGCAATATTCTGTTTGTATGTTTTCTCTTTTAAATAAAAACGTAATGTGTGTTCATCTATGGCAGTCTGCCAATTTTTCCTTGGGTCCAAGTATATTTGTACAGGTAGTTTTTCATTGTCGCTCTGCATTTTGTCTTGACACATTAATATAACAGTGACACTAGGTATGCAACTATTCTGGAGATATACCTCCACAGCATCATTTGTTTTGGCAAAGGTGTGACATTCATTTATGTTGCTGTTTTGTGATTTTAGTTTCTTAGGCCTCAATGTTTTTTTGGTTAAGGACCACAGCACTCCATTCACCCCATCTATGAGAGGAGACAATCTTTTCAGGCTATCTGTCCCCATCAGAAGTGGAATTTCACAAATAGATGTGATCAATACCTCTTGTTTCATTCTGTGCTTTCCTATTTTTATGTCAACCTCAGTTACACCTATGATGGGCACCTCCTCCCCATTAAAGTTATGCACAGGACCTTGATTTTCCTTCACTGTGATCTTATTTAGATGGTATTCGCGGTAGTTTGCGTGATTGGGTTATTTGTGGCCCCAATATCCAACATCCCTTGTTTTTTTATCTAGATTGTTCTTGATCACTAGAGAGACCTCAGGCCTACATTTTAGGGATACCACATTTTCAGTGTTAGTGTTGTGTGCCACCTTGGGCTATTGTGGTATTTTGTGATAATTTCCACTACCTTATATACGGTAGGGAACTATGTCCAGAGAGTCTCTCTTCCCGTTGACTCATGTACCTCCAACAGGCTATGCTACAGTCACTCACAATTGTCCATACTGAATAGAATCATGCACACATCTGTTTTAAAATGACAATTGCACTGTTTAAAAATCTACCCACGTTTAAACCTTTTTCCCATGCAAAATGAAAGAGAGAAATAATACACACTAGCTATCTGTTTTCAAATATTTTTGTATTATAGAAATTTCTTTTAAACACAGTTTACCTTTTTTACAGAAATAAATGAAATGGTACAACATTATTTGTGATAAAATGAACACAGAGCTGCGAGAATATATTCAATTGGTAACATTAAATATGCTGATAAGAGACTGAGACTCCCTCGAATACACTGACTGAACAGTTTCGCACACTTTCGCACAGCTCCCACTCGCTTCTATAATTACCTTATCTGTTCAGCATGAGTTTTCTCCAGCTATTCTCTTTCTGAATTTGGCTCCCTTGAAAATCATCCCCAGTGAGAACAAGCGTCTGCCGTTCTCAAACCGGGGTTATTGCCTGGAACTCTCAGCTTTTGCAGCAGGAATCCCCAGCCAAGAAACAGATCCTTATCCCAGCTCTGCAAGATCTCGATTGTCCTCCCCCTCCCCTCAAGCTTCTCCAGCAAAGTTCTAATCACAGCCTCTAGCATGATACTTGCTATGACGCTGCTCCAATCAGAATCAATCATGTCATCTCCTCCCTCACTACACAATGGCTCACTTCTACAGTGGCAATAGTAACAAACTGATTTCCTGTTCCTTCGAGCTCTTTGCTTCCTGTAGTTATGTGGACAGAGCAGCAGAGAAAAAAAAATGAATGTGCGTTTAAAAGTTCACTTTCAGAGTAGGCCTAATTCTGCAGTGGAGACACATTTTTATTAGTGGGTTATGTTAAATGAAGTTTTATTAGTCAGGTTAGTTATTAATAAGGTTAGTTATTAATTTTCAAATGTGTCTCTTGCAACATAGGCATTTCAGGTGAAAAATAGTGTGCATTTTGAATGTGCACATGTGTGCTTTTAACTGTAAAAATAGATTTGCATCTTATATGTAAAAATCGTTTTTGACTGAATAGCCTGTCTTTACTTATATGTCCATGTTACTCTGGCAACACATATAGCAATGCACCACACCCATGTGGTGGTGCTGCATAAAAAAAAATGCTACCTGTGCAGTAGTGCTGTACTCTGTGCTGTAACACGCCATGTAAAAATCGTTTTTGACTGAATAGCCTGTCTTTACTTATATGTCCATGTTACTCTGGCAACACATATAGTAATGCACCACACCCATGTGGTGGTGCTGCATCAAAAAAAAAATGCTACCTGTGCAGTAGTGGTGTACTCTGTGCTGTAACACGCCAAATATCCTTACAAGTTCTTTGTGAAGTATGGCCACCAACAAGACAAAAGGGTCTGCCTTGGGCCTAAATTAAATCTTTATGTGACCCATGGAACACAGTTTTCTTTTCCTGTGTTGCCGTTAATTTGCATGTGAAACATAATATACATTACATCTTGTTTACTCGCACATGTCTTATCCCTGACATCTTTATGTTAGCAGGGGAACATTTTTCTCCTTTCTTGCTTTAAACTGCAAACTAGATGCAGAGCCATTTTGGTGTCTGTGTTTAAAAATCCTGTTTTTCATGTGAAAGGGACCTTTGAATTTCCTTTGTCTTTGTGAAGTAAAATGCTACTTTTCCTTTGGTAACGACAGGTTGGTCTTTTTCACATGGCCCTTCAGTTCCGTTGGTTTGGGGCCTTTGATTACACACCACGATATCTAGTGAATCAGTAAAAATAGTGGTTAAAGTGTACTGCCCCTTTTACCATAATTTACACTGCTTCACAGAACTTGGAAAATGCATCCACCAGCATTTAGTTTATTTGAACAGATTGTGTCCTCAAAACCTAAACTCCTTCCTGAGTGAATATGTACATACAACCAGCATCTGCGTGTGTCTTGATTCTGTGGCAACATCCTGGATAAAGAAGTGTGTGTGGTGGGAGCAGGTAGTGACTGCAGATCATCAAGGGTCACATGCATAGATCTGAGCATAGTTTAACAAAGTAGGGCAGCCAGTGGAGGAGCTGAATCCCCAAATGACCACTAAAGAAAAGTGTATTTATTTATTTATTTCATTTATTGAAAGCGCCCAGACCCAGAATTTTCACAGCGCTAGAGTAGGTTACATTGCAATCAATGCATTGTGAAAAGAGGGGTTACATTGTGAATAGAATAGGTTACATTACAAGCAATACATGTTGGGTTGAAGGCAACAGTTTTTTAGGCTTTTTTGTTAAACAGTGCGGTTTTTACTTTTTTTTTTTACAAAAGATCAGATAGGAGGGCTCTTCTTGGATACAGGGTGGGAGTGCATTCCAGAGAGTGGGAGCGATAACGGTGAAACTTGCTCCTCCTGCTCTTTGTCTGTTGAATATCTGTGTCATTAGTAAAGTGGATGTAGAGCATTGTAGACTATGTATGTTGGGCTTTTTTGAGATGCAATGGGTGAGGTAAGAGGGAGCAGTGTTGTGAAGGCAGCGATGTGTGATAGAGAGGATTTTAAAGTCAATGGGCCTCATTCCGACTTTGGAGGTAACCACGCCGCTATTTGCAGCATGGCTGCCTCCAAAATCGTTCCGACTCCGCCCTGGTGAATTGATATTTCTTTCTTTTTATTTATTGATATTTATTTCTAATGGAGTATTTACTGGTCCATTCCAAGGTTGGAGGGACCGGTAATTCCCCATTCACCAGGGCCCTTCCCCATTCCTATTTGAGCCCCCATAGGGCTCAATGGGAATGGGGAAGGCGCTAATAACGGTACCGTAAATTACGGTACCGTTATTAGCACTAAAGTGCCTTTGCGGGTCCCGTCCTTAAGGACCCGCAAAGGGAACTCGTAGTAGGACGGTAAGGGTTTAACGGCACCGGTCTCGTTACCAGATGACCGTTAACCCTTAGCGCCCTATTCGGAATGAGGCCCAGGGGCCTCATTTCGACTTTGGAGGTAACCACACCGCTATTTGCGGCATAGCTGCCTCCAAAATCGTTCCGACTCCGCTCTGGTGAATGGAGTAATTACCGGTCCATTCCAAGGTTGGAGGGACCGGTAATTCCCCATTCATCAGGGCCCTTCCCCATTCCCATTTGAGCCCCCATAGGGCTCAAATGGGAATGGGGAAAGCGCTAATAATGGTACCGTAAATTACAGTACCGTTATTAGCACTAAAGTCCCTTTGCGGGTCCTGTCCTTAACGCCTGCTAAAAGCTAAAAGCAGGCGTTAAGGAAGGACCCACAAAGGGAATTCGTAGTAGGGCGGTAAGGGTTTAACGGCACCGGTCTTATTACCGGTGACCGTTAACTCTTACCGCCCTACTCCGAATGAGGCTCAATATGTGCCTTGATTGGTGGCCAGTGAGCTTTGTGCCTAACTAGAGAGATGTAGTCAAATTATTTCAGACACCATACTGCCCAGAGGGCCTGGTTTTGGATCAGTTGTTTTTTATTCAGGTTTTTGATGGAAGTTAATGCAAGGATGGCATTTCAGTAGTCCAATTTATTGCCAATGATGGCCCTAGCCAGCGTAAGGCAGTTGCCTGGGGGAGAGAAATGTTCTGCATAAGTTAATAAGTTTAGTGGAGTAGGCTGCAGATGATGCCACAGCCTTGACATGTTTATGCAAGTTTAGTCTGGAATCAAGACAAACTTCCATGGATTTTACGTGGCTAGATACAGGGGTGATGTTCACATCAATGCAAAATGAGGCAAAAGCAGGGTCTAGGTGTTTGAGACAGTGCAGGGATCCTATGATGAGGAGCTCAGTCCAATCATCA
This sequence comes from Ambystoma mexicanum, assembly GCF_040938575.1. Lineage (NCBI taxonomy): Eukaryota > Metazoa > Chordata > Amphibia > Caudata > Ambystomatidae > Ambystoma > Ambystoma mexicanum. The sequence goes on along the minus strand of NC_090941.1, from coordinate 167,465,813 downwards.
TTTAGGCAGAGATGGTGGCTAGCCATCCAGGCCTGAATGATGCTATAGATCCGGTTCATATTAGCAGAGTCAAGACCATGGTTCCCGTTGAGTTTCAGGAGGATCTGTTTATCGTCAGCAAAGTTTGTGTAAGGGATATCCAGGCTGTCTAGATGGCCAAAGAGTGGCTTGGTGTACATATTGAACAATGTAGGTGAGAGACAGGACCCTTGTGGGACCCCATAAGAAATAGGGATGGAGTCAGCTGCTTTTGCTTCAGCGAAAACCCTAGAGTTTCACTCACTCACGAAGGAGTTAATCCAGATGGCTGCTTCAAAGGAAAGGTTGAAAGTGGCAGTGAGGTCATGACATAGCATATTGTGTTCCACAAGATCGAAAGCTGCAGAAAGATCAAGTAAAAGGAGGATTGCTAGATGCCCTGCGTCATGAATGCTGTTGAGCTGAATCTTAAGGTCGAGTGCAGACTCCGTAGTGTGTTTGGGTATGAATCCAGATTGGCACGTGCCAAGTAGATCATGGGCTTCCAGGCAGGTTTTTCGTTGGGTGTAGGCGGTGCAGTCAAGAATTTTCAGGAGGTAGGGTACCATCGTAATAGGGCGGTAGTTGGTAGGGAGTGTGGGGTCGAGAGAGGATTTTTTAAGGAGCGGTGTGACCCAGGCTTCTTTGATGGAGTTCTCCGCTATACAGAAATTTAACGAGGCATTGATAAATGTATGAGCGAGGCGGTCTGCGCACATCTTGATAAGGTGGACTGGGCAGATATCAACTTTGCAGTTGGACGCTTTGAGAAATTGGATGGTGGTGAGCACATCTGCCGGGGAGACGGGGTAGAAGTGGAAAGGGGGTGCAGTGGGTGGTGGGTAGGCATTGAGGTCAAGGAGTCCCGATTCTTTGATTGGGAGCAGAACATTTTTAAGAATAGTTTTATCTCTGAGGTTGTGGGTTTTATTGGCAAGTGCAGATTGGAAGAGGGAGCACCAGGCTTTGTCTTTCGGGAAGATAGTGATAGGAGGGGCTGGGGATTCAAACTCCTTGAGGATTTTAAAAAGCTCTTGAGTATTAGAGCTGGCTTCATTAATCCTACTATTGTAGATGCTGTCTTTGGTGGTGATAATCGCCATTTTGTAGGACTTGGAGATGGTGCTAAAGACCTCTTTGTGGGAGTGTCTCACAGTGATGGGGACCGGTTGACCAGTGTTGTGGGTAGCATTACATTTGAGGGATATAGTGAAGAGGATCAGGGAGTGGTCTGTCCAGGGCACAAGGCCAATGGACATGGCCTTGATGGATGTGTTGATCTTCAAGATCCAGTCAAGGATCCTGCCTTTTGAGTGTGTGGAGGCGCAGACAGCTTGATTAAAGTTAATTTCTTGAAGAGTGGTGGTGAGGGTGGTGGATTTCTGATCAGCAAAGTCTTTGAACCCTAGGTTGAAATCTCCAAGAAGCATACATTTTCCTGTTGGGTTTAAGGAGCAGAGCGGTGGCAAGTGGGATGTCAGAGTTCGGGGCGCTGTGGTTGTTGGGTTGGTGGTAGAGGAGAATGATTTTGATGGTGGTCTTGGGGTTGGGTTACATTTTGGCTAGCAGAAGTTCACAACCTGGCAAGGTAGGTGGGGAGGCTCTGATGGGGTGGGAGGACTTGAAGATAATGGCAACTCCTTCACCTGGGTTAACCGATCGGTCGGCTCTGAGAATGGAATAGCCATTGGGTATGGTGAGAAACAGAGAGGGGCCTGATGCTTCATGCACCCAGGTTTCAGGAACGGTGAGTAGGTCTAGGTCATTGTCTAGTATAAGAGGTTCTTTGTACACTGGTACGTTGTGAAGGTTTGGGGATGTATGTGAGGGAGAGGAGTCGCTGTAGTCTGGTTATACCTGAACAAGCTAGGGGACTAGCTTTCTGGTGAGTGGTTTCAGAATTAGAGGTCATGGGTGTGGTGGCCTTGATAGGGGGTGACAAACGCCCTTAGGTGGGAAGTGGGTGCTGGCGGGTGCGGGGGAGCAGTGGTCTGGGAAGGTGACATCATTTTAGCATGGGAAGTTGGTGACAGTCATTCATGCAGTTTTGATGGGTAGGTGAGTGTTAAGTTGGACGATGATTCATGGTAGGTGTTCGTGGACATAGACACAGGATCAGAGTGTCTGTAGTCTGGCAGCACCAATGCAGGCTATGGGGCATGTTGTCATCCGGCTGATATAAGTACTTGTTGTCAAGGGTGTAGTGTCCACTGTAGTGGGTAGCGTGCACATTGGGCATAATGGACAGCAACTCAATTGAGGGAGGATGGATGTGTTGGGGACTGAGGCATCAGGTACAATCAGATGAAGAGGGGGAACAAAAGGTGTGGGGTGGGGTAGGGAGGTTGGGGAAGCATTGTGGCAGATGGAAACCTTACGTTTGGTGTCAGAGTGCCTGTAACTTGTAAGCCGGGCACTGGGCATGCAGTGGGAGCTAGGGAGTGTTATCAGTGCGATGGTCCCTGTAGTGTGTTTGGGCCATGGTGGAGGGGGTGTGTCAAAAGGCGGGGCACTGGGTTGATGTGCACCTAGTGAAGGCAAGGGAGGTGGATGTGTGGGATGAGGTGCACAGGTCTGACCATACGCATGGGTGGGGGAGATTCTGGTAGGGAAGGGATTATTGCGAGGCAAGGTGCTTGGATAGGCCTCTGACAATGGCAGGGAATGGTGAGAGGGCATATTAAGAGGGAAGAGTGTTGGTTGTTCCAGAAAGCGTGGGACCAGTTGGTGATTGCTAGAGAATGACATATCAGTTGTTGGGTTGATCTGCGCAGTGGGTTCGTGCCAGGCAGAGGTGGCAACATTAGGGGTAAACAAAATGGTAAAGGTAGACTTAGTACTAATGGTGTTGTGAGAGTTGTGAGTGTTTCAAGTGGGCGTGGGGCAAGGGCAGGGCTCAGTGATAGTTGCATACACTGTTGCAGGTGCAGACTTCGGTATAAAGCTGGCATCAGACGGGTCACCAAAGGTGGGAAGAGTGTGCGGGCAGTGCATAACATTAGGATTCAGCATTGTGTCAGAGACAACCTGGGGAGTAGGACAGGCATCCAGAGGGTCATACGGCATGGGCACAGTGTGCAAGAAATGCATGACATAGGGAAGAAACATTTTGTCTGGGGCAACCTACGGGAGAGAGCGAGTGTCGAACAAAACATCAAAGGTGGGCACAGTGTGCAAGAAATGCATGACATTAGGAGCAGACATTTTGTCTGGGGCAACCTGAGCCACAGAGCGAGTGTCGAACAAAACATCAAAGGTGGGAACAGTGTGCAAGAAATGCATGACATTAGGAGCAGACATTTTGTCAGGGGCAACCTGAGGCACAGAACGATTGTGGAGCAAACATCAAAGGTGGATACAGTGTGCAAGAAATACATGACATAAGGAGCAGACATTTTGTCAGTTGCAGCCTGAAGCACAGAGCGAGAGACATGCAGGTCATCAAAACTGGGCTCAGTGTGCAGGCAATGCATAGTGGTAGGAGCCAGTAATATGTCAAGGGCAACCTGGGTGTCAAAACAAGCGGCCAACAGATCATGGGAAGTGTGCAGGCAGAACCTAGTTTTACGAACGCAACTTTTGTAAGGGGCAGCCTCTTGTGTAGGGCATGCATCCCACAGATCATGCGGTGTGAGTACAGTGTTCAAGTAGATCATGTCTTTAGGAGCAGTGTCTCAGGGGCAGCTCGGGGAGCAGAGCCAGAGACCCGCAGTACATAATGAGAGGGCATGATGTTTGGAACAAAGGCAGTTGAAATGCATGTTATGTCTGGGGCAGTTTGGGGAGCGGAACAATCGATCAGCAGACCATCAGGAGAGGAGTAGGAGGAACCAGTACTCATAGGCCAGATGTGAGAGGGCGTGAGTTGTCGGTCTTGGGAAAAGACTGCCGAGCAATGAAGATCGTGGGTAATGTTGTTGGAGGGGTTACTCCTCTCATCAGGGTAGCAGCGGGAGTGCTCTGATTAAGGTTGGGCTGCTTATGTATCGGGCAGAGCTAGAGTTCAAGGCCATAGGCGGTGAGGGGGATAGGGTAGGGGGAGAAAGCACGTTAGGTGAAAGCTCATGGTGGTAGAATTTACCTATGATGTGATAACGTTGGTGGCCTCCACATGGTAGTTTTGTGGATGGTATATCCCTCTTGTTGTTGGAATGGAGGGCCGCGCTCCGGGCCAGGCATATAGTCCCTGACAGGCACTGCCAGGAATCGGACTTGTTAGTGGGCCTTCCTGGGCTCGGCCTGCCGGGTGGGCCCGCCAGCTATTGGTGATTGTGACTGATAGGCTGTTTCCTGGCCAATCATGGTGCAGGGAGGGCGGGAGAACTGTAGTTGCTCTGGGGGCAAGATCGGTAGTAGAAATGGCGGCGGCCATCTTATCATCTTTTAAATCATGCAATTCAGTGCATGGCGAATTTTTCAAATTTAGCTGTTCTTTCATAGATACACACTACTGGGTAGCATGTTTCTTCCATCGTTGCGCTCTGCATGGAGTATGATTCAGCCACATTAGGATGCAATTTGCAGCATATCTCACCAAAGTTGCTGGATGCCATCATAATGTAAATGGCATCATGTATAAGGATGGTTGGTAGCTCCTTTCAGGCGGCCGATGTAGGTGGAACTGGAGGTGCTGGCGCACTGACAGGAATCGGCCTTGCTAGTGGGCCATTGTCCTTAAATCGCTCCAGAAGTTATACATCTTTCTTTGGCAGATTCACAGGGGGGACCGTAAGTGAGAAGGCACATTAAAATTGATGAAGATGAAAGGTCCTGGCCCTGATCTTTTGAACATACCATACCTTTCCAAACTCCCTCACTGTTGAAAGTTGCCAATTGATGTGGCTGGCTCTAATGTGATTAATCCAGGTGTGGGAGTTACTGCAATGTTTGTGTGTGATGCAGGTAGAATGACTTGTGTGCCTGCCATTGGAGAACGTTTGTGTGTGGCATAGTTGTCGTGTGATGGTTGCTTGTCAGAGTTGGCTTTCTTTGGCTCTTTTGTCCCAGTACCCTGCATTAGAAAAATGATGTCTATTCACAGATCGATGACAACTGTGACTGGTATCCAGATGTACATGAGGCTTTTGTTTGCAGTGATGGGAACTGTATCCTGATAGGAGTGTATGGCTTCAGTGAGCATTTGAGCAGCTATTGGTACCTTGCTAAAAGCTATGGACCTGCCAGCATTTGCTGTGTACTCAATATTTGAAGAGTATTTGTGTTATGCCCGCTGTGGTGTTGATTGGAGCAGGTGACGTTTTCATGTATTTTGGATGTTGGCTGCTATTGGAGGTAAAAAACACTGACAAAGTTATGACTCGGAAGTGGTCAAAGCTAAAAGGCTACTGAGGAGAGATGTGCAATCAATTGCTTGAAGTGCCTCCTCATTTATAAAATCAAAGTAGCATTTCAAAGTCCAGGGAAGCTAAATATAGAAGATGCATTAAGGCTCATCTGAGACTAAGGACAGTGTGATGATGCCAAGTGATGACTGAGGCCATCAAGTCTAATGACTCTCATTGAGTTTTGAAAGATAAACGGCATCAAAATGGGTGTCAGGCTTAGTAGGGGAGCCTGAAAGGATGAGTGGGAACAATACATCCTGTCTACTATTGGGGCTAGACCTGCCTACCAATTTGATGATAAAACAATGAGGCTATTATACGATCTATTAAAGCTTTGACTGCCTCGTTGAAAAAGAACCCTTATCGTTGGGTAGGTCTTTTGTATGCCCTGTTTAAAAGTATCAATGTGATTGAAATCTCCCCGGATAGCTGGACTCACAGCATTTTTATTTCTGTCTATAAGCATCGATCCAGGTCTGAACATAAGGGTTAAGCATACTCGCCATGTTAGACACTTCTGCCAAAATATTTGGATGCATACTATTAAGAAAATGTACAGAGTGGATGGACTCTAATAATATACTACCATTTAATCAGATTGGTTTTGGGAAGGGTTTCTCTACTCTGAATAATATTCCAGCTCTGGTGACTGCCATGGAACAGGCTAGGTATACTTATAAGCAAGCTGTGTTTGCTGCAGCCTTTGACATGGTTCAGCACAATTTAGTACAGCAGAATTTGCATAAATTGGGAATATATTGGGGCCCTACATATTAACACTACTATTGCAGTATGACTCTGTCAAAGTGGTAGTTTAACCAAAGCTACTGTCACATACACTGGGCTTAAACAGGGATGCGTACTGCCTCCAACATGATGTCATTTTTATTTGGCTTTGAAATTGAATAATGATCATTGCCGAAATTAGGTTCCTATAAATGACAATGGATGCAATACGGGGACAATCTGATCCTATTGGATTTCAATCCTGAAGGTCTGCAAATACAACTACAATTGCTTGCTTCCTATGCACCTGAGCATTGCTTGATCATTAAGACCAACAGGATGAATATGTTGACTTTCACATCTAGTCCCAACCCAAAAAAGAAGAGTTTTAAATGGGTGCTGAATGGCCAGAAGGTCGACCCAGTTCCAGTTTACAGTTACTTGGGGGTTGTGATTGACCAGCATGTAAACTGGCATAAACAAATGATGAACAGATGGCCCCTCAACATCCACCGCGCAACATTGTGGGGATGCATTAAAAGCTCTTAATGATATTTGCATGTTGAAAATGGTGTCAGTCACGACTTATGGTGCAGAAATATGGAGGCCTGTTAAAATGGCTGACCTCTTTCGATTAGATAAAACCTGTCTAAAGAAGATCGTTGGGCTTCCTCAGTGTCTACCTTCTGAATATATATGTGCCCAACTACAATATGTCTGCACTAAATGTATTTGTATACAGTGCTGACTTAGCATATATAGGAAATTGATCGAGGCAACTTCTTACTCTTTGATGTATTATATTATTTGAAGGCACTGGGCTGAACACACTTGCAATAAGCGTATAACAGGTGAGCAGGTATTGATGGATGGTCGCTATGCGAGTAGGTGCTTAAATGCCAATATGCTGAAGGAATCATAAACCATAGCCAAGTCGCATATTAAAAAATCAATCAGGTTGCATACGAAATAAAAATCTGTTTGATCTGCGAACAACAAAATTAATAGATGGCAATACATTCAATATACAACCAATGTGACTTCAGTTCCTAGATATGTGTCAGAAATCCCCAAGTAATATGTTAGACATGATAGCATGCACCTAAAATCTGTTATGAAAAATATGGCAATAATTTGGTCTGGGCAACCAGAGTGTCAGACTGATTGCCACCAATATGCTGCGTACAAAGATGGTGGCTAAAACAAAAGCTTTAGTAATCCCATTCTAATCTAAGTTATTGAAAAGGTCTAATTTCTCTAAAAAAAAGGAGAATCAAAACATCTGTGAATACAAGTATGAGGGGAATAGTTCTTGAATAAGGAAAAATAAGGTATCCAATGGGGGACGGTGGCCTAGTGGACCAAATTTGCAGGTAATAATCCAATGGGGTGGTGGTCCAAAATTTCAAAGAAAAAGCACTCTAATTCTACAGGGTGCTGCAAATATGCAAATGAAAAGAGCAACCCAGTGGGAGTTGGGCTAAGAATGGCAAAGGTTCCAAAGAAGAAACGAAGAAGCGATCTAGTAAGAGTGGGTGATATAATGTTCCAGTAGATTGTGACAGAGGCGTTGGTAGGGGGGAGGGAGTGAGTGTGCTATAGCCTGGGTCATTTGGTTGTAGCCCTGGATAGAAGCTCAGGGGCTACAACCAAAAAGCTAGCTAGCCCCGAGTTGCAACAGTTCCCACATTAGCATAGCCCGGGATCTTTTCCAGACCTAGCAACAACCCTGATTGGTGAGCTAGTGGTGATGCAAAGTTCTAAAAAAAAAGAAAAAGCAACTGCATGGGTAATGTTATTAAAATGAAAAATAATGGTTCTCCAATTTGTGTCTTGGATAACCCTTCTACTGGTTAGAATCCGTATGTCCTGGTGCCAATATCATGGCCTGTACTCACTTAATGCATTTAACTTAACGCTAATTGTGCTTAGCACTTCAGAAAAATGCATCCTGCAGTAAAGGGGTTAATACAATAACATAAAATCATACCTGCTACCTCGGAAAATATGCGTTTAAACAGGTGGTGGACTGACCACTGCTCTTGCCGGGTAGGTGGTGTCATCAGCTGGCTCCGCTGCAGTGCCCTGTGTGGTCAAAGCAAGTGACAGTATGATGCATGTTGGCACGAAATACATATCAGACAATACTTTTAGAATGTGCTGATATCGTACTTATCTTCAATATCAAGGCTCCTGTCTGTGTAACACGTCATTAATATGAATTTCTAAAAAACAAATGGAATTTAATTTGTCCCTTTCAAAACTTCCATTTCAGTCTCGATTGCGAATTTACACATGAACAGACATGGAGTGAAGATGGTGGAAGTGTTACATGAAGACGGTGGGAAAACCAACACCAGTGCAATGTGTAGTGGTTTTCACTTAAGAAATGCACATTCCATAGTACATTATATGTAATTCCATGAATTTGTTATAATCACACCTCTAACTCGAAATTCCCTTTCCAATGAAACAGATGGCAAAATGCCCAATTTCATTTGGGAAGTGATTGTACGGTTCTGTTTTTAGTTTTTTTTTTTTTTTATTCCTTTTACATACTAGCACTGCAAGGCTGTGGAATCAGCAGGCACATATCTTCAACCTTTCTCCCAGTAATGGCAAACTATTGCTCCTTTAATTAGGCATTGGTGCTGTAATGTAACATCATCATCCCATATATTTCTGTCCCCTTGTTTGCCACTTTGGGCCTCATTCCGAGTATGGCGGTAAGGGATAGCGGCCACCGGTAACGAGACCGGTGGCGGTGATCCCTTACCGCCATACTCCGAGTTCCCTTTGCGCCCTCGCCCTTAACGCCTGCTTTGAGCAGGTGTTAAAGTCGAGGGCGCAAAGGGGCCTCCAAGCCAATAACGGTGACCGTAATGAACGGTCACCGTTATTTGCATCTTCCCCATTCCCATTGAGCCCTATGGGGGCTCATTTGGGAATGGGGAAGAGCCTTGGTGAATGGGGAATTACCGTCCCGCCAACCTTGGAATGGGGCGGTAATTCGGCCATCCACCAAGGCGCTGCCGGTCTGGGTACGGCGTCAACCAAGGCGTTAATAGCACCAATGGTTAGCGCCGTACTCGGAATGAGGCCCTTTGTCTCCATTCAATGGATACGACCTTTGTGCTGCCTGCTAACCATACTGGTTGCTCTGCGACCACAAAAACAACAAATGATGCTTAGATGTCATCGCCAAAGGAATCTAGGCTCTCTCGAAGTGTTCAGTCCAGATAGGGCACAACATCAAGACCTTGGAAAACAACCTTCGGAAAAATAATCAACTCCCAGCTTCAAAAGCATGAATTCCTGAGCTCTCACAAATGAAAAGTATTAAGCAGATTAGGTCCAGCCAGTCATGCCAGAGACCATCCTGTACCAGTCTCGTCTATTCATTTTGCATCAGTTTCAAAAGCTATAGGAATGCACCTATCTGTACAACAGGAGATGTGTGGGAAGTACCTCCTCTTGAGCTTGCACTAGTTGGGTTTCCTCCTAAGCTTGAATACCTTAGTGAGGGCTTGGTCTACAGCACTGGATGTTCTCTCGCTGCTGAGTCCCGATATCTCACTGTTTGAGTTGTCTCTTCAACGTAATGCAGGACAGGTCCTGGAATGCCTGACGAGAGTCGCTATCATGAGCTACTGGTTTCAGCTGCGTGCCCCCACTATGCATGTCTCCTCCATCTTATAGCTGCGAAACGTCTGTCCCCCTGTAGGCTGGAGCACCAAAAAATGTCCCTGAAGTTTGTTTCAATGCCCTTACCAGCTGCCCTTTCCAACAGAAATTTCACTCCAAGGTTTTCTCTTTGCCACCTTTTTGCTAAATCCTCAGCTCTAGGATCAGGTGATGTGCTTGCTTTTCAAAGGCATTGGTCCTTTTTACCACTTTGGGACAGCTTCTCTGGCTCAGTTTCCACCTTTTTCATCCAGTGTTGCAGAGGGTAGAGATCCTTAAGTTTATCATCCTGCCTCCCCATCAAGTCCTGCCTGAAACCCTGAAGACATTTTCGAAATCAGTATTAAACTCCGCTCGCAATTGCCTCATCTGTAAGTTGCTTCTTTGTGAGAGGAAGTGGCAATGGATTTATCGTCGCCTCCATTCTGACATCCAATGCTTCTTCTGGAATGGATTCTTCGACAGGGGTTTCAGACCACTCCAGGAGGATTGGGACGTGTTGCATTTTGGATTTACTGGGTCGCATATTAGGGTCAAGAGCTCAAATCAACCATCACTGTGTGCTATGTACCCTTTCTGCGCAGCACCACAGAGCTAAGACTAGCATATAAGCTCACCTTCACAAAATTGTACCACATCAGGTGGGGCACCGCTCAAATAGAAGAGAAACAACAACCCGAAGTGCACATAAACATTACTTTAACTGGTTGGCTCTGGGCAGATAACTGCTGCACTGAAGATATCTCCCTTTGATATTTTATCCAAAAAGTTCTGATTGTGTGATGAAGGTGAGGGTTAACCTACATTACTCCAGATTTCACCGCTTTCAGCTGTACAAGCTTGGCATCCTACCAACATGGCTTTTTCCAAGCCTCAGTCTTTGCCCAGCAGTCAGTGAGCCTCATCACAAGGTTGGTAGTGCAGGAAAAAAGTGGCAGTAATTGCATTACTGACACTTTTCTTGCACTGTTAAATTATGTTTTTTGGTGAATTTACTGCTTGTGGTATTGCCACTTTACCTAAATAAATCAGCAGATTTATTCTGCAGTAATTCCGCCTGTGGTAGATATGCCAACATTTCATATGGAACAAAATGAGAAATAAGTTGTAGTCATAGTCAATTATATAGCACCTTTCCCATTTGTATGGCCTCAAAGCTCTTTGTGATAGGAATGACCTCAGTGACCGAAGTACAGGTATGGGTACATTCTCAGAAAAAGCTTAGAGTGCGTGTATGCATTTGGCCAAGATTTGGAATTAGGTCACTGGCTAGGCTCCAGTAAGCAACCACAGAGGTCAGGCATGTGGATGGGTGCTGAAGGAGGTCATGTCAGAGTGCTAGCGCAAGAGACCCAATGTGTGACCAGCTATATCAAAAGTTGTTGTAGGTTGTTTATGTATTCTAAGGGCAGAGGTGTTGAGGCAAGTCTGATGTAAGGGGCAAAGCCGTTACGTGTCTAGCTAGACCACATTTGTCATAGTCGTCGTAGCTGCATTCTAAAGTGTGTGGGCTGGGTAGCTGTGCCTGCGGCAGATATTCCCCGAAGTGGTGCATTTATACATACATTAAGCTCAGATGGAGCTTATCTTTGATCTCGCTGTGTGATCTGATCATCTGTGTGAAAAGGTCAAGCTTTCCTCATATGCTCATCTGGGCACTATAGAGAGGCTTCCCTCAAAGTACTCTAACCATAAATAGTTCAGCTATCTTATACCGTCTTTTAGGCGTGGCAGACAGGCACTCTTAAGAACTAGGGTAATAGGATATTCTAGCACAATAGATAGACTACCTTCTATATCTTCAAAGATCTATAATAGGCTATCATTAGTATCTAGGATACCTGCATATATCAATATGTGTTACAATAGCTAACTTATAGATCTTCTAATTGCAATGGAAAGGTTACCATCATGCATCTTCGAGTGCAATCAAGAGTTTAACATAATAAGTTGCTGCCCAAAGTGTCCACTCCCAGATCTAACCGGGTGCAGCACATTGCCCATATTTCAGTCCGTCGATCCTTCACAGATCTTTTAAGTGAAATACATGTGCTAACCATCACAATCTCTTCTAGAGCCCTACATGTGCCAATCTTCACAGTTCTTAATTTGCGATTGGCTTTGAAGTAGTTGGTGCTTAGGTCATCTCTAAAGGCTGCATTATCTCTAGATTGGACTAGGACATGCTGGCCTAATACATCTTGTCATCGTGATAGACAGGTTGTCATCCTTGAACTTGTGATTCCAATTTCAGGTACATTCTGTGCCCTTTATCAGCAATCCCCTTAAATCTTTGACAGGAGATTAGCTACCAGTATGGGTCCTCTAGGTGCACAGCCGCGGCGGGGTGTAATGGAAGGGAACAGGGTGCATATTTTGTGTTCTGGGTGGCTATTGTAATACAATTCTTTGGTAAAAGTACTGGCTACGATCAAACTGTCAGCGGCTGTATACAGGTAGCCTGAGTGCACCAGTCAGAGTGAGGGAGGCCAGTTGTGGTGATGCGTACTTGTGTACACTGAGTGGCATTTGGATTGATTATCGAGGGCCGGCCACTGTGACAACGGCCTGCATCCGCCTGTAGGTTCATGTACAAGAGGCTTGTCAGTGTTCTGATGTGTGTAGGGCAGGCTGTTGCAACAATAGTCTGCAACCACTTGTAGTCGTGTGCACACTTGTTGGTGTTTATATGTGAGTAAGGCTGTTATATGTGAATGAGGTCTTGGTGATAGAAATGGAGGTGGTGAAGAGGGTTGCCGTAGGGAATAGCGAGGATTTGAGGGCTTTTCTGAAGGAGCGGTTGTAAAGAAGACCGGTGGGGGGGTCTGTACTTCTGCTCTCTATATGGTAGAGGGGAGGCACAGAGGACCCCAGCCAAGATTCTCTAATACGGTAGCGATGGACGAGCAATCAAGGCCTAGCTTCTCAGGAGGTGATGCAGGCTGGTTCTTAAGTACAGTGTATCCCCAAGCCCCCACAAAGGAATGTCCACACACTGTATTACTGAAAACACAGTCTTTATATAATTAATATTCAAGGGTTATGTACACTTATCACAATAACGCACTTTGTGCTCAGGAAAATCAGCAATGGTAAATATCTACAATTCTAAAGTGGTACCACTAATATTAGACCTCATTAAAGTGCATTCACAATACTGTAGAAATGGCACACAGATCAATAAGAAGGAAACCAGCAATAGAGAGAGGAGAGATAACAGAGGGTTGAAACAATAGGCAGAATACTGGCCCTTGCTACTGGACACAGTTCTGTGTGGAGATCCCCCCACCTGGGCAACCTGCAAAATAAAGAGATATAACCCCAGCCCAGTCCAGATATTGTTCAATAGTCTATTTTTCTCCTATAATGTTTTTACCCCCCCAATGTACCTGGTGGAGTCGAGTTCCTCGAAAAGGCGTCGACAAGCGTCGAGGGACTCGCTGTTCGGCGACGGGGAATCGACGGCCCTTCTTGAATGCCTTCCTTTTCAGGCGGGAGGCACGGGGCGTCGAACGTCCGTCGACGAACGAGGCCGAACGTTGTCGAAGAGGCGGCAGCTCCGTCCGAGCGGTGCTCGTCGGCGTCGGGGCGTCGGCGTCCTGCAAGGCGGAGGTGTGCGGGGCACCTCGATGACAATAGTTCTGGACCGCAAAGATTGTAGAGACGGGAGCCCAGCAAGGGCGTCGAGTCGTCCGAGTCTTTGGGGTCGTCGGGTGGCGGGAAACCCACCGGCAGGTTTCTCCTCGGCGCGTTGGTCGTCCTCGACTTTCTCCGGCAGGATAAGCGGTCGACGATGCGGTCGAGAGAGTCCTTCGATTGAATGTTCTTAGGCAATGGAGCGGACGGCTCCGATCGTCGGCGGCACGGCGTCAAGTGGTTCCCACGGCTGGGCAACACAACTTCGACGGGCCTCCAGCGGTTACACAGACCTGCGAACCCTGGTCGACGGCAATGGACTTCGACAGCGTCGATGTCCGGGTGCTTCACTTCGATCTCCTCGGCGGTCCCGTCTCGGGTCGGCAGCCTTTCGAGGGTCTGACTTCCAGGGCGCTTCGGCGAAGATTCAGCGGTGCTCGATGGTCCCTCGGAGCACGGGAAGAGGGCGCCTTACCAGGTCCTCTCTCGGGTCAGTCCTCGACGATTTCGACAACCTTCAGTTCCGTCGAAGCAAATGCCACAGCAAGTCTTCTTCTTCCAGCTGGACGTCGAGGATCAGCAAATCCAGTTACTCTTGAGTGGAGACTCAGCTTCTGAATGCTTCTGAACAATTTCCAGTGGTGAGAGGTCCCCAGATATACTATTCTGTCTCTCATCCACACTGCTGGCACACACACAGCAGCCAATCACACAGAAGGGCATTCATGCAGTCAGTCAGCCAATCAGGCACACAGTGCATTCAGGCCACACTCCTCCCTTTCAGACACTCACAACAAGGAATGTGGATTGGGACAAGTACCCAGCCATTCAACACTACACACTGCATTCAGGCCAGTTTCGGGCAGGGCTGTCTCAGTCTTTGTCTCTCATGCCAGAAACCAGACAACCACAACAAGGAGTGTATATTGGTCACACACTCCATTCACCCAGGTCCCACCCACAGGAGGTACCCACAACATACAGTCACTGGGAAGGCTCCAGTCAGTCTAGCTGGGCCTTCACAACAACACCATATATGGAACTTCCACCCAACAGCCAGTCAGGGGGAAGGGACAGAGTCAGGGCATCCCAGGACTTTGGGAAAACAAGACAACAGGCAATAGAAAGCAAGAGGCCACAGGGGCCATCTTGTTTCTATCAGGAATCAACTGATCCCAATGGCAGGGCCTGGGTATCCCAAAATGGAGGACACCCAGAGCACCTGTCCAATTCAGCATGGAGCTGCCACCAGCCCATACCCTGCTCTGTGGGCCACCCACAGGTGCCCAAAAACATACACTAGGGGCACAGGGTTGTACCCCCCCACCCATGGGTGCCATAAGGGTATCCCAGGGGTCTGTTCACCAAACCAAAAGAGAGAGCTGCACTGCCAGGAGTCCCAAATGGATTCCTGGGCAGAAAACATAACAGAACACACGATAAAAGGCAGAAGAGGACAAGGATTCAGAGGCCCTGTCCCTCTGATACATTTCCAGCATCACAGTCGCCCCCCCCAGACTGAGGTGGAGGGTGCCTAATCTCCCACGGGATAGACACCCTCATCCAGACGGTCAACATACCTTCTGGAAAGGCCATCTGCATTATCGTGACTCTTCCCTGGTCTGTGCTCTATGGTGAAGTCTAGCCCTTGTAGGCTAATCGACCACCTGAGCAATTTCGGATTCTCACCCTTCATCTGCATAAGCCACTTCAGGGGCTTATGATCTGTTTGGACCTTGAAGGTGGACCCCGTAAGGTAGGGCCTAAAACGCCTAAGGCTCCAAACTATACTAAAACATTCCTTTTCAACAGTAGCCCACCTAAGTTCTCTACCCTTGAGTTGTCTACTGATGAATATGATAGGATGTTCTCTCCCTTTGTCATCTAACTGGGACAAGACAGCTCCAATTCCGGTGTCGCAGGCATCCGTCTGGACGATAAAGGGTCGGCTGTAGTCAGGCGCACTCAACACAGGTGCCCTACACAGACTTTCTTTCAAGCCATCAAAGGCCCTCTGACAGTCTTCAGTCCAATTAACCTTCCTAGGCTGTTTGGGTGAAGTTAGAGCTGTCAGGGGTGCAGCTATGGTTCCATAGTCTGCCATGAAATTGCGATAGTACCCAGTGAGGCCCAAAAAGGCTCTCACCTGGGTTTGAGTAGTGGGAGTCTCCCAGTTCTGTACGTCCTGTACTTTACTGGAGAGAGGTTGGATTTGACCCCCTCCTACCTCATGACCAAGATAGGTAACTTTCCCCTGAGCTATCTGGCACTTGGTGGCCTTGATAGTGAGGTTAGCCCTTTTCAAGGCCTGCAACACCTTATCCAGATGTGTCAAATGCTCTTCCCAGGTGGAACTGTAGACGGCAATGTCGTCTAAGTAAGCCACACAAAAGGCTTCCAGCCCACTGAGCGCATGGTTGACCAATCTCTGGAAGGTGGCAGGGGCATTCTTCAACCCAAAGGGCATGACCCTAAACTGGTAGAGTCCCTCAGGTGTGGAGAATGCCGTCTTTTCCTTGGCATGGTCCGTCAGAGCTATTTGCCAATAGCCTGAGGTAAGGTCAAAGGTGCTCACAAATTTGGCAGCACCTATAGTGTCCACGAGCTCATCAGCCCTGGGCAATGGGTGCGCGTCAGTTTTGGTGACGGCATTGACTCCTCGGTAGTCCACACAGAACCTCCAATCCTTGGTACCCGCCGGGGAACTTGCCTTGGGGACAAGGACCACTGGACTGGACCAGGGACTGGTGGAGGGTTCAATAACACCCAGATCCAACATCTTGGCGACCTCAGCCTGGATGTGGTTTTTGACGGTATCTGACATACGATAGCTCCTGCTTTTGACAGGCACACTGTCACCAGTGTCAATTTCGTGCTTACACCACGGTGTAAGGCCCGGTGTCAGTGAAAACAGAGGGGCATACTGCTGGAGCAAAGCCCGGCAGGCCCTCTGCTGCTCTGTTGTCAAATCGGGAGAGAGTTGTACTCCCTCCACTGAGCCATCCTGAGGGTTGCTATGCAGCAAATCAGGAAGGGGCTCACTCTCATCCTCTTCTTGCCCTGAAGCTAGCAAGAGACATGAGACTTCTGCTCGCCTGTGGAAAGGCTTGAGCCTGTTGACATGGAATACCTGGGGGGCTACCCCAGAGGCTCCCATGTCCACCAGATAATTGACTTCGCCCATCTTGGAGATGATCCTGAAGGGTCCAGTCCACTTGTCTGCCAAAGCTCTAGGCTTGGTAGGCTCCATCACAAGGATTTCCTGTCCCGGAGTCCAATCCACTTGCGAAGCTTTCAGGTCATGCCAGTACTTATTCAATTCCTGGCTGGCCTTGAGATTTGCTGTTGCCTGACCCATCATTTGTGTCATCCTCCGCCTGAGGCCTAACACATAGTCCCCCACTTGCTTGGCGGGACCTGGAGGGGTGGCTTCCAAGCCTTCTCGGATCAAGGCGAGGGGCCCCCTCACGGGATGTCCAAAGAGTAACTCAAAGGGGCTGAAACCAACACCCTCTTGAGGTACCTCTCTGTAAGCAAACAGCAGGCATGGCAGGAGGAGATCCCATTTCCTCCTTAGGGGCTCTTCCAAAGCACCTAGCATGCCCTTGAGAGTTTTGTTAAATCTCTCAACCAGACCATTGGTCTGGGGGTGGTAAGAGGTGGAGAACTTGTAGGTTACCCCGCACTCTTTCCACATGGTTTTCATGTAACTAGACATGAAGTTGGATCCTCGGTCAGAGACAACCTCCTTGGGGAATCCAACACGGGTGAAAATGCCCAGGAGAGCCCTGGCAACCACCTTGGCAGTAACAGTCCGAAGGGGTATTGCCTCAGGGTACCTGGTGGCATGATCTACCAAGACCAGGATGAACCGATGTCCACCTGAAGTGGGAGGGTCAAGGGGACCGACGATGTCGATGCCCACCCTCTCAAATGGGGTGCCAACCACTGGTAATGGCTGCAGTGGGGCAATGACCCTGCCTCCAGTCTTGCCAGACAACTGACAAGTTGGGCAGGTCCTGCAGTGGGACTCCACCTCTACTCCCATCCGTGGCCAGTAGAAATGGGCAGAGAGCCTCTGCTTAGTCTTCTTGGTCCCAAGATGACCAGCCAAGGGCACCTCATGCGCCAACTGCAGTAGGAAGGGCCTGTAAACCTGGGGTACCACCAACCTCTTGCGGGCACCAGGTTCGGGCTTAGTGGGCTCACTAACAAGGAGCTCACCCTCCCAATAAATCTTGAATGTCCTAGGCACTTCACCTTGTGCCTGGGACAGGGCCTGTTTCCTCAGGCCCTCGAGAGAGTGGCACTCTCTCTGTCCCTTACAGAAGTCTGCCCGGGAGGGTCCCCCTTCAGCTAACAAGCATTGAAGGTCGGGATGATCCTCCGGGTTGAGAACCTCTCCCACAGGAGAGTCTTCTGTCTCTTCTCCCACAGGAGTTGAGTTTGGGTTTTCCGCTGGACCCAGCCCGTCCGGAGCATGGATCCCATTGGGTGCTGTCGGAACAGCAGGAAGAGAAGGTGTTCCCTCCACAGAGGTGGCCTTCTTGGTCTTCCTTCTTCTTGCCTTAGGCCTCGCCTTTGGCTCGGATACCTGACTCACAGCCAGACCCGGTGTCACCTGTGACCTAGTGACTGCAGCAGCAGTCATGGGAAGACCATCCGAGATCAACCCCAACTCTACTAGATCGTTTCCTAACAGAATGTTAGCAGGGACATTGTCCTGAACCAGGACAGGAAGCTTTGCTGTCTTGTCTCCAATCATGAGTGTGACTAGGGTTACAGGCGATAATTTGGGAGGCCCACCAGCTAACCTGGTGGTTCTCAGAGGAGCACCTACATAGTCCTCTGGCTTGAGCAGGGTCCTGTCCACCACTGTCATGCTTGCCCCAGTGTCTCTCAAACCAGTAGAAGGCTGGCCATTCAAGAGGACACTTCTCAAAAACCTACGGGTGTTCTGCGGGATAGTCGCCAGTACTTCTGCGTACTGGTCCCAGGCCCCAAGGGACACTAAGGAAATCTCTACTGGAGCACCAAATGTGATTCCTGTAGAGGAGGGGAGGACAGTGGCCTCCACCTCAGACACGGGGTAAGGGTAGGTCAGGCTGACAGCCTGTACTCCAAGTGCCTTACCTTTACACTTGGGGTCACCCCTTTTGTGATCCAGAGCCCCACAATCCCAACAAGTGCCAGGAGTGCGGGGTACGGTACTGGAACCACTGGGAGCCTGCTTTGCAGCAGGTGGACCACTACTCTTATTCCCACCCACAGAGGACTTATCCCCACTAGATTTTTGGGTCTTAGGAGAGGAAGGTTTTGGTTTACCCGACTGTGACTGCTTTTGGGACTCCTCAGCTTTCTGAGAGGCCCCCTTTTCTTTGTCCTTGTCCTTCCCACTGGAGTCCTTAGGGGACACCCGGTGGGAGACCCACTTGTCAGCCAACCTAGCCAGCTTAAAGGGGTCCAAAATGTTCTGGTCAGCCACATACTGACGCAGCTCTGGTGAACAGGCTTCAGAAAAATGCTCAAAAAACAAGAGGTGGGACAACTCAACAAAAGTTTTCACCTTGTATCCATCAATCCACCCCATCATGTTCATGTGCGCAGTACTCACCCAGTCAACCCAAGACACATTCTCTCTTTTCTTAAATTCCCTGAACCTTTTAAGGTATTGGGCAGGTGTCTTGCCAAACTTGGCAATCAAAGCAGACTTCATACACTCATACTGACCCCTTTCTTCCACACTCAGCTTCAGAATACAGTCATATCCAGTTTGAGGCACTCTGCTTAACAAACACTTAGCCCAATCTCTTTTATCTACATCATGAATTGCACAAGCCATTTCAAACGCTTCAATCCATTGGAGGATATCTGAACCCTCCACAAACACACCAACCAAATCTTTCATAAACTTGGTGGCTGGGGACCTGACACTCTCACTGGATCTAGCTGAAGTCTCCACTCTGGCTTTCTCTAGCTGGATTCTCTGACATTCAGTGTCCTGGCTTTTGAGTTCAAGGTCCTTATTTCTGAGTTCAAGATCCCTATTCTTGAGTTCCACTTGCTGTGCCAGCTCCTCTTTCTTAAGCTCAGCTTCTATTTCCAACTTGCGATATTCAAAGGCTAACTTCATCCTCAATAACTCAAGTTCCATGGAATTGCTGGGGTTTGGAACAGAGGCAGCAGGAATGGTGGCATTCCCAGAAACAGATTCAGCGACAACCCCAGGGGCAGAGTCCTCACTGGTTGCATCCCCCCCTTCCTCAAGAGTCTCACCATCAGTCTGGTAATCCACCAGGGCAGCTATCAGCTCAGCCCTAGACTTATCCACAAAGTCTAACTCCCTGGCTTCACAAGCACTCTGGAGAGCCTCTAAGCTCATCCGAGTCAATTTACCATTTGCAATGGCCTCCATTGCTTGTAATGCAGTTATTTGGTACACACCCAAACCTTAATCTAATAAAAGTGCGGATATTTTGTAAGTGGCACGGTTATACACTGAGTCTTAAAACCATAAGCATCCCACCGCTGCCACCAGCTTTGTAAAGAAGACCGGTGGGGGGGTCTGTACTTCTGCTCTCTATATGGTAGAGGGGAGGCACAGAGGACCCCAGCCAAGATTCTCTAATACGGTAGCGATGGACGAGCAATCAAGGCCTAGCTTCTCAGGAGGTGATGCAGGCTGGTTCTTAAGTACAGTGTATCCCCAAGCCCCCACAAAGGAATGTCCACACACTGTATTACTGAAAACACAGTCTTTATATAATTAATATTCAAGGGTTATGTACACTTATCACAATAACGCACTTTGTGCTCAGGAAAATCAGCAATGGTAAATATCTACAATTCTAAAGTGGTACCACTAATATTAGACCTCATTAAAGTGCATTCACAATACTGTAGAAATGGCACACAGATCAATAAGAAGGAAACCAGCAATAGAGAGAGGAGAGATAACAGAGGGTTGAAACAATAGGCAGAATACTGGCCCTTGCTACTGGACACAGTTCTGTGTGGAGATCCCCCCACCTGGGCAACCTGCAAAATAAAGAGATATAACCCCAGCCCAGTCCAGATATTGTTCAATAGTCTATTTTTCTCCTATAATGTTTTTACCCCCCCAATGTACCTGGTGGAGTCGAGTTCCTCGAAAAGGCGTCGACAAGCGTCGAGGGACTCGCTGTTCGGCGACGGGGAATCGACGGCCCTTCTTGAATGCCTTCCTTTTCAGGCGGGAGGCACGGGGCGTCGAACGTCCGTCGACGAACGAGGCCGAACGTTGTCGAAGAGGCGGCAGCTCCGTCCGAGCGGTGCTCGTCGGCGTCGGGGCGTCGGCGTCCTGCAAGGCGGAGGTGTGCGGGGCACCTCGATGACAATAGTTCTGGACCGCAAAGATTGTAGAGACGGGAGCCCAGCAAGGGCGTCGAGTCGTCCGAGTCTTTGGGGTCGTCGGGTGGCGGGAAACCCACCGGCAGGTTTCTCCTCGGCGCGTTGGTCGTCCTCGACTTTCTCCGGCAGGATAAGCGGTCGACGATGCGGTCGAGAGAGTCCTTCGATTGAATGTTCTTAGGCAATGGAGCGGACGGCTCCGATCGTCGGCGGCACGGCGTCAAGTGGTTCCCACGGCTGGGCAACACAACTTCGACGGGCCTCCAGCGGTTACACAGACCTGCGAACCCTGGTCGACGGCAATGGACTTCGACAGCGTCGATGTCCGGGTGCTTCACTTCGATCTCCTCGGCGGTCCCGTCTCGGGTCGGCAGCCTTTCGAGGGTCTGACTTCCAGGGCGCTTCGGCGAAGATTCAGCGGTGCTCGATGGTCCCTCGGAGCACGGGAAGAGGGCGCCTTACCAGGTCCTCTCTCGGGTCAGTCCTCGACGATTTCGACAACCTTCAGTTCCGTCGAAGCAAATGCCACAGCAAGTCTTCTTCTTCCAGCTGGACGTCGAGGATCAGCAAATCCAGTTACTCTTGAGTGGAGACTCAGCTTCTGAATGCTTCTGAACAATTTCCAGTGGTGAGAGGTCCCCAGATATACTATTCTGTCTCTCATCCACACTGCTGGCACACACACAGCAGCCAATCACACAGAAGGGCATTCATGCAGTCAGTCAGCCAATCAGGCACACAGTGCATTCAGGCCACACTCCTCCCTTTCAGACACTCACAACAAGGAATGTGGATTGGGACAAGTACCCAGCCATTCAACACTACACACTGCATTCAGGCCAGTTTCGGGCAGGGCTGTCTCAGTCTTTGTCTCTCATGCCAGAAACCAGACAACCACAACAAGGAGTGTATATTGGTCACACACTCCATTCACCCAGGTCCCACCCACAGGAGGTACCCACAACATACAGTCACTGGGAAGGCTCCAGTCAGTCTAGCTGGGCCTTCACAACAACACCATATATGGAACTTCCACCCAACAGCCAGTCAGGGGGAAGGGACAGAGTCAGGGCATCCCAGGACTTTGGGAAAACAAGACAACAGGCAATAGAAAGCAAGAGGCCACAGGGGCCATCTTGTTTCTATCAGGAATCAACTGATCCCAATGGCAGGGCCTGGGTATCCCAAAATGGAGGACACCCAGAGCACCTGTCCAATTCAGCATGGAGCTGCCACCAGCCCATACCCTGCTCTGTGGGCCACCCACAGGTGCCCAAAAACATACACTAGGGGCACAGGGTTGTACCCCCCCACCCATGGGTGCCATAAGGGTATCCCAGGGGTCTGTTCACCAAACCAAAAGAGAGAGCTGCACTGCCAGGAGTCCCAAATGGATTCCTGGGCAGAAAACATAACAGAACACACGATAAAAGGCAGAAGAGGACAAGGATTCAGAGGCCCTGTCCCTCTGATACATTTCCAGCATCACAGCGGTAGTTATCAATACAACAGATGTGGAGTGCAACACATTTTCCAGATGGTGGGGGCTTAGCTGGAGAACCAGTATCCTCCCAATCTGGTGAAGTTGTAATGGGGGATAACAAGGAGAAGAGCAGAACCAGATCTGCGGGTCCTGGTGGGTTCATAGTGTGTGAGTTTAACCTGGAGCAATTTGGGTCCGGTGTTGTGGAGGGCACAGTGTGTGATGCACATGGCTTTAAAGGTAGTCTGCCGACTGATAGGGAGCCAGTGTAGCACTCTGAGTGCAGGTCTAATATGATCTCTTTGTGAGAGGCCAAGTAGGAGACGGGCAGCTGACTTTTGGATTCTTTGGAGTTTCCTGAGCTGGAGCGCCTAAGTAAAGGGAGTTTGCGTAGTCAATGTGAGAGAGGATGATGACAAGGATAGCAGAGATTCAGTGTGGTCGGTGAGATACAGAAAGATTTGACCGAGGAAGAAGCAGGTTCTGGACATGGAGTTGATGTTGTGGGAGAGTGATAGATTTGAGTCCAGCGTGCATCTGAGAATGTTTACAGAAGTGGATGTTGCAGGGGAGGGATTTAGAGAGTGTGACCAGGGGATAGGTTGGGCAAGGCAAGTGGATTTGCTTCATAGTAGGATTTCTATTTTTCCAGGGTTGAGGAGAGGTGGTTTATTGCATTCAGTGGTCGATATCCGAATGGCAGGAGGAGAGGTCAGGGGGGGGTCTGGGGACTTGAGGATCTTGAGAATGATCTGGGTGTCTGTGTGTAATTGTAGCAGATGAGGTCGGATGAGTGTGGGTAGTGGGCTATGGTAGATATTGAATAGGAGGAGAGATGGGGAGAGACAGGGAGGCTCCCTGTGGGACCCCTTTCGGCACAGGGTGAGAGAGGGACAAGAAAGGGGAGGAGCATAATTTGCAAGCAGTTCATGATGAAGGAGGATATCCATGTTAGCGCAGTCTTTGATTCTTAAGGAGTGTAGCTTGTTTGTGAGCATGGTGTGGTCAATAGTGTTGAAGGCACCAGATAGGTCGAGAATGATGAGCGCTGTTCATCCTTCCAAGTCTGCTGTTCTTTTTAAGTCATCCCAAACTGACACAAGAAAAGACTAAGTTCCTCGAAGAGGAGTGAAGACTGTTTGGGCTTGGGCAAGACGGTTGTTGGTTTCTGTGAAGAGGCAGAGCTGTTTGTATGCATTGTGATCCAGGAGTTTGGCAATGAAGCAGGTGTTGGAAATAGGGCTGTAGTGGGGGAATGAGGGGGTCGAGTGAGGGTTTCTTGAGGAGATGTTTGTCATAAGAAGTTTTTAAGGCCTTTGGGAAGATGGAGGAGAGGGACTGGTTAATGATGGACCCTGCAATGCTACCTGCACATGTTGTTGTTAGGATGTTCTTGAGAAGAGCGGGGGGACAAGGGACTCCAGGGGATCCTGAAGGTTGGCTTTGCTCTAGAAGCTTGAGGAACTCATGATGTGAGATGGGGGAGAAAGAGGAGAGGACCAGCATGGGGAGTAGGACTGGTATTAGTTGAGAGCAGGATGAGCAATAAATGTTAGTTTTGAAATGATGGCACAGGGTCTATCAACAGTGATATTGTGAAAGTGTTTGGACAGGATGCCACAGAGAAATTGGGAGTTAGGGGGGAGGGGTTGAGCAGCCTGGCATCTTTAATTCTATGCAGTTCCTGGCTAGGGTTACAGGAGTTAAAGATTTGGTTCCAGTAGATGTTTTTTTTTTTTTTTTACTTTTCTCAATTCTGACCAATAGGCCCTTGTCAGTCTTGCAAGAGAGTTTTTGTTTTGATTTCTGTGGTTTGTTTTCCAAGTCCGCTCCAGTGGGTGTTTGAGGGCTATGATAGATTTGAGTTGGGTTGTGTACCACTTGGGGTTGGGCCCGGTCTCTGAGAGGTACGTCTTGTTGGAGTGAGGGGGATGAGGGTACTGGAGAGCCTATGATCATAGGACCTTCCTGGAGAGAGAGTTCTGGGAAG
Organism: Ambystoma mexicanum; assembly: GCF_040938575.1. NCBI lineage: Eukaryota > Metazoa > Chordata > Amphibia > Caudata > Ambystomatidae > Ambystoma > Ambystoma mexicanum. The sequence goes on along the minus strand of NC_090941.1, from coordinate 167,441,542 downwards.
GCGTTAAGGGGGGAATTGGCTAGATCCGGATTAATGGTGACTTAATTCCAGAGAGGGATGTGGGAGGGAGGGCTGGAGAGGGCAGGCTGGAGAGGTCAGGAGAGATAAGAATATTCCAGATTAGAGGGTGGGGGCAGGGTGGATATCAGGTTTGTGGCACTGAATACAGCGTTGAGGGTGTGGCCTGTGGAGCGTGTGGGAATAGATATGAGTTGTGTCAAGTTTAGGGTTTCTGGGTTATCAGTTAGAGAGCAGATCATAGGGTTTGAGGGATTGTCGAACCAGATGTTGAAGTCACTCAGAGAGTCTGCAAAATTCCTGTTGTAGCCCAGGGGTCTATATAGGAGAGGAAATCTGTGGGTGATAGAGGGGACGAGTTGAAACTTTTACTAGCAGTGATTCACAAACAGTGCTGCAGTTATACTTGAATAGGACTGAGAGCTGGTGTTTGTGGGGATGGCCACCCCTCCTCCTCTGCTGGATCTATTATGTACAATTAGTTTGTGCCCTGGGTGGAAGTCCTTGTGTGCAATAGGTTTGCAATCATCAGCAAACCAGGTTTCTGTGAAGAAGAGGATGTCTGGGTTTTCGTATCAGATAAAGTCAAAGTTGGTAAATTGCTTTGTTTTTAGAGACTGACCTGGCGTTGATGAGTATGCAAGAGAGCAGTTTTGATTTCGGGGGAGGGGGGTTGTAAGGGATAAAATCAGGAGTTGGTGTGTGCGTTGGTGGAGAAGGATGGTGAGTGGGAAGCGTCTGACCAGTGTAGGGTTGTGAGGTGAGTTTTTGTAGGACAGGAGGTGGGAGGGAGGGGGAGAAGGGGGCAGGTGGCAGAGGAAACAAAGGGGGGATCAGAGGAGGACATGGGGGATAGGTGGACAACTGGTGGGATTTGGGTTAGAGGGGCAGAGAGTTAGGACAGGTTTGGGGTTAAAGGGGAGAGTTAGACAGAATAGGGAGGGGCAAGGATTGGGATCTCAGAAGGAGCAGAGAAAAAAGTGGGGGTCAGGGGTCCTGAGGTGGATGAAACCATAGCCTTTTTGATGTATTCAGGGGGCCAGAGGGGTGTGAGTGAGAGTGGGGGGAGGGGTGTTGAGATTGGTGTGTTGGCCAGGGCAGCGCTTGCTGCACTTAGGGATGCAAAGTGAGAGTTAGTGAGGGGAGGGGGAGGTTGTGGGGGTGATGTGGGTAGAGGGAGAAGCAGAGAAATATTTGGGGATGTGTGCGTTGGGGAGAGGTTGGGTGGAGGGCTGGATAGGAGAGGTGGAAGGGTGGCTTGAAGGGCTAATGTTTCCGATTCTAGATCACCAGCATGCAGCTATGATTGGGGAGGAGCGAGATCTGTGTGGAAGGTGGAGGGTGGGTAGTGGGGGGGTCAGATTTTGGGGGTTGGTGAATGTTGAACTGCTGTGGTGAAGGGGGAGAGGGAGCTGCATGTGCGATGGGGAGAGAGACGGGCGGGTGGAGGAAGTGGGGAGAGGTTGGTTGGGTAGCTTATTAGTTAGGTTTCTAAAGCTCCAGCATTCAGCTCTGATCTGGGCAGTGTGCAGCATGGTGTCTAATGGTGGGAAGAAAAACAAATTTGGACAACATCGTGTAGTGGGTGTATACACCTAGGTTCGAAATCTTACACTGTAGTGGAAACCTAGATTAAAAACATGCACTGTAGTGGAAGGATGCACCTACATTCAAACATTTAATGAAGTGGAAAATGCACCTAGATTCAAAATGTACAGTGGTTAGAAAAAATCGCCAGGGGTCAAAACATACAGTAGTGGGAAAAGTCAACCTAGAATCACATCCTACTGGGGTGGGAAAAATGCACCTAGATTAAAAAGATTCAAAAATACACCTAGACTCAAGACATAGGGCCTCATTACAACTTTCGCGGAACGGGTTAACGGGCTCCGCTAATGGAGGCGGACCCGTTGAACCCGTCCCGCGAAATTACGAGGTCCCCTCGCGGGACCCGGTAGAGACACCTGGTAAAATCAGGCATCTTTACCGGGTCCCGCGAGGGGAAGAGGAAGCTAACAACGGGCCGGTCGTAATCGGCCCATTGTTAGCTCCCTCTCCCATTCCCATTGAGCCGTATGGGGGCTCAGATGGGAATGGGGAAGGTCCGGGCCCGGGTTCCCAGAGGGAGGTATTACCGGGCCCTCCAAACTCGGAATAGCCCGGTAATTCCCCATTCTGGGAACCCGGTAAAGGAGCCCGGTGTTTGGCGGCAGCCATGGAGCTAGTAGCTCCATGGCTGCCGCCAAACTAGTAATGAGGCCAATACACTGTAGTGTAAGTGCACCTAGACTCAAAACATACAGTGGTGGGGAAAATGCACCTAGATTCAAAACATACAGTGGTGGGACAAATGCACCTAGACACAAAACATACAACAGTGTGAAAATGCCCTTAGATTAAAAACACACAGTAATGGTAAAATGCACCTAGATTCAAAACCTTCAGTGTGGTGAAAAATGCCCCTACATTCAAAACCTTCAGTATGGTGAAAAATTCCCCATGCATCAAAACGTTCAGTGGGGTGAAAAATGCACCTAGATTCAAAACAAACAGTAGTGGTAAAATGCACCTAGTTTCAAAATATTAATTGTAGTGAAATTGCACCTAGAATCAAAAATACAGTAATGGTAACATGCGCCTAGATTAAAAATCAGTGTAGTGAAAATTCACCCACGGTCAAAACATATAACAGTGGTAACATGTGCCTAGATTTAAAAAAATCAGTGGTGGGAAAATGCACCTAGATTCAATACATACAGTAGTGGTAAAATACACCTACATGCAAAACAGTCCAGTGAAAATGCAGCTAGATTCAAACCAGCACTATGCACAAAGTGAGATGAACCAATAGTGAGGAGTATAAGGCTGCCCAGAAATCGAATCAAAACCTTACCTGGCACAATGAATACCAACCCTCCCCTCTTTCACAGCTTGACTACCCTACCAATCCTCTAGATGTGATGTGGTGGCAGTGCAATGTGTGCTACAGGGCAGAATGAAAAATGTACTGTGCTAGGACAGATATCAATGTATGAGTGGCATGGATTTGATTGAGCACAGTAATGGCTGTGTTCACCACCCATACCAACCTTACCTTAGTTGTTGCAATAGGGTGGTCTGTCAGGCGTCCTATGGTGAACATGGGCAAACAGGCAACTGGAGCTTCCCAGGGAGGAGCTGCCCTTTGCAGTGGCCCTTTGTAGGCTTCCCTGGGAGAGCCTCAGAAGAAGGAGTTTCCAGCCACATGGTCTGTGGTCTTAGCTAATCAGATCCAAGGGGTGGCGGGAGAGTGAGGGAAACCAGACCAGGAAGCAAGAAACAATGCAGGAAGCTAAAAACACCAAGTGAGGCTCAAAGTGCCATGTGTAGGGACAAAAGGTGCATGGCACCTACCTGAGTTTGGGAAAGCAGGCAACAAAAAAAATAATCCACAGGACCAAGTGGTGGTAATGGTAATTGAGTTTAGCAGTATTTCAGTGGATTTACCACCGGAATACAAAACTCATAATGAGGCCCAATGTGCCTGTAAGCACCAAGCAAGGTTTCATCCAACTTTTGCTAGTCTCCACTTCCCCCAATGGAACAGAAAATTCAGCCCTAGCGACCACTTGCCCATCCTTCAGAACTTTACTAGAGCCTAAGTGCCTTCCTTAACAGGAACTTTTCACCTTTGCTGTGCTTCTCATAGCAATGCACCTCTCAGCTTCCACCACCAAAGGCACTCCTCATAAAGGCCACTCCTGGCACGGAGGTAAGCACACACAAACATCAAGAAGCTCTCATGCATGGATCATCAGTCCGAACCTGGATTTGACTGAGGCGGTTTAAAGAGACCCAGAACTGAGCAACACCTGGCCCTATGCAACTCACCTGATATCTGTAACACAGTTGAGTGGGTACTGCTTCGGGACTTTTATTCAGGTCCAGCCAGATAGACAGCAAGGATTGGGTATACACTGCTGCCTCAAAACACCTAATTTTGCCTTGCACGTTATTTTCTATGCATCATTGCATTGCATGGGCAACACCAGTCCTTCACTACTTCTTCATGCTAAGTAATTACAGTTTTAATGTAGTTCATTGCTCCTTCAACCTACCATAAAAGGCACAGGCATGTTGTATGTGTTAGATTGAGACCTCGGCCAGGTCTAGGCATGTCAAATGACAGATGGAGAGCTTGTTCACTGTGCCTCCTCTTAATCGCCCTGCTTGCATGGGTCTTGCTAGCAGCCAGACAGGTTGGGTTTAATTGGGTAGCTTTAGTTTATTGCACTATAAACCCACAATCCAACAAACATTTATCTTTGCCCCTTAGCTCCAGAACACACACGTCTAAAGGACACGTTAGATTATTTCAAACCCCTTTTGTCATGCCCTCATACATATAATTAAAGCGAAAAATAGTCCACAGGCACCCCTCTGCGAGAACGAACACGGCCCATTGACCTGCTCTATGGGAAGGTACCCACTCGAGAGTCCGCAGCCACACTTTAGCTCATTGTACCTTTCACAGATGGGAAAAACCATTTGCATATCAGTCTTTGTTCCACCCACATGGGCAGTCCAGCACCAAAATGCTATGGCAATTCCCTTCTGAACAAGAGTACCAACAGCGACCCCATACACGTGTTTCAGCCTTGTTGGGCCTCATTAGTGAGGTGGAGCTGTGCCCCTCTGATCACAGTCAGCAAGGGGTCCACGTCTGGATGACCCTAGGAAACCTAGGGTGACTAAACCTAAGTCCCTTAAATAATCCAAAAATAGTACACGTGTATGGGGTTGCTGTTGGTACTCTTGTTCAGAAGGGAATTTCCACAGCATTTCGGTGCTGGACTGCCCATGTGGGTGGGACAAAGACTGATATGCAAATGGATATTTCCCATCTGTGAAAGGTACAGTGAGCTAAAGTGTGGCTGTGGACACTCTATTGGGTACCTTCCCATAGAACAGGTCAATGGGCCGTTTTTGTTCTCGCAGAGGAGCGCCTACGCACTATTTTATGATTTTTTAAGGGACTTAGGTTTAGTCACCGTAAGTTTCCTAGGGTCATCCAGACGTGGACCCCTTGCTCAGTGTGCTCAGAGAGGCACAGCTCCACCTCACTGATGAGGCCCAAAAAGGCTGAAACACGTGTATGGGGTTGCTGTTGGTACTCTTCTTCAGAAGAGAAGTGCCATAGCATTTTGGTGCTGGACTGCCCATGTGGGCGAGACAAAGACTGATATGCAAATGGGTATTTCCCATGTACAGTGAGCTAAAATGTGGCTGCAGACTCTCGAGTGGGTACCTTCCCATAGAACAGGTCAATGGGCCGTGTTCGTTCTCACAGAGGGGCAGGTCAATGGGCCGTGTTCGTTCTCGCAGAGGGGCGCCTACGGACTATGTTTTGATTTAATTAAAGCATGCCATAGCTCTGAACCACTTGCCTACAGGGAGGCCATGGCTCCCTATCATCACTGAAACATGTTGTTTTGCCATAGAATTTGTATTCATAGCAGTGCAAATTAATCCTAGGAACATGCCCAAACCCATTATGCCAAAGACTGCAGGAAGAACACAGGGCAGCATTGCCTTCCTGTTAACATTCCCAAATCTTTCATCTTCCAGTGTTTCCAGTGTGTAGGCCTCTGTTTCAGAAGAGACTACACCGCGTTTACTCCTTATACTCTTCAAACCATATTGCAATTCTAATTCAAAGAAAACCATAGTTTCGAAGCCGTTTATATTCATCTGTAATAGTTATGTAGAAAGTAATGCAAACTTTCTAAAATTCACGTTATGGAAGGGGTAGGCGAAATGAACACGGTCCAAATGTTATTGGACATTTTACATTAATATATACTTTTTTTTTTATTTCGCTTTGCCCATTCTGCAAATAAAAGGAGATTCGGCCCCACTCCTATGTTGTGCAAAATCTGAAAAAACGTGTGTATGGGTTGCAAAATTGTGAATTTTTCACACAGGAAGTGGCCTTTTTATGCATGGGGAAATTCACACAGGAATTCACCCTCCCCTAGTTGTTGGATTGGAAGAGGATTTGGTTCCGAAAAATAACTATTGCCCCGGTTACATCGTGGGACTGAACTAGAACACCCCACTAGGAATCGCATCAGTGAATGAAATGATTTACGCAGATTTTGAACCGGAATAGGAGAATGGAATATAATCTGCCTGAAATAGGAGATATATGACAAGCAGGGCACAACAACAAACTGTGGGCACTATTTAATGAGAGCTAGAAAAAAGACCAAAACTAGGGGCCTCATTATAAGTTTGCCAGTCCAAAAACAAGGGTGCAGGTAAACTCACCGGCACCCTTGTTTCTGGACTGGCAAACTATGAGTTTGCCTGCCATGGCCACAGCGCCCGACAGGTTTGACCCTGCCGGGTGCAGCGGCCATGGTAGGTAGACCGTTCACGGAAGCGCCGGCACTGTTAAGAACGGTACCAGAGCATCCGAGTCCCCACTCCCATAGGGACTCTATGTGAATGGGGACTTACATTTAACCGGCGCCGGACGGCCCAGGCTGCCGGACTTGTAATCTCCCAGTGGCACTGGGAAGTCAGGCGCCGGTAATATATTACAAGTCTGGCGGAAACCCCCTGGTAGCACTGGCAGGGTTACCGCCAGACTCGTAATGAGGCCCATTATGTGTGTGTGTGAGAGAGAGTGGATTTTGTGTGAGTATGTGAGAGAGAGTCATGACAAATCTAATATTTATTTAGGTAGAGAGGCTGTATGCAAAATAAATGTATAACATGCATAGACTGACACAATCATCATGATCTGCTGGCATTCAGAGGGGCAAAAAATGGTTGAAGATGACAGGCCTTGTGCCTAAGAACATTGCCGAGAGACAGCAACAAAAAAAAATGCTTTGCAACTGGAATAAGCAAATGCCCTTGAATTGTCACAGGTGACAAGGACATTTCTACAACAATTGAGGCATCTGTAGAGTAAAGATCTGTGCCTAATAGTGCTGCAAGCCAATTCATGACCGAAGAAGGAAGTCCCACCATTGATGAATCACAAATGAAACACGTGACAATGTCTGAAGTTACAGCAGAGAGGGAGGGATAATCTGAATCGGATTAGTCCTCAAAGAGCAGCAGCCACTTGAAAGAGCGATCTACGTGATGGCGAAGAGGTTCTGGATTCAAATGTAAACTTTAAAGATGCTGATATAGTGGAAGGTTTGGAACAAATTGAAACCCAATAGGCGGATAGACAAGATTGCAAAAATGATAGTAAGACAAAGTTCTAGCATTTTGAATAAAGGAAACTTATAAAGGGAATCACCAGTACCCTGACAAACAACACATAAAAAACACATGCCCTCCAGTGATCACAATAGTATAATCTCAAAAATCTGGAATCACAGGGCACCATGTTCCATGTTTAAACATCAAAACCCCCAACATCCATTGTTTGGAGGCACTTTTAAATCATCCCTGACAATATGAGTACAGGTAGCTGCACCATTTTTACCTGGAAAGTGAGCCGTAAAAAAGAGGTTGGGTGATTCAGTACACCTTTGATTAACCGCCATCTTGAACAAGATCATCCATTGGCTGTTTCTAACTGTAAAGACTGGAGGGTGGTATCTGTAATTCTGCCCCCTACATGGTAGGATAAAGGAATAGAACACCCAAGCCAAGGCTTCCAATTTGGTGGAATGGGCGAGCAGCCAGGGTTAAGCTTTCAGGAGGTGGTGCAGGCTGGTTCTTAGGTACAGTGAGCCCCCAGACCCCCACAAAGAGGAATGTCCACACACTATGTTAGGTTAGAACACAGCTTCTTTATATAAATTAAGGTTGCTACCGAAGCATATACATATAAATAATTAAACATTGTACTTGGAAATACTTTTTCAAAGAATGGCAAATATATACACTCTATGTGGTACAGCACAATAGTTAAATTCAGTTATAGATGCAATAACTGCAGACAGTGTTAAATAGGCATGTGAATTCTTAAGTGAGGTGTAACAGCATAGAATAGGGAAGAAAGGCAGGTTAGTTGTGACAGTGGCAGAATGCTTTCTTTAGATTAGACATACAATTCTGTGTGCAGATCCTCCCACCTGCGCAACCTGTAATGGAAACGTTAGGGAGTAACTTATTTTAGGGGTCATTACGAGTATGGAGGTAGCCATGCCGCATACCGGGTCCGGGTTCCCTGAATGGGGAAATACCGGGCCATTCCAACCTTGGAGGACCCGGTATTTCCCCATTCAGGGAACCCATCCCCATTCGAACCCCCATAGGGCTCAATGGGAATGGGGAGGGAGCTAACAACGGGCCCGTTAACAACAGGCCCGTTGTTAGCTCCCTGGTCTGCTAGCGGGACCCGCTAAGGACACCTGGTTTTACCAGGTGCCCTATGTGGGTCCCGCAAGCAGAATAGTAATAGGGCGGTAAGGGATTAACAGCGACGGAACCATTACCGGTGCTGTTAACCCCTTACCGCCCAGCTTGTAATGACCCCCCTTGTCTTTTAGAGCCCTGTCCAATAATCTTCAACAACCTTCTGCTTTCTTTACAAGGTTCTACCAGCTCAAAGTACCTGAGAAACCACAGGAGAACAGAATCCAAGATGAATCTGGGACCTCTGGATGACTCCTGAGGTTAGAAGATGCTCTTCATTGTCACAGTACCTTTGGTGCTTTGGCAGGCAAAGTGGAAGAGTTTCTCAGTTTCACTCGGTGATTCCTTCTGGTGATGGACCCTCCTTGGAAGAAGGAACCACTGGGATGCTGAGTCTAAGAAGTAAAATGTAACCAAAGTCTTTCTGAAGTGCAGCAGTTTTTCTATTTGCGGAGCTCTCCTTTGGTCAACGGTTTCTCTAACTGAGAAAGTCCTGTGAAGATGAAACTTGCTGTGGGCTCCTTAAAGTCTTGGAAGATGAGAGTAAGACCCCTGGGAGCCATCAATGACTTCTGGCGGCGACGGGTGTATAGGTCACTTTTGGTGTCGTGTTTCAGAATGTCACGGTTTTCCACCTTGAGGTTCTTCAGTGCTGCAGCCACAGCATGGACCTCTGGACGGCTTCTGGCAACCTGGATTCGACCACTGGAGTGGTTCACAGACCTTCACCAAGTCTGGACCCTCGGGACATCTTCATTTGCTTCTGGTGGTGGGAAAGCCACCAACAGACCTTCCTCTGCACTCAGCGACTCTGTACTCTCTCCAGCGGGAAAAGGTGGTCAGAAATGATGTTGAGGATGTCCCTTGAAATGTTCTTAGGCAGTTTGGAGCTGTCATGAGGCCTACACCCGGGGCACCAGACTAGGTCCAGCAACCCCGGAAGCAGGCATCAAGTTATTTTGTTATTTTGAGCAAGCCCAAAAAACCCTGCTAGGGGCTGTTTGGGTGCAGTCCTGGCGCCTATGGCGCCAGGCTCATATGGAGAGTCAGTCCTGGCACCATAGGCGCCAGGCTCATAGAGTAGAACTTACCTGATGCAGACCATGCTGCACGCTTACCTGATGCAGACCATGCTGCAGAGCTCCAAGCCAAATGAGGCTTGGAAGGGACTATTTTACCTTGGGACTATTTTTTACTCGGGTGGGGCTGGGGAGGAATACTTACCTGGGACTACTTTGGAGGCTATTTAAACCACGCCCAAAGAGCAGCACACGCTTCGCGTTATTCTGCCTCCAGCAGCGTAACGCTCACCGTGTCTGCAAGCCTGCATCCACTCTTCTGCCACGCCCGCCTCGAGTCTGCAGCTCCTAGAAAAAGGGAGGAACAGAAGGAGAAGAGGTTAGAATAAGAGCAAAAACTTTGATCCTTACCTGAATTCCGGATCCATTGCGCCTTCGCGCTGGAAGAAAGAAGCATTTTACACGTGCCGCCTCGCCTGCTGCAGCGCCGCGCTGAACTCACCGGCCTTCGCAGCATCCTCACGATCCACGCATCCTTCTGCACGTTCCCGCCGCACTCTGGCACCTAAGGTGATCACAATAACAGCAAAGGTGAGCCAAGGGAATAAACAGAGGCAATAGTAACTACCCCCATAGACGTACCTGATTACCGCCGGGGCTACTATTCCTCTTCACGGGTCGGCGCAGCTCCATTGCATCCTCGCCGTACCCCGGCCCCTAAGGGGAACAAAAGGACAACAAGGTGGGACAAAGGAACAAACAAGGGGAACTCTTCTCACCACAATAGACTTACCTAATTTCACCACCAGAGGCATTATTCCCCGAACTTCATATTTTCTCTCCACACCTGAATAAGGGAGCAAGCAACGGGTTACATCTGGCCTTATTTTATTGAACTGTGTAGGATAAGCCAAATCCTTACCTGAACTTCGTCAGCTACCACGAGGAACTCTTCGCTGGGGTCAAGCTGCAAACTGCAAGGAATCGGACAAGAGTGAAAGTCAGACATGTGAACTCTTACGAACTACATACTTTTCGGAGTCAATATTGTTCTGGAACTCACCAATTCCTTCAAGCCAGTGAAGCAACTGGTTATCAACGCGCCCCTCCGCTCAATGCAGGATGGAGAGCTCTTCTTTTCAAACCATCAGGTGAGACTATAAGAGGGGACATCAAAGGTGATCTGTGGGCAGAACAGCGGGGGTGGGGGGATTTACGCTCAATTCCACGGGTGGTTAATCCGCTTTCTCCATTTGCAGAAGAATATTCCTACGGGCCAAGCAAACGAAGCTAGGTGGGCCAGTCCAGTCCGTCATCTCGGCCCTACGTGTCACATTGGTGGAGACCGCAGCTGTCCAGTTCAGATCGACGCCTCTGTCGGAGCCAGGTGAGCGTAACAGGAACTTTCGCAGCTCCGGGTGTCCAGCAGTACTATGCCAGGGTACCCCCTCTCCTGTGAGGAACACAGCAAAGGCTTCCAGCCGGTCACGAAATGCAGTCACAAAACGCACCTTCAGACCCTGGGTGACACCAATGGACTTTCTCCAGGTAGTAGGCACACAGGCAGGCACACAGAACCGGCTTCCAGGATGCTTCGATGAAGAGTAGCAGGTTGCATGATGGTCGCCTGTAGCTCGTGGAGAGGTCTCCATCTCTGGCTCAGTCCTTGGAAGAACATGGCAGCTTTTGGATTACACAAACACATGCAGCAGCAGCATGCAGAAACAGACTTCTCCCCCAGCTGGGCTTCAAGAAACAGCTTCTTCTTGATTCAGCTTCGACTTCAGCTTCTGAACAAATTGGTGAGTGACAGGTCCACTGTTATACACATTGGTTCCCATTCACTCTGGCTGAGCCAGGCTCAGTCAACCAATCATGCAGAAGGGCATTCATGCAGGCAGGCAACCAATCAGGCTCACAGACATTCAGGCCATTCACTCCACCCAGAAACCTATAACAAAGAATGTGGTTTGGGGTAAGTGCCCAGCCTTTCAGCACCCTACACTGCATTCTTTCCAGTTTCAGTCAGGGCTGTCTCATTCATGTGTCACACACACACACAACCAGACACCCAGAACACTGAATGTGAGTTCACTTCAGACTCCATTCATACAGGTCCCACCCCTAGGGTGTACCCACAACACAGAACCTCTGAGAAGGCTCCATTCAGTCTGACAGGAGGCAGTCCCACAGCCATTTGGAATTTTTACCCAACAGCCAGTCACAAGGAAGGGGCACAGTCAGGGCTACCCAGGAATTTTGGAAACAAGATAAAAATCAATAGAAACCAAAAGGCCACAGGTGCCATCTTGATTTCTTGCAGGAATCCATTGATTCCTATGGCAGGGTCTGGGTGTCCCAAAATGGAGGACACTCAGAGCCACTGCCAACTCAGCATGTAGCTGCCACCAGCCCATACACTGCTCTGTGGGCAACACACAGGTGCCCAAAAGCACACATAAGAGGCACAAGGGTGTACACCCAACTATGGGTGCCAAAAGGATGTCCCATGGGTGTTGTTCATCAAAGGGAAAACATGAAGAGCTGCACTGCGAGAGGACCAGGCTGGACCTCCGTCACAGAAAACATAGAGAAAACACACACAGAGAAGTGGTAGGACAAGGACTATGAGTTTCTGTTCCTCCATAAGGCATTTCCAGCATCACACTTCCTGCCATACAGACAACACAAAAGGTTGTGGCCAGATGGCATGTGTGGTTGAAAAAGACAAGAATTATGACAGTACTTCCAGAAGGCATGTATCCTTAGAATATAGTAGAACATCATTTCACTAACAATCTGTAAGAAAATAGAACAGCCTGTTCCAGAAAACAGGGAGTAACTCTGTAAACCAAACAGTTGCCTGGAGTGTGTAGTCTAACACCTACAGCCATTCAGTGTTGTTTAAAACTGTGCTTTCAAAACCCTTATTAATTACTTTGCACTACACTACAACATGCCAAGACAGAAGTTGCTTTCAGCTGTTGACATTCTGCATGTGTATGAAAACCTGCAAAAAACTTCTGCCATCAGTGTCAGTGAAAGCCATGCTGCCATTCAATAAGTGACATCTGGACCAGGTCCCAAGCAGCAGATTAGATGTTTATCACTGCACATTGGGCGCCACTGCAACCTACATACCAAGAAATCTCCTCTTCTAAGTTCTTGCCTCAAAAATGTTCCTCCCATGGCAACACAAGAAGTGAAATGAAGAAAATGGCTGCTCTCTTCATCCATTTAAAAAAAAACACTGCAAATAATATTTGAGAGGAGCTGCACGATGTTATATCTGTGTGGTTGCAGCCCCATAATATACATGTCAGTGTTGTGGTAGCTGGTATTAGGGCATACAGTGTCTGCATTGTGAAAGGGCAGATTCCATCCTACACTAAGCTTTGCACATTGCTTGGGGTCCTTACAGAGACTCAATATGGTTTTCGTCCCGGTTTGGGAACTAGGGACCAGGCTCTGAATCTGTATCGGTGGGTGCTACGTCTATATATGTGAGTGGTGAGCCATTATACCTAGCATTCATGGACCTGAGCACCACGTTTGACAAAGTAGACAGGGCTATGCTCTGGGCGGAGTTCAGGTCCATGGGTGCCCGGAGAATTTGGTCAAGGTTCTCCAGATAATCCATGAACACACATCAGCCTTTGTCAGATTTGGTGATCAGGGACAGTGTACAGCTTTTTTTTAGAACTTCCTGGGCATTCGCCAGGGTTGTGTTGTGGCACCGGTACTGTTTGCCCTCTACATAAATGGTGTTTATCAGGCATTGGTCAATTCCCATACTGACTATATTAGGGTAGGAGGCGTCCCCCTTCCAGTACTAAGCTATGCTGATGACATAGTTATAATTGCTCATCCCTCCAGAGCCTTGGTGGATGTTTACACTCATTTAATGCCTCCCATAAATTGACGGTGAATTCCAAAAAATCAGCTGTCATGGCATGTAGGAGCACGGGTGATAGACACCTTAAGATGCGCAGGATATGGAGCGGAGGTGAACCCATTCCTAGGGTTACTAGCTTTGAATACCTCGGAATCTGTTTTACCGAGAATTGGCGAGGGTTTGGCCATGTTGATAAACAATGTATGAGGATGAGACAGGCTCCTGGGGGCTTGTCCCGCTTTCAACTTAATTGTATGGGGCATCCAATTAAACAAATTCTTGAAGTGTATAGGGCCCAAACAAAAACTGCCACTAACTATGGGTCTGCACTGTGGGGTATAGAAAAGATTTCAAATATTGAAAATGTGGAAAACTCTTTTCTCAAAAAACTACTTGGTCTACCGCAGTCTGCGCCAAATTATGGTACACATTTGGACTTGGGGTGCCCACACATTGCAGGTGAGTGGTTACTGGCCGCACTGGTTGACACTATGGTCAAATCAGAAAGCCACTCTCTCACATTAGATGTGAAGAGCCCTGGTGAGAAGCCCAGCTGTAAAGAAAATTTGGTGGCTCATATATATTCAGAAATGTATCAGTTAAACTGTGTGAACCTCATCTGCCCCTCAACCTTTTTGACCCTGTGTGCTGTAAGGGCATACAAGCAAATGTTTAAATCCATCCTTGTGGTAAATAGGGAGTCCTCTGCCCTGGGCATTTCCGCAAATAGAAGGCACATTGTTTTAACAACTGTAGATGCCATTCAGCTGTACCTGCTCCAAGTGACACTCTCAGAGACCGTTGGACCTGGACTCCAGCCCGATTTGACTGCCTATGGTTAGGGGCACGAACAAAAAGTTGGTCTCACAATGTACAACCCAGAGCCTGCCCCTGCTGTCAGTGGCCGGAGGAGGACCTTATACACTTTGGGGCCAATTCATGGAACAAACGTGCGCCGAAAATCTTGGCGCAAGCAGGCGCAAGCTGGCGCAAGCATGAAAAAACAGTGCGATTCATGGAAGTACCTGCGCGTGTTTTCCTTGGGATGTGCGCCAAACCCGAGCGTGACGCGCACAGCGAAAGCGCACAACATCCGCGCACACACCAAAAAGGGGGCGGGACATGGGGCGTAACACGCGGAATGGGGAACAACGCGTGAAAAAGAAGGCGTAACTGGGGAAGTACTGCTGGGAAGTACACGGAATGCCCACATGCACGTGAACCACATGTATTCATGGAATCGAATAGGGCAAACCCGCGCACGGGCAAAGACACGCACAGGCCTAAACACGTCCGCCACACGAAGGCAGGCGGTAGCGTCCCTGCGCATTACAAAAGTGTGCGCAAACAAAAAGCACATATATACAGCTATGATGAATCTCTTTTCAACAGTTTTTAATCTTTCATTGTTAGTCAAGATAACACACATTTACATAGTAAAAGTATTATAAATACTAAAGCACCTATTGACATATGGCAAGGTGCATCCAAGAGCACATACTGATATAAAACAAACAAGACAAATGTGAAATAATAGAATCAAAAACAAAAATCAGAAAGACAAATTCTGATGCAAAAATACCCGGCCACCCCTATCGGGATTACACCTAAAAATTTGAGAAAAAAAACATAATCTAGACATACATATACTAACTATTTTCCTAGACACCTCTATTAATAATAATACAATTTTATTTTATTCTAAGGAGACACTCAATGTCTCATCCTTCAAATGTTTATTGCATGATTTAATCAATAGCGTTCCCAATAATGTTGACTTGAATCAATATTGGGGTAGTCAGCGTCAAATTGACATTTCGGCATTCATATTTCATAGTAACGCCTTCATAAGGACCTATGAACACTTCTCTCAATCTTTGGACAGTGCTACCATGTGTCGTTCATATTTCACCATTAGGTCAATCAAATCAATCCCAATGGGTCTTGAAAAAGTTCAGCCTCCTGCAGGCAATGTGGACACCAATTTCCAAACAACCACTTCAGATTCTCCCTCCCACTGTCTTGATGTTTACTTTGTATTATAATTGTTGCATAACCTTCTGTATGTCAGAGTGTAGGTTATACCCAATCCACCTTGTGTTAACTCAACTTGGTTCTTAACACTAAAGTGCTGGGTTCCAGCCATTCAGGCTCACAGGGTGCAATCCTGCAACATCCTCTTCACATGGGAGATATCCTCTAATGAGCCATCGATACAAAGGTTCGAGACAAGATGTATCATTTTTGCATTCTTCAAACCAGCATTTGAGTCAGCACTTTAAGGCTTCCCAATCCCTAATTTAAACTCTGTATTCCTGTATTTCTAAAGCAATAGACATAGATGTGTCCCAGTTGATGGCCATTTTAATGTTGCCAGATGGACTGCCATATTACATGATCAAGTAATTATTATATTATATATATTGGCCTCCAATCTAAAGTCCTCAAATTACTTTTTTGACTTGGTTATGCTTGTTTTTCCTCTTTCCTCATGTTTTAAATTCTATTTTGATAACAACCTTCATTTGGTCATTGAGTTATTTTCCTCCTAATTCTATTTCTTTTTGAATTTTGATCCACCAATGCTAGAGTTCAAGCCTTGACTTTGGACTCTGGCACTATTGTTAGGCAAAGGGTATTTAAAGGGAGCTTCTGAGTTGCCTTTGTTTAGATGAACTGTTTTAGAGCATTGTGGGAGCTCAACAAAAGCATGCTAAGCTTTTAGTCACTTTCAGGCTTCTACCCAGCAAGACCATTTATCACAACCTTTTAAATGATTTATATAAGCCAACTTCTTCAATGTATCCTTTGCAAGTTTTCAATCAAGGGTTTCCAAAATTGGTAGAATTTAAAAACCATGATTCACAAAATAAAGTAATGTCTTGTGATTCACATGAGCTATCGCCATTTTCTTATCTAGTTTGTCTCTGAAAATATTGTATACTTCTTTTATCATAAGTGGTAACCTAAGTGAGACCTAAGTGCAGGTGGAGGAGGGGGAGAGTAGAGCAGATTGAGGACAGGATGTCCAGTGTTTTGGTTGTGAATTGAGAGGCCAAAGCTGTGCAGAAGGCCTGGGAAGGAAGAGGAGAAGTAGAGGCTGCAGGAGGATTGGCAATTCCTCACAGATTTTGAAAAGTTCAGCTTTGTTGTTTGTGGCCACAGAGATCTGGGCTTGAATATGGGCCCACTTCTTGGACCGGATGGAGAGTCTGTAATGCCTTTGGAGCACGCGACAGGCCAGTTTGTCAGAGGAGGTGAGAGTAGCCAACCTCTTCCGTTCTGCACCTCTGCACTTGGTTTTCAGCTACGCTAGTTCGGAATCATACCAACTATTGCACTTGGAGGCAGGCTTCATGCGTATCCGCATGGCAGTGGCAAGGATGCCAAGGGGGTTGAAAATGGAGAGGTGAAGGTTACCAAGGACTGAGTCAGAGTTAGAGTCAATAGCAGTGGTGGAGGGGGGAATAAAGAGGCGGCAAAGCCAGCTACTGACAATCGCTTCATCAGTTGGGTCACAGAGAAGGAGGTTGGCAGTGCGGGCAGAGGCTTAAAGCGGGGAGCCAAGGAGCTCCAGATGACTGTAGAGGAGAGCATGATCAGACCAAGAGAGAGAGAGAGAGAGGTCAGCTGAGATGAGCGGATACAGAGTGAGTCGGACCAGTGGGAAGAATGGATGATGGAGGTAGAGTCACAGAGGCTGCAAAAGGGTAAGGCTGCATCAGGAGAGTCAAGATGAATATTTAAGTCTCTGAGGAGGAGGAGCTTAGAGGTAGAAGTCAGGAGAGAAGAAGTGAAGTCAGCCCACTCTTATAGGAAGAGGGAGATCGGCCTATGGCTCCTGTAGATGGTTGCTAGAGTGATCAACAGGGTAGGAGAGATGCAAAGCTTGCAGACAAGACATTCAAAGGAGGAGTAGGATTGAATGGGTATGATAGAGGCAAGGATCGATTCAGGGAAGACAAGGGTCACTCCGTCACCAGTTCGGTTATGCCAGGACTTGGAGAGGATTGTGTGGTCCTCAGGAAGAAGAGTGTCAAAAGCACTGAAAGACCTAGCATTGAACCACATCTCAGTGAGTCAAAGTCTTCAAGGAGGTGACAGATGTCAGAGGAGTGTTTGACAACAGAGCGCGAATTGAGAGTAGCTAAGTAAAGCTGGTTGCCACCTTCAAAGTTTTTCCGAGGAAGGGTACAGGGAGGAGGTACCACTGCCAGAGGGGGCGAGGGGAGGCAGGGTGGAAGATGGAGGAGTGGCAAGAGAAGGGAGGAGGTTAATGAAAGATGGAAGATGCCTATCAAGGTTGGGCTGACAGCCCTGGGTCATGATAGTGCCATTCAAGTAATTCAAGTAGACATTGATGATTCACCTGGATGATGAGAACTGTGTCAAGAAAGAGTACTTTCCATCTGGTTCCACCATTAATGGATGAAGAAGAGAAAGGTGAGAGCACAGAAACCATATGGGGAGTCCATATGTATTTTGGTGAAAATACTACAGGTGATATCCCACCACTATAATTCCTACAAACCCATAGTATGGCAGTGTGCTAAAAGTGTTATCAATTCAGTTAACACCACTTTTTTGTATCATACCCCCATATTAGTAATGAACCCCAAAAAATGTAACATGGTAGGTTGTGAGTATCATTTAAAGTAATACATTGCATCAGTAGCTGTTTGTAATCAACATAGCGCGGTTGGGTTATCAACGTTTGTTCAAATCAGCTTTGAATATAGCAAAGGTGCATGGTCAGTTTAAGTGTTTAAAATCAGACCAGCTTGATGCTGATTACACGTGAAGGCGCCCCTTCCCTGACACAATATCTGAAACTCAGAATAATGGACACACCCCAGTAGGGAATGAGACCAGGAGATAGATTGCAAGTAGACCAAAGTTTATATAAAATAAATTGTGCATGCAGAGAACTCTGCTGCCCAGAGAGTGCTCTGCCAAATATTACAAGAGCAGCACATTATAAGAGAGAAAATCTTCATTGATGACATCATGTTACAAGTACACAACTCTACAATACAATTGGGTTGAGTCATCAGTACAGTATGCAAGTGTAAGCGCTGACCACGTAGGATTGGTTGTTGCTTGGTTGTCACTCCCAGAGCAGGTGTGTCAGTTGGGCTCATCTTCGTGAGGTGCAGGTCGTGCTAATAAAATGGACACTTTCCCTGACTAACTGACCTTCAATGACAGGATCTGAGAGCATGATACAAATGACAATCATAAAGTCTGGTAGGAATGTGGGTGCTTCTCAGAGTTCATAGACAAGCTATAGGTATGCATTATACCCTCTGCACCACGGTACTCATAAACCTAGAGTCCCCGACCCAGGTGCCCATCTTGGAGGTTTTGATCTATCTAATGTCTCATGATACGAATAGACAAGTGTTAGGATTAGAAAGGATATATGAGTATCTGGGGTCAGGGCTCTCGGCAGCGTCTTTGTTTGGTCACTACGAGGGGTCAGATGTGTATCTGTATCAAAGAGAAGAGGGGCATTGTCCTGGTGGACAACAGCTTGGCAGGGTGAGGGTCAAAAGGGGCATGAGCGGGTTTAGTGGAGATGAATGGGCACTCAGGCGGGTGCCTGTTCTGGTCTCACACAGAGCAGTGAGCTCATCTGTTCTGGGACGGCACTAAAGGTTGCAACAATGAATGGCTGAATTTCCATGAGAACAGGGTTTGTGCAAAGCTGGCAGGAAGCAGTGAAGTGGGGGCCTGGGCTGGCGGTGTTAGGCGCAGGGCAGAGGGAGAGACAGGCTTTTAGAGATCATTTTCAGCACAAGTGAGATCCGTGTATGTGGGAGTGGTGAGAGGGGTGGGAAAGACCACTTCTCCCCCAACATTCCCCCCTTTCGCTACTCCTAAAGTAATGAATGCCCACCTCCAGTACGTCTACATTCTTCTGTCCTTTTTACCGCTTCATCCCACGTGGATGTACCTTTTATTGGCATCCATGCGCGGCTTGTTGTATCCGTAGGGCTAATGCCCCGTGTATGGAGTAGTTTGTTGTATGTGATAGTTTGTTATGTTGGATGTTTGTTGTGTGTGTTTTGTGTGTAGTTTGGCTGGCCCATTGAGCGTGTTTGGTACTTGGGAGGTATGCTGGAGGGGAGCAGGGGAGGCTAGTACATTGGCTACCCTCGAAGTTATTATAAGTGCAATACATTAGCTGCTTATAAAATTAATGTAGCTGCAATAC
Organism: Ambystoma mexicanum; assembly: GCF_040938575.1. Classification (NCBI taxonomy): domain Eukaryota; kingdom Metazoa; phylum Chordata; class Amphibia; order Caudata; family Ambystomatidae; genus Ambystoma; species Ambystoma mexicanum. Next base: position 167,422,026 of record NC_090941.1, on the reverse strand, counting down.
ATTTGCTACCATCAAATTCTTCTAAGTGCCATACATTGACTATCCTCAAAACCCTCTAAATGCAATATACTGGCTATCCTCAAAATTATTCTAAATACAACACATTGGCAACCTTCACAATTCCTCTAACTGCAATGCATTGGCTACTCTCAAATAATTCTTCTATGAGTGATATATTGGCTACCCTCATAATTCTTCTGGGTGCAATACATTGTCTGCCTACACAATTAATATAAGTGCAATACATTGGCTACCCTCATAAATTCATCTAAATGCAGCACATCGACTACCTTCATAATTCATCCAAGTGCAACACATTGGCTACCCTTATACATTCTTCTAAGTGTAATGCATTAGGTATTCCCGTAAATTCAACAAAATGCAAAACAATAGCTACCCTCATACATTCTTCTAAGTGCAATACATTGGCTACCATTATAAAATCATCTAAATGCAACACATTGGCTACCTTCACAATTAATACAAGTGCAACACATTGGCTACCCTCATAGATGTTGTGCCAAGGTGTGTACCATGATAAACTCAGTGTTTCATCAGCACAGGGAAAGGTGAAACCCTTACATAACAAAACTACAAGAGGGTGTCTCTTATTAGTGTTACAATGGAAAATAAATATATATGTTTAAACAATGGGTAAAATGGCATATTCCACTCCCCAAAATGTTGAAACAGTGAAACAATGAGAATATGGAAAAATTGCGAATTGGCAAATGTCCGCCTCATGAGCACATTACTGTCTCAATGTGAAGGCTTCTGAATGCTGTATGCTTCTTCTTTTCAAGGCAGTTCACCTCTGCAATTTAGTGTTGCCTACAAATTAGTTTGGTTTGAGATTTGGTCTGCAGTATTTAGGAGATGGTCAAGTGGACAGTGGGGAGGGGCAAGAAGGAAGGGATAGTTTAAGGTTTCCCCCAAGTTATGTGCATTGTATTGCATGGCCTACATTGGCAAATTCCTTCTCTGTGCTGTCCAAGCGATCCTGATTTGTTGTGTGTGTTTGTATAGGCGATTTCTGTTACTGAGATGTAAATTAAGGAACAGGTTGGACCCTATGTGGTCAGGATTTCTCATTATAGTAAATACTGATCATCATTCTCATGGCATGGTTTCTACAATGGCTGTCCTCCATTGGTGGGAGGCTCTGTGTTGATAGTAAAGCCCAATTTACGTATAATAGTTATTTTGACAGGGTCAACAGCCTGCAGTATAATGTTTGGGGCCCGTACCCGGGTATTTGCTGCCCACTCACTATCTTTGAAAGGGGTGTTAGGATTAAAAGAATTGGTGTCATGCTTGTGTCTTTTTATTCCATTTTTGGAGGTGCTAGAACTGGAGGTGATAATGCTGAACCAGTTGCAAAAGTTGGGAAAGCAGGTCTGCGTCATTGTGTGTGTTCCACCCTTAGAGTGTATAGGAGGTAAGAGGCCCCACAGGAGGGGAGTGATCCTGCTCTAGGATGGGAGTTTGCATTAATTGTGTGTGAAAGTATGCTGAGTGTGAAGGAGTGTACATGAGAGGAGAACAGGAGATGAAGAAGAAGATAACCAAGGGTTCGGGGGGGGCTATGGAGTGGAGCTGGAAAGAAACAGATCGTAGTGCTTAGTAGAGAAGAATATTTATGGGCTCTGACTATCTGGGAAAACCAAAGATAAGAAGCAAGAAGTTCAGGAAGGTAGAATATCCTGCTGCCAGTTAATGGTACTCTATGGTAATAGGAAGTGAAGGGTATTGGAAGGTCACCATCTGTGGGAGAGGGAGCCTGCAGAATGGACAAGCATATGCCAATGAACATTACATGTGTGATTTGGGGGATTAACTCTTGCCTGCTTAGCTCCTCAGGTTCAGAGGGGTCATCTGGCTGTGGAGAATCTGGAATTATATTTTTTAGTCCAAAGATTACTCCTGATTGGTAGTTGTGGGTGCTTTATGTGGTTAAACCCATCAATCAATATACCAGTTGTGTAGAGTGCATCAGTAAATGTATCCACAAATAACCAATTTGCCAAAAAAACTGCTGTCTGTCACTCCTTAGAGAAGACACTGAAGTAATGAGCTGGTCAGGATGTTAACGATTGCCTAATACATTCTTTCTTTTGGGGAAGTATATTGGTTTGGTGGAAAAAAACTGTGACCATTTGGGAAAACCCTAGAATGTGTGTGTTCAGTTTTTTTTATCAAGTATTCAAACGTCTAAGAGATTTGCGAACTTGAAAACCTCATTGGAACACCTGATTTATGTATCTAGGTTTTTTATACAGCATGTACAACAATAACTGAAGCAGACAACCTTCCCATGGAAACAGGTTTCACTGTATTCTGGAGAGTAGAGGGGTAGGACAATTGATGTGGTGTGTGACAAAGTGATGAGACAAGCAACATACCTTTCACCAAATGGCAACAAGACCCTACATGAACAAATGATCCCCAAAACAGATTATTTTAATATAAACCAAACAGTTTCAAACAATGCAAAACACAGGGTGACAATGTCCTTTTGCAAACTTTGCCATTTAGAACATTATCATGCAGCATAGCAGCTGACCACCGAACAGCTCTTTAAAGACCATTACGGTTCATATACCAGGTCATTAAGAAAAGTGCCTTGAGAACGACCTCTGGGTCGAAACACGTGTCGGCTGACCATACCATGATTAGATTGAGACTTTAAGAAGGCTTATAGTGAACTTTCCGATTTATTTCATTTGTGATATAATTTGGGACTATTTTAAAAGGAGGTGCGCAAATCGCCTTTGTCCAACCCAATTTGCTGTCATAATTTGTTGAGAGCCCTGGCTTGGGTGGGCTCTTTGGAAGGGTAAACGCTACAAGCCATTTTTCAGAAAAGTTGAGAGTGGTCATAAGCGCACAAGTACAATTTGAACCGAAACCCAATAATACCCATTCTTCTAGCTCTGCCAATAGTTGTCGGGCAAAGATCTTTGCTGGGATATCAAGCCATCTTTGCCTCAGCATCACCTAGCTACAACCATATGCAATTTCTTCTGACATAACCCCCAAAAAAGGTTAACAAAGTTGTTGGTAGCATTTTAAAGAGTTTGCATTAATCTGGCTTGTTTTGCAGCCTATGGCACATCATTTCCAGTTTACATCTCTGTCAGTCCCATATATCAATATATCTTAGGGGCCTCATCACAATTACCATTAACGCGCATTGGTCCAGCGGTATTACCACCAGATTACAAGTGGCAGTATTATTGCGCTGAAAATGGGCAGAAGGTCGGCGCATTCACCTCCAGCTGCGAGGTCGAGGTGAATCCTCCAACCTTCCTGCAAACTCGAGATAGGGCAGTGTTGTAATGTGGTGATATTGCTATTACTGCCGCATTTTTACTGCATCACCCAACTTGTGATGAGGCCTATGTCTGTTCCTTTCAGCTTTAACAATACATTTTCCTTATTGTTCAAAATGGGATCAGCTGCTTACCTGCACTACATTTTCCTTATCAATTTTCATTATCTTCGCGGTCAACTAGCTTGTATATAACTACACTTTATTGTTCAGCTTAAATGTAGTGTTGTGCAATAAAGACAATTTGATGTGGCACCAAAATATCTGTTCATTTTCATCCACACACAAGGTCAATATGTTCCTGAATTTCTTGATTTCTAGTATGTTCCCCATTGTAGGCAGTTTAACTAAGGTGTATACATTGATCATAATGAAAGGTTAAACCACATCCAGCTCTATTTGTACCAACCCCAGTTCATTAGCTGTGTCCCATCAGAATCAGTAGATGACCCTCTGTAGTACAGAATATTTGTGATACTTTTAAAGGTACAAGGATCCAAACCCACCCTTTCTAACACTCCTTCACAAGACGAGCTATGGTATGTGAATTTGTGTTTCATATAGCACAACCACAGTTTCAAAGCAACAAAGCTCTGTACTAGAGTTCAAGGAGCAGAGGTGCAGTTTGCAATGGGGACATAGTGGTGCTAGAACTGGGGATAGAGTTATCCAACTTAAACCTCTGAATTCCCTCCAGGGAAGAGATGTTAGTCCTTTGTGGAAATGCAGGAGCATTGGTGTGGTCCTGATTGCTGCTGTGAGAGTGTTCCAGTATGATATGGCATAGCAGGCGAAGGACTGCTTCCTGGTATTTTCACTGTAGGATAATTTAGTTTCAGGTTTAGCAAGGGTTCTGCTTCCAAAGCAGTGTGTATAGCCAGGGGTGCTATATTTGACTGAAAAGTAGGTAGGAGCCCGGGCAGTGGTTGCCTTGTAAGTGATATAGCCAATTTTGAAGAGGATCCTGGCAGGGATAAGAAATCCCGGAAGGTGGCACAGGCTGAGGGTGATATGCTTTGCTTTGTTTAGAACTGTTGAAAGGTAAGGCTGAGAGGTGATGGACTTCTTTGAGACGAGCAAGCTGTGCCATGAGGATCCTAGTGAGGCGGGTGTTACTCACATCACTGTGTTCAATTACAAGAGCTTGCACCGCATTCTGCAAGTCCTTGGGTCTTTAGAATGGCTTGATCCTTTTGGACAATATGATCTGCTACCTAATAGTCTGGGCTTTCTTGTTCAAATGCTGCTGAAGGGAGATGACACTATACACAGTGAACGTGACAGATTTGATGAACAGGGCAAGTTGTGGGCTGAATCCGTCCAGGTGCATCTTATTCAGTCACTCTTGGATAGTTTCCTGTTTGTAGGTTTAGCCAAGCAGCGCTTATTCCATTTTGGTCAGCATGAGTGTTAGGTTTGCACTTGTCATCAATGTTTGAATGGTGGAAAAGAATTTATGGAGGTGAGTAATGTTGTGGGAACAGTTTACAGCTGTGTGTCATCCGCATACTGGTCAGATCTGGAGGTGTTCAAGGACAGCCTGGTATTTTTCTGATAGGTAGGAGGCAAACCAGTTAATAACTATTCCTGCAAAGTCAATTCTATGTCTGAGAGTGCTGATCAGAGTCTAGTGGTCTTGTCCTTCATCCAAAATCTGTAGGGCAACATTGATGACCTTTGATAGTGACTGTTTAAATGATGAATTTAGGATGAACCATGATTAGGTGAGGCTATGCTGATTGGTTGATCTTCTTGTGAAGTTGATTCGCAATTAACTTCTCAATGATTTTCCAAATGATTTGAAGACTTGTAATTGGACGGTAGTTGCTAAGGTCTTCTGGCTTCTTTGTGGGTTTCCTAAGCAGTGGGCGGTTCAGCCTTGTTTTTACGCAGATTTGGAGAATGCCCTGGTTCAATGAGGCACTAGCAATTTGAAGGAGCCTGATGAGAGCATGACCGAAGATCTTTTTTCAGAGGGAAGGAGGTAGGATGTCATTGGGATACAAGGTTAGCTTTCGTGATGCAAGCATGTTGTTTTAAAACCCTTAGGGGTTTGTGGCGTGCAGTTATTTTAAGTTAGGGAAATCTGTGGTGGTATAGATAGCCTCAGTCTAAATGATTTGGAGGCATTGATGTGATGTCTAATTGTGTTGATTTTGCTGAAGTAGAAATCATTTATCTAAGGACTCCTGTATTTCTGGGTCAGTTCAGAGGTTTACACAAAGTTTGACTGTTGTGAAGAGGACTTGCTCCTATTTGAGGCTGCCACAATTGTTGAGACGCAGAAAGAGTTCTTGGTTTCAACAATCAGCATAGGACAATTTGGAATTAAGGCCTTGAGGTTTTTGCATTTTCTGCCATTTTTTGCTGGTGCACTTTTTTGCAGCTTATTCCTGGTTTCTGAGTTTACCATGGGGTAGAGGGTTTCACTCCTTTGATGTTTGGTTGACATTTTCAATAAAGGAATTTAAGTTGGTGGTCAAATTGAAATTGTTCAGGTTGAGTTCCAATGCTTTCACTGGGAGGCGTTTAGAAGCATGATGTGCAGACATTGAGGGGTTTCCTTGCCCTTGATGGGAAGGGGGTGTGTGTGATAAGGTGAAAGGGATTGTGGCATGGTCTGTCCAGTTGCATAGGATGGGGTGGAAGCATTTAATGAGGGGGGGAAGAGGAGGAAACATAGTCAAGGTTGTAAGTCCTGAGTCGGGGTTTGCACATATTGTGTTATGTACATGGATTCTCCTATTCTGTGTCTTTAGTAGTCTGGGCTCCGGGTAGGATGAAGTCCACAAGGAAGATGTTGGTATAGTGGGTGACTGAAGCAGGCAAAAGCCTTTCAGTGATTTCTTCTAAATTCAATAATCTGTGGCTTCAACATGTCCAAATATTTCTGTTGCGTATTAATGCTTGCTCACACTTTGAAATGTTTTAACAACATCTCAATGTAAGACCCTACTTTCTTGTTTGAAATATCTTCTCCAAGATAATCGCGAGACCTCAGAATTGGCCAAACCTTCCATTCGCAGACATATGATTTTTGCCTCAGACAAAATTCAACAATATCTTTTATGGAACAATCATATATCTGGCAGATATCGTGTTATTAGGGCATATTTTCATTGTATTACTCTGAAGGCTGTTTTAGCAACATGGTCTGATTTTACACTCTATAAAAAATTCACAGTGTCTTCTGCAGAGTTGGAAGACGAAATGAACCTTCTTTTTGTTGTCCTTATTTGCACATAAGACAAAAAACCTTATTCCAGATTTTATGAGGAGCAGGATTTTTACAATGCCGCCCTGACCTCTATTACTTGTAGGCGTAAATTCAAGTAGTTGGTTGGGCCTTATTGTCTTTTTGCGGCAAGCTTTGAGGATCCGGTCACGTTGTGTAAAAGCGTGACCGATGATTTGCTCAATATGTAGGTTGACTGCTAGCCTCATCTGTTTTGTACACCGCTGTTCATCCTCTCATCTGTGATCTGTATTTTAAATCCTTTTGTGATTGTTTTATGGAATTCAATGTATAGCCTCAATAAACATAAATTGATTGATTTCTTCGGGGAAGGTGGCATCCTATGGATGGCATACCACTCCTGATTTTCACTAACTGGGAGCCTGTTGGTTGCTGGAATTGTGTCTAACGAGGATGTCAAAGACATGGGTTGTGGTGGTGATAGCCAGGCTTCAGTGATGGACATGGCGTACGGCTTATGCACAGCGATGTGCAGGTGATGTTGGCTGTGTGCAAGATGGCTGAATGAGCATTCATATGCATCAGAGTATGCAAGTGGAAAGTGGGGGAGGGGGACAATGTAAATGAGGAGAACTTGGGTGGGGTTCTGAAGGTTACATGATCTGTTCTTATGAGCTTGTTTGCGAGAACAAATCCTAGCAAGTGTGGGGGTTTTGATTGTGGTAGATGCATTATAATGTTTTTGGTGTTCAGTGGGACGGGGTCCTGGCCCTTCGGCTTTGCTAGGCTATACCAGGCACAAAGAGACACAGTCCTTGTCTTCGTCCATCCTTGACTGAGTATGTCAGCGATAAGGATGCCTAGGTGTGTTCTATGAAATAGGTTGCTTGAGGTGGGAGGTGATGGAGCAGTGATTAAGTGACCAAAGAAACACAGGCTCAACTGTGACCTGGTGGCATTGGCTTTTTAAAGCCTGAGCTGGGAGAGAGAAAAAAAGAAGCCCTAATGAGGCATTGTGCAGGCAGGAGGGGTTGGATCAGTATTCGTGTGAACAAAAAAGGTCGGGCTCCAAATGACCTGGTGGAACTGGCTTTAGAATGGCCACACTGGATGGAAGAAAAAAAAAAGAAGCTCTAACGGGCCAATGGACAAGTGGGAGGTGGAAAAGCAATTACCATGCAACAAAAGCATCCTAGACTCAACTGTGGCCTGGTGCAGCTGACTTTTGAACACCAGAGTTGGGAGGGGAAAATGAAGCCCTAAAGGGCCAACGGGCAGGTGGCGGAGGGAGGGTGCAGGGGTGATCACGTGACCAAAGTAGCCGGGACTCAACTGCGACTTGGTGGATCTGGCTTTGGAACGCCAAAGCTGGCCTGGAAAAATAACTGCTAACAAGCCAATAGACTAAAAAGATATCTCCACTTGCTCTTGTGGATGCAGGGAGCAAGGGTTTAGCTCTTTCCAGGCCCTAAATGGACGAAACAGGAACAGTTATTTTCTTCGTCAGATCTTTTCTTCGAACTCCTCGGTGGGCCGAGTCCCGTGATCTAAATGTTAAGAAATGTACCTTTGATTATTTCTCATCAGCTCATACAACTATCTTCTGGAGGCCGTCTGTCGCTTCAAAAAATAATTATTTAATGGCAGAAACATTTAAGGCATTAATCTTCAACCATATGCCTTTCAAAATCAATTTCAGTTTTCTCTACTTTGAGATGTCTGCTTCCAGCTTCTCTGTCATCATTTTTGCATTTAAAGAAGTTGTTCAAAAACATATGCCCAAGTCATTCACTCCTCCTCATGGCACTTCATGGTTCAGGCTGAAAAGTACCACTTACAACAGCTCCCGATAGAGGGAGGACAGTGACGTGGTCCAATTATTGATTTGCTTCGCCACTTTTCCCAACTCTAATGGACGCTGTCCGTGGGGTTTGATAATCGGTTTTCCATGTCATCCACATACATTCTGCTCCCCTAAATACAATGCCACTCACTGCTTCATGCTACCTGATATAGACGACCAATGGCCCTGAAGCTATATCGAGGTACTAGGTGCCCACAGGGTATTAGTTGACAATCATGTGCGCCCTCTTCACCTCTCTCTCCCTTTCCCTCTCTCTCTAACTCTCTTTCTCACCCTGTCTTCTATTTCTTCTACCTGTCTCTCTCTCGGCCCCACAATCTCTGTCTATTTCTAGGTGAGCAAGAGTCGCCTGGTCAGTTCTGCTTTTGCTAGAGCCGCCCCAGCTTTTTATGACAGTTTCATGACCAGAGGGGGAAAAACAAATCTGGGGCACTGTAGTTGAACCAAAAAGTACATTACTAAAATGCATTTAAAATTGTAAACGGGCTCTTTTTAAACACAATTTGTAATGGTCGCGTTCAGCATATTTTGTAGTCATAACAACAACGCTTCAATTGTCTTAACGAGAGAGAAAAGGACACTATCAAAACCTAGAATAAACATGACAATTATTTTCGGATACAAAGTTATCAGGCCTGCAGACAGAAAACACAGAAAGAAATGAAAATCCAAATTTGCTGACCGCACCCGATGATTTTACATTCCAATTATATATGTGCATGGTGGATATGGAAAGTTAAGTAAAAGGGAAAAAAGAGGGGACACATAAAGTATAAAAAGGGGGAAGGAAAAGCAAGGAATATTTGGGAGGTGCAGCCCCTCTTAAGAACCATTTTAAAAGTTGTGGAAAAGGAAATTCAAACGTTTTGCTCATTTTTCAGAGTACTGGAAATGTACAATCCGCACTTGTGACATACAGCGAGTTTATAATTTCCAGGTGAACAGCGAGGTACACTCAAATGACTCTTATAGCACTGTAAGAAAGGAGAGGAGACAAATAGCATCAGTGAGGGTTCCAGCCATCTTTGCATAACCTCAAATAGTTTTCTGGGAACAAAAGAATGACCACAGCTATTTGTTGATAACAAACAATTCTTTGACAAAATGGGTCGTATGCATGAATCACTAAGAAAATAATGCAGTCTCGGCTTGGTGCTCAGTCCTTTATCACAACACTCACGCGAACATAACAAAGTTTGCAACATTGAAGCATACATTCTGATTTGGACAATCCCAGGATTCGGATATGGTTATAAAAAGCTGCAACATCAAGCACTCCAAAAGGGTCTCTGGGGCATTCAGCAGTGTGCAGAATTGTAATTGGGTTGCATGGTAAGGAAGAAACTGCACATGTTCATGTTTGCAATGCACAGTCATCCTAAGAGAATTATAAATATGCTTTAACCTGTATTTTGAGGATACCACGATGCCGATCACCAGTTTAAAAGGGTGAGGGGTGTTTGTACTATGATGAAACGCTAGTGTCACTTTCATTTTCTAAGAGTTGATCTTTAAATGACTTGTTAATTTGGAAGATTTTAACATGAAAGCGCTAGACAACTGGCACCACTAAACACACCTTCACAAAATAAAGCGTTTCAATGCACAGTTGAGGCAACATGTTCAGACCAAAGTGTGGTGATTATTATGATACTCGGGCGGTTCTCATGGTTGCATTCTGATCAGATTGTTCCTTACACAACAAAAATTATTTAAATGGATGCTTACTTTTTATATTTTCAAGGTGCATTTGATCTCTTCAGAATATATTCAAAATGACTAACACGATCTTCTATCAGAAAAAAGCGACCAGTTTATCTATGTACTTACTGCATTAACAAACGTTGAAAGTTTTCATTGAAAACGAAAGAAGTGATTTAAGAAATTAAACTTCAAAACACTTTTTAAAAGGAAAGAACGAATCCATTTCAGACACGTTTCTTCTCGCAATGCAGCTTGTACATCCGTGTCGTGAGAGAATGGTGCATAATGAGGGGTTCATGGATGAAGGGAGATATGTCATGTATATTAGCAATCACTGTGCACTTTCGATGTGAACGCAGGATGCGCCAAAGGCACAGCTTCAGCAAACATGGCTGGGCAAAGCAATTACGATCACCGTGTTTGTGGCAAGGCTGACAAGGCATCACAACTTGCCATGTCACAGACTCTAAATTCATCACTGTTAAGCTTGCAGCATAGCACAAGACCATGTCGCAGGGCTCAACAGGCGCAGGGCAGAAACACAATTTACCCCGAAAGGCATTTTAAGCACAGCTGGTGTGCAAGTGGCATGACTAGAGGGTGTGCTGAGGGTTCAGTGCTATCAGGCCATGGACACAGGTCATGAATTCCACAATATATGGCTTTGCTAGGCCTGGATCATGTCTCATGCCCAACATACAATACCAAAAGGGATTGCCAACAAATACTGCTTTGCTCGGACTGCATTAAAAACCACTGTAATGTAAAGTGGTGTTGTGTGGCAAACCTCTGCCATTTTGGTAGTTTCTTGGAGCACTTGCATTGGATTGTGCTGACAAGGACCTCAAAGGAAGTGGGTGCACAGAGCTTGCTGTATGATATGATATGATGTGGCATTGATAATGCACGTGTAGACAAGTGTTTCTAGGTGCTACAAGACAAGGAGGGGGAAACAATGGGAGGACAAAATAATGATATTACAAGGCCTTGTGTCATTCAGATTGTGCAAGTGCGGGGAAGAGAGAAGGGGAGAAGTGCCATGGGGGAGGTGAAGAGGGAAGTGCAGTTAACTCACAAGTGCAGCCAGTGGGTGGCTGATAAGTGCAGAGACAATTGACTGTAGGGTTGCGTATACAGACCCTTAACTGGTGGGGAGCCCGGAGACAGTGCAAAGGCATCTGGGCATGCAGGAGCGTGGGCCCGAGTTCAGAGGGTGACCAGATGACCAGTGCGCGGAGCAGTCAGTTCCATCAGCAGGGGAGAGGAAGAGAGGAAGAGAGAAAGCAGAAGCAAAAAGGATGGTCTTGAGTTGCTTCCCGAACCGGAGGTGGTTCTGTTCAAGTTTGAGAGTGGCAGGTAGGGTGTTCCAGAGGGAGGCCCTAGCCGAGGAGATTGATCTGCCCCCAACTCTCTGCTGGGAGAAGCGTCTGATCTTCAGAGAGTTGTATGTGGATGAGCGGAGAGCTCGAGAAGGAAGATGTTTTGGAAGAGAAAGTTGGAGGTAGAGCGGTTGCAGGCCCCAGAAAGCCTTGTGGACAATAAAGTGTGTGTTGAACTTGATCCTTGCAGCCACAGGGAGCCAGTGAAGAGATTTCAGAGCTGGAAAGATACAATCCCTTTGCTTGAGACAAGGACACGTCTTGCAGCCCTGTTCTGGATAAGTTGTAAAGGTTGAAGAGCAGAGGCAAGAAGATTTAAAAAAGGCTGTTGCAATAGTCCAGCCTAGAGAGGACCAGAGCTCTGGAGACAGTGAGATTCTGGGGGAAAGTGATAAAAGGAGGAGTACGTCTGAGGAGGTTCAGCTGATAGTTTGACTTTTTAAAGATGTCAGAGATGTGAAGAGAGGAGAGGGTGGAGTCGAAGATGACACCAAGGTTCTTAGCCTCACAGGATGGTGCAGCAAGGGGCCCAGAGTGGGCGGCCAGAGAGAGAGAGGAAAGAAAGGAGTGGGTGTCCCAATGAGGAGGATCTCAGCCGTGCTGGCATTAAGGCAGAGATCATTGGAGGCACACCATTCCTGAATTGTGGCCACGCAGTCGTAGGAGAGAAGAAGCAGAGTTGGCTGAGGGTAGCCTGAAAGAGTGCTGAGAGTCATGTGTATTACATTGTAAATTGGAGAAGAACGTAGCAATGCAGTGGGCAAGAGGTGTAAGGTAGTGGTTGAAGAGCCAGGGAGAGAGGTTAGACCCCTGGGGAATACCACAAGTAGAGAGAGAGATAGAAGAGAGGAAAGACACCAGTTGGACCTGAGAGGCTTGGTCGGTGAGAAAGGATGTCAACCAGGCCAGGGCCTGATCAGTAATATCAAGGTTGTCGCAGAGGCAATTGAGCAGGATGGCACGGTTGACCATTTCGAAAGCAGAGGATAGATCGAGGAGAATAAGGACACAATGGAGATTAGATTCATGATCGGAGAGCAAGTCTTCACGGGTGTTCAGGAGATGTCATGACTACTAGCAGGGTTATACTACAGACACACATATGCCCCCCATCTAGATGTAGGTATCCTTGTAGCAGTACATTGTGGCCCAAGAAATCAGGTTTAGGGGCTAGTTGGGCTCAATCCCGATGCACCTGGCGCTCATCAGAGCAACAGACACCATTGGAGCATAGCAGCTAAGGGTACTTCCTGGTTTCTACAAAGAAGGCCGTGCAGTGGGCCATGGTTCACTTGTACAGCTCATTGCTAGTTGCTGGGAGTGGCTGGTTATATAAGCCACGCCAAGGTCTGCTTCCACGCTTCGCGTTATTCTGCATACAGTAGCCTGACACTACCAGCGATCATCGGAACTAGAAGAGAGAAAAGCAACAACATTAGGAGGCGAACCGTGCAGGAGCACCAAGACTCGGAATACTGAACTCACCATTGATATTGCGCAGTGGTTCTTCATTATGGCACACTCCAGGTAACCTCCATCCGACTTCAGAATTCCGTCCCTCATCTGTGGCAGCACGTCTCTTTGCTCCTCTGCGACCGAAGATCCGGAACGCTGGCATGCCAGCCCGCATACCTCGCATGCAAGGAAGAAGAAAACAAACAATATTAAAAGGCAAGTTCAATGCACACAGTCAACACACGCTCTGCATACTTGCTTATCGTAAGCAGCAGCTCAATGAATAGCTGTTCTGAAGGCAATCAATTAGCACAGCCAATGCGCACTATGCACACTCGCATACCGTAAGCAGCAGCTCAATGACCAGTGTTATGAAGACTCTCAGCTGTTGACCAGAGACTCCTTCAACACTGCACAAGCAGCGCTGAAATAAGGCTTTCCCACAGTCTACACTACAGCTCCCAAGTATACTGTTAGCAGCATATGCTACCTCCATAACACACATTGTTAGCAGCAGTACCCGGAAGGCGCAGCAGCCACAACAGCAAAGACTATACTAGCATACTATGGCAAGACCAGCAAAATCTAACAGACAGTCCTACTAGACTTTCAGCACAGAAAGTCCAACAAGGTGTGACCTCAAGCCGCAACTGGCCTGGTTTGAGCACCCGAGCACCAGTGAAGTAAATGGTGCTTCTTAGAACAACTACAGAGAAGCATAGTGCCCCTGCGTGGGACAGCTGGATGGAGAGCTCACCATTGTGAACACTCAGGTGAGTTAATGCCCATAGAGAGTACCAGGGACACCCAGCAGTGTTCAGGGAGGTAGAAGGAAGCTAAAGGCTTTGTAGGTAACATCTAATCCTTCGCCTTAGGCGCAGTTCCCGAAGACAGCTTCACACGCACAACCCAGCAGCGACATCCAACAGAGGCTCCTGGTGCTCGGGCAGAAGCCAGGTAAGCGTAACAGAATGAAAAGCCTACGCACTGAACACTCTGCCTGAGCATCATGGAGATTTCTGAAGTTGATCACCTGTCCCAGTTGCTAGGGGAGCTCCGAGCAGAAGTGCATTCAGCCCGATCAGTGACAAATGCCTTACAATGAGAATTGGTCGTTAATAGAGACCGCACTGAGGAATTGCGAGACAGCTGCTTCAGACCCAGGCCGGGCAGGCCCCATTGCCTAGTGGTGGCCCTTCTGTACCACCTCCAGTATCCCCCGTTCAGGTGGTTGTCACAGGTACAATTCCATTGCCCCCCACAGAGCGGTTTACAGGGGACCCAAATAGGTTTGCGGATTTCATGAAATAGTGCCGCTTACATTTCCTATGCAGGCCAGAGGTTCTCCCTACTGACCAGTCCAAGGTAGTCTTCGTTTTGTCCTATCTGGGGAGCTATGCAGCAGATTGGTCCGTCCCATTGGTCAATAGGGACGATCCACTGTTACACAATTTACCCGGATTGCAACAGGAGTTGGAGAAGCTGTTTACCCGCCACACTCGAGGACAAGCCTTGGATAACACATTTTTGTCATTGCGGCAGGGCAGTCAGGGCCTTCTAACCTATGTAGCTACTTTTAATCAGCTGGTTGCAGAAACCAACTGGCCCGAGAAGAAAAGGACCACTTTGTTTTATTGTGGCCTATGGGGAGAGTTAAAGGATGTCCTGGGTCAGGTGGTTAAGCCCCCGAGGGTTGCGCAGAGTACAGTGATCTGGCGATACAACTTGACCATTGGTTACAAGGCCGCAGGGTGGATCACGCTCACTCGGAAGGAAGGGCATTATACGTCCGCCTAAAAGAAGTCCACACACGGCACCGAGACACATCTAGAGCCCATGCAGCTGGGAAGGGTTCGGAGCCCACTCACGAAGGCCGAGAGGAAGAAAAGGAGGCAACAGCAGCTGTGTGTATACTGAGGAAAGGCAGGTCATTTTCTTTGTGATTGTCCTGTAGAACCACCAAGGAAGACAGTGAGAGCCTTAGACAAAGGTGGGGATGATGGCTGTTTGGAAAACTCCAACGCCCGGCAAACATAGAGGTCAGCTTGACAAACAAGGAGAAGGCATTTCAGACCTCACAATTTGTTGTCCCTGTGATCCTAATTTCGCACCAACAGCCCTCCAGAATGCATGCTCTAGAAGCGTATGTGGATAGTGGTTCCATAGGCAACTACATGGATCACAATCTGGCAAGTAGGATCAGGGTTTCTATTGGATCTAAATCAGTAGCTGAGAATGTCACGGCA
This sequence comes from Ambystoma mexicanum, assembly GCF_040938575.1. NCBI lineage: Eukaryota > Metazoa > Chordata > Amphibia > Caudata > Ambystomatidae > Ambystoma > Ambystoma mexicanum. The sequence continues at coordinate 167,406,851 of NC_090941.1, read as the reverse complement.
GTCGACGGTACCCAGTTGCTGTGAGGACCTGTGAGGCACTGTACTGAAGAGGTCACATTGCTTTGTCAGGATGTATACAGGGAGAAGATATCTTTTGACCTAATCAGTGCTCCACAATTCCAAATCATCCCTGCTGTAACCTGGCTAGCAACTCATAACCTCTGTATCGATTGGTGTGCAAGAACTTTGACCTTCTCCGACAAGTGTGAATGCTCGTGCCATAGGGTTGGTTGTGCCCCTGGAGACCAGATGAAGACCATCCATAAAACTGGTTTAACCTTAGGATTAGTGGGAGTGCTGCCCTCCGAGTATGCAGAGTTCCAGGATGTTTTTCAAAAGAAACAGGCAAACACTCTTCCACCGCACAGGCCATATGATTGCCAAATGGCCCTCATTCCCGGATCTCAGGTCCCTTTCAGCTGGATCTACTTGCTGACTGTGCGGGAGAACCTCCATTTAAAGACTTACATCGACCAGTACCTGGCCAACGGATTAATTTGACCATCATAATCCCTGGTGGACTCTCCCCTCTTCTTCTTGCCAAAGAAGGAGGAGGACTTGAGAACTTGTATAGACTATCGCTCATTGAATTAAATAACAGTCAAGAACAGGTATCCACTCCTGCTTATACTGGTGCTACTGGACTAGGTTAAAGATGCTCAGATTTTTACCAAATTAGACCTCAGGAGGGAATACCATCTGGTGCATGTTACGAAAGGAGATGAATGGAAGACCGCCTTCCACACCAAGTATGGTCTTTATGAATATCAAGTTATGCCCTTCGAGCTTTGCAATGCCCCAGCAGCATTTCAGTATTTTATGAATGACATACTACAGGAGTTGTTAGGCGTGTGTGCAGTAGTGTACATTGATGATATCCTGATTTATTCAGCTACCATCCAGGAGCACATTACCCATGTGCGAGCTGGCTTCACAAAATTGTGGCAACATCAGCTTTATGCAAAATTGTAAAAATGCTCCTTCCATGTTTCAGAAGTGGAGTTCCTGGGTTTCATCCTAACTCCCCAAGGCATACGAATGGACAATCGTAAGGTGGACGCAATCCTCACCTGATCCTCACCTACTTCTGTGAAAGGGGTCCAGAGTTTCTGAGGGTTTGCCAATTTCTACCGTCAATTCATTACCGGGTTCTCCCAGTTAGTACACCCAATTACCTCCTTGCTTCGGAAAAACAGACAATTCGACTGGTCCCCAGAAGCTGGGATGGCATTACGGACATTAAAGCACAAGTTCACCATGGCCCCAGTCCTGCATCATCCACGACCTGATCTCTGCTTCGTGGTTGAGACGGATGGTTCCAACGTCGCCATGGGAGCCGTGCTGTCACAGAAGAACACGGACACTGGCAAGTTGCATCCTGTGGGATTTTGGTTAAAAAAATGATCTGCAGCCAAGCTGCACTATGCCATCACAGACAAAGCACTGTTGGCCATTAAGGCTGCCCTAAATGAATGGAGAAACTACCTGCTATGAACGAAGCACACCATCACGATCATTAAAGACCACCAAAACCTGCAATACTTGCGATCTGATGAAGCTCTGTCATCGCATCAGCTTTGCTGGGCTTTGCTCTTTGCAGAGTATGATTTTGTAATCACATATCGACCAGGAGTACGCAATGGCAAGGCTGATGCGTTGTCGCGCCTAGGAAAAGGAGATGACGCCAATACTACACCTTAACCAGTAAACATCATCCCGGGGGAAATGTTACTTGGTGCATTGGGAACAGTCATTCCCCTGGAAGAGCTGAAAGCAGAGGTAAAACACCATATGCCTGCAGAAGAGTTGTAAGACTGGGTTACTATAGACCCACTACATGCTATCCAGGACAGTTTACCATACTATCAAGGCCGCTTATACCTCCCAACACACACGTTGCAGGAACAAATTATGGCAAGCTATCATGGCACCTTGGTAGAAGGAAACCCGGGTGTCACTAAGACTGTGGCCAAGATCAAGCAGGATTACTGGTGGCTAATGTGGCGTAAGTCTGTCACTCAATACATCCTATCGTGTGGGGCCTGTGCACAAAACAAGGCCCAGAAACAGAAACCGGCAGGCCTCTTGCACCCGTTGGCAATACCACCTATGCCCTGGCCCACTATATCACTGGATTTCATCACAGATTTACTGCCCTGTACTGGATATACTACTATAGTAGTCGTGGTGGATCTTTTTTCCAAAACAGCCCATTTTATAGCCCTGAAAGGGCTTCCCACAGCGTCTACTCTGGCCAAGGCCTTCCTAGAACAGATGGCTGCATGGTTTTCCTTCGGTTGTGCTGTCAAATTGGGCCATCAATTTGTGTCAAAATTCTGGAAGGAGAGCTGCGATTTGGCAAATGTAGACATGCAATTATCCACAAGTGACCACCCTCAAACTGATGGGCAGACAGAACAAGCCAATGAGACGCTGGAGCAGTATCTTCGATGCATGCTCCATCAGACAGAAAACACTTGGGTGGAGGTACTATGGATTGCGGAGTAAGCATATAACAATTCAATGCACACCTCTATGGGGCATAGTCCTTTCTATTTACTTTATCGACGGCATCCATGAACCTCCCTTTATGATCCACCAGAAGCTTCCGAGATGCCAGCGGTGAAGACCTTACACAACACTATTTCTCAGGCTCTAAAAACGGCAACTGAACAACTGTCAGCAGCAAAGGAAACACACAAGATATTTGCAGATTGTCACCGAAAAGAAGCACCTAACTATGAAGTAGGTTACGGGGTATGGTTGGCCACTAAATATATTCCTTTGAAAGGACCACAGAAATTCTATCCCAAGTATCTCGGCCCATATGTCATCGAAGCAGTGATCAATCCCGTTGCAATAAAATGGACTTTACCTCTCAATATGCAGATACACCCAGTGTTCCACATATCCTTAATGAAACCGGTTCAAGCCAGTACTCAGATCAAAACACCCCAGGCCCCAGTAACAGTAGAAAGTGAACTTGAATACGAAGTCAGAGACATGCTGGATTCCAAACTAGACCAAAAGAAGCTTTACTTTATGATTGACTGGAAAGGATACGGACTGCAAGACAGAACTTGGGAATCCAGTTGTAACATCCATGCATCCCGGTTACTCAGGAAATTCCATCAGAATCACCCAACTAAACCTGGACCCAGGGATTCATCCTCGAGAGGGGCCTTGGGTGGGAAACTGTAATGACCACTAGCAGGGTTTTGCTACAGACACACACGTGCCCCCCATCTAGATGTAGGTATCCATGTAGCAGTACATTGTGGCCCAGGAAATCAGCTATAGGGGCTAGTTGGTCTCAATCCTGGCACACCTGGCGCTCATCGCAGCCACAGACACCATTTGAGCATAGCAGTTAAGGGGATTTCCTGGTTTCTACCAATATGGCCGTGTAGTGGGCCATGGTTCACTTGTACAGCTCATTGCTAGTTGCTGGGAGTGGCTGGCTATGTAAACCACCCCCAGGTCTGCTTTCACGCTGCGTGTTATTCTGCATAAAGCAGCGTGACACTAACGGCGATCCTCGGACCTAGAAGAGAGAAAAGGAAAAACATCAGGAGGCAAACCGTACAGGAAACCTCCATCCGACTTCAGCATTCTGTCCCTCATCTGTGGCAGCGCGTCTCTTCGCTCCTCCGCGACCGAAGCTTCAGCAACTCTGGCATCCCAGCCCGCATACCTCGCCTGCAAGGATGAAGAAAACAAACAATATTAAAAGGCAAGTTCAATGCGCACAGTCACAGTCAATACCCGCTCTACATACTCGCATACCGTAAACAGCAGCTCAATGAACAGCTGTTCTGTAGGCAATCTTTGCACACAGCCAACGCGCACTATACATACTCGCATACCGTAAGCAGCGGATCAATGAACAGCTGTTCTGAAGACTATCAGCGGTTCACCAGAGACTCTTCAACACCGCACAAGCAGTGCCTGCAAAAAGGCTTACCCAAAGTCTACGCTTCAGCCCACAGGCATTCTGTTAGCAGCATATGCTACCTCCATAACACACATTGTTAGCAGCAGCATCCGGAAGGCACAGCAGCCACAACAGCCAAGACAATACCAGCATACCATGGCAAGACCAGCAGACTCTAACATACAGTCCTACTAGACTTTTAGCACAGAAAGCCCAACAAGGTGCAACCTCAGGCCGCAGCTGGACTGGGTTTGAGCACCCGAGCACCAGTGAAGTAACTGGTGCTTCTTAGCACAAGTACACTGAAGCATAGCGCCCCTGCGTGAGACAGCAGGATGGAGAGCTCACCATAGTGAACACTCAGGTGAGCTAATGCCCATAAAGAGTATAAGGGACACCCAGGGGTGGGTAGGGAGGTAGAGGGGAGCTAAAGGCTCAGTATGTACCATGTACTCCTTTGTTTTAGGTGCAGTTCCTGCAGACAGCTTTAAACGCACACACCAGCAGTGACATCCACCAGAGGCTCCTGACGCTCCCGCAGAGGCCAGATAAGCGTAACAGGAGAGCAGTTTCCATGCTTCTTGCAGCTCTGAAGCCAGACTGGTGTTCGTGGAGGCAACCAACAGATTCAGTATGTAGATTAAGCTGGGAGATGGCCAGCTTTTCCAAGAGTTTGCCCACAAAAGGAGTGATAGAGATCGGGCGATAGTTAGCTGGAGAGGAAGGATCAATCAAGGGTTTCTTTAGAAAGGGGTGCACAAGAGAGTGCTTAAGGGGGAGAGGAACATTTCAGTGGCAAAGAAGTGATTGCAGAAATCGGCCAAGGCTGTAGCAAGGGTGTCAATGTGGTCCTTGAAGGTTCTTGATGAGCAGGGGAGAACTTGCTTTGATGAGAATTTCATAGATCAGACTTGTCTAGAAACAATGTCAGGGTTGAACAAGGCAAAGGAGGAGGAGAGATGGTCTCAGACCAGCCAGGAGTTGTAGAGAAGGAGGAAGAGGAGGTAGAGGAAGAGAGGGTGGACAAGATGTCATGAAGTTTATCAGTGAAATGAGAGGCCAAGGCTCTGCAGAGGGCCTGGGAGGGAACAGGAGAAGTAGAGAATGCAGCAGGATTGGTCAGCTCCTTGTACAATGATACCCTTTTGCATGAAATCTAGGGCCTGATTCATGGAATTTTTAGTGTGGTGCAAAGTGATTAGTGAAATTCTAGGCATGGGTCAATTTATAGCAACCACCCAGGACATAGTTTTTATGTATGCTCTAGTTTGTATGTGTTATGTCCATGTTTTGTAAACCATGGCCACCAGTACAATTCCAGTGTGGAGAAGTTACAGGCTTCTGAATATGGATGGGCATTGGAGTAAACATGGATCTCAAGTAAGGGATCAGACTTTAGGCAAAGATAGGACTTGAGGAAGGCATGGATTTGGAGCAGGATGTGCTTTGGTGCAGGGAAAGGCCTGGGGGCAAGGACAGGACGCATGCAGGGGTGGTGCTAAAAAAGGGACATGCATGTATGGGACTCAAGGCAGTGTTGGACCTCAGTGCAGGAATCGGCCTCATATGAGAAATAGGTCTCAGAATAGGACATGTACTTGGAGTGGGACTGCAGCATAGAGCATTATAATGCAGACCGTAAGATCAACCATGATCAACATAAAGCCGGACCATACTTCTTGTTAATTTGCAATGCATAGGGTTGCCTAAGTATATTTTATAAACTAACATTTAACATACACATCAAAAATGGACCGACGGTTTGGTTCAAAGTCTACATTTATGCATCCTGAGAGAGAGGTCAATGTGACTATATGTCACAAGGACATTCGCACTAACCTCCATTAGGATCCAGATGTGGAACATGTATCTTACAAGCAGTCACCTGTGTCCATGCCCATATGGCACTCCGTCCCAGCATGTCATCCACATTTTCCGACACACACACATATATATATATATATATATATATTCAATGAAAAAACATTGTTAAAGGGGCATTATGGTTTCAAGTAAAACTGAAAAACCTCAGAAATTCGCCAGTTATGGTAAGCTAAGCAGCCATAACTCACACCACCACCGTGCACTGCTAAGACTAACACCCAGGACATCAAAGATGACATCACAAATGTCATTGATGACATCACATGTGCAGTTAGTTTTCATGAAAAGTCCCTACAACGGGTTGTGAGTATCATGTTGGCAAAAAAGTGTCTGGGGTGGTTGGGAGACGTGTTATGAACTACGTAGTTGAATAAGCAATGTACTGATATAAACAACATTTAATTGCAGTGTTCTTTCTAGTACAGCAGCCTACTAATACAGAAAGATAGGCATTGGCTGCAACATGCACCATAGAGGTGTAATATTTATAATGTTGCAATGTTGGATAGTAAAATGGTGAAGGCTTCAGTATCACACTTTTGCATACTGTGCAACATGTTATAACTAGCTAATAATGCCTCACTTACTACATAAGTGTACTACGCACACAACATAAAGAGACCACAATGCATACAAATATGAGCATATACAGGGGAAGTAAAGTAAGCAAAAAAGCAGCAGAATTACCAGAAAGTGTTCATAACCTAACTGAATATCTTCATGCACAGAAATGATTGCTGTGTTTCAGACCTGCTTCTTCCCCTGTGTATATGTATCATGTGATGTAACTGAACCCTAAGGAAAGTAATGTAAGAACATATGAGAAGGGTAAGGTCTGCAAACGTAGTACCTTTTGCATTCTTACTTCCTGACTGTCAGTGAAGAAAACCACCTGGCCCAGATATGTCAGTGAACAAAAAAAGAGCGAGCCAGACATGTGATGTCATCAGTGATGTCATCAATGGCATTTGTGATTAGGACTATTTCTGGCCAGATGGCCAGTTTCTCTACATGAAAAGCAGATAGGAGGAGAGGGTGTGATTCCTTTAGGGTCTTCACTTTTACTTTCCTCTCTGCCTCTTAGGTCAGTTCCTTTGATTTCTATTCTTTCTCTCTGCATCCATTCCTTGGATTTATAGGATCCTCCCCCTCTATATAGTACTTGGGAATGGGAACGATGAGTAAGCTTGTGATCTTTCCGATCCTCATTTCGATGTACCGAGTGGAAGTGTTTGCATCAGAGTGGTTTGGGCAGTCTGAATAGCTATGATTAAGGTTGGTTCATTCAGTTGTAGTACTGCCTTTTGCAAAAAGGGTGGTAAATAATTGGTGAATTGTTCTAGAGTGATCATTTCTACCAATTTTTCCATTGTTTTATTGTTACCATTGTTTTATTGTTAATCCAGAGCATGACTTTATTCTTAATTCACTCTCCTAATTCAAGGGGGGTTTCCCTGGGGTTGAGTCTAATGGCTCCTAGTTATTGCTGATAGAAGTTACAGGTTTGCCCTATCATTTTTAGAAGCCCTTCTTTTATCGATAAATAGAGGCAATCCCCTATGGCTCAGGTGTTAGTTTTCCCTCATTGCGGGCTGTCTGCGTGAAAGTGTTCATGTTGTAAAAGGGGTGGGTAGAGTTCCTAAATATCCTACTTGGGAGGATGGGGTAAAGGTGTTACAGGGAAGGGGATACTGCGTCTCTCCATCAGGTGTCCCACTCCAACTAACCAAAGAACCCTCACCTAGGTGATCCTCCCACACTTGTCCACCCCCAGGAACTTGATCCAAAAGTGATGGCTGTGTCCTGGCCACCTGGATGACATATCCCCTCGCACTAGTGAGTGAGACACCTTCTGGTTTCTCATATAGGGCATAATACTATCTTTAAGCCAATTGACCCATGCAAGGATAGCCCTTGACCCACAGTGCTTGTTGCACAACAAAAAAAATGTTCATTGGCCACCCCATTCCCTGACCACAACAATGCACACAATACTCACTGACATCAAAGTAGTCATGTTGAATATATACAACCAAAGAGCAACACAAGTAATGTGCATTTTACCTGTTTCCTGTGCATGCATACGACTGCAAGTATCCTCTCAATCCCATCACCCATCATATCATGATGAATGGATATGCAGAGAAAGACAAATCAATGTGAGCGCAGATAACACATCCATGTACCCAACATGTGCCCACCTGCGTGACATGCAAAAATTGCAAACAACAACTCACATGCCATCAACATGTGTCCTGGCACACATTCAGCAAGATCTGCACACTGCATGCAAATCCAACACACAAAAAACACACACTGACAAACACCCAACCACATCCCACACACTGCCTGAACCCTGAGTGTCATGCAGTGAATGGGCATGTCACACCTCCCCCATCATCAAGCTGATGGCACATACTCAACACATGCATCTGGCAGTAGTCAGCATGACAATGATCTGACCCACAAAAAGTAGATCGCTGAGATGAATAAAAGGCTCTATCACCCTGGCAGTATTTCCTATGCCATGACATGGCATGCCATCATCAGCATAGCATTGGGACAGTGCAGTGAAGACTGGCAGGCGAGCTGATGATGCGAAGGCCAAGAACGTCTTAACCCAAATAATCACCAACTGCACTGACGACAGGATCTTGCAGAAGGCAGCAATTCACAGAGATAGATTTCAGACCGGAGGGTTGGCACCGAGGCAACTGGCATGAAACACACAAGCATACATGGCAAAGCAATGAGAAACAGAGACAAAAGACAAATGCAGACAAAAGGGAGCAGGGAACTGGAAATTGCAAGGTAATGCAGACTTCACTGTGACTCAATTGCATCGGGTCAAATGTGTATTTAATAGAAGGCAGCATTGACATGCACCCTCCAGCTGTCAACATGCCACTGTAATCCTCATGTTGCACCATGCATGGCACATGTATGGCAATCAACAAACCCTGCTCAATGTAGTGTGACTGGTGTCTGTTGACAACATAGCATCCCAAACATGCGCATCAATGTTGTCATGTGTGTGGATTATTCTTTTGACTGCACAAGAATGGTGAACCCCCAAGAAAGGCTTAATATTGTCTTCTGTGTACATGAATTAATATTTGTGAATCATTGTATGGAATACCATGTGTCAGGCAATACACATGTGAAAAGTGCAAGGAAACACACACCACCACAACCATCAACATGTGTCACAGCTCACAAACAGCTGTCCCTGCCACCTTCTTAACAACTCAACAAGAAAGGTCTTACAGAGATCACCCACCCACAACTATGATCCAGCAACCTGTGGCACCATGATATGAGGGCAAAAACAGCATGCACAGACACATATGCATAAGAGCACCATGTGACAAATGCACCCACAAACTTGGACCTGTGCCCCACTAAACAAATTAAACAAAAGCGAATGCACACAGTTCAAGACTCCCAGCCAAACACCACACCACAAGTGACACCCTGAGTGCCCTTCGCTTACCTGAACAGGGTCCCCCCCTGGCCTGCATACACTGCATCCCACCGGGAAACACATCCTCAAATTATAAAGGCATGCATTGCAACAACTTAAAGACAGTGGAAATCCATGACAACCATTTAGGGAATCAGAAAACATTTGTAGACCACCCAGTGCAGAAGGAATACATGGTGCAAGAGGGATACGGGACACATATTGAGAATTGCTTAGGAGTGGAGAGTAGCACAACAGAGAGAGAGAGAGAGAGAGAGAGAGGGGGAGGGACAAGTGAAAACCATAGCAAGGAGTACACTGTCTGGAGTGGAGACAGGGATGGACATGCCCACCATCACTGTGGGTGAGGGCACATAGAAATCGACCTACGGAGGATGATAGTGATATGAATACCTCGGTAAGTACCATCATGGCACAAGATCACGGAAGGCACATAGAAGGAAAATATCCACATGTAGAGGCCTTGTATGACAAAAGTGGTGGGCGGTGAAGGGCAGACTGGCAAATAATATGCACATGTGTAGGGTCAATCACTAGCCTAATCTCACACAAACCAAGGCAAAAACCCACCATCGCATGCATTTCACAACAAGACACATGTACCCCACTTCCACGCAACTAAGGCACTGAAAGGCCACAACCAGGCGTGGTTGGTGCATAGGTATGGCAGGCCTGCAACATAGCGAAGGAGGAGGAGCCTGGGCCTTGGAGGTTTTTGCTGAGAGCGATGGACCCTGAGTGTGAATCCCCTTGAATGCCATGGGGTCAGGATCTGCGAACACCAACTGCAGGGAAAACACAATGTTTCCCTCCCCAATGGGGCCCAGGCCACGGACTGCAGAGTCAGGACAGTTGGGGTGCGAGCAAGTTGAACAACTTGTAAACACTGGTACCCACACTTTAAGCACTGCAGAGGATGAAATGCAACCTCAGAGTGCTGATCTGAAGACGAACAGCATCCCTCATTCCGAGGCACTGGGCTGAAGATGGTCACTAGCGTCAGGACACTTGGGACTGCCCTCCTGATGCACCGCTATAACATCTCACACAACATACAGACTGCAGTGCCGGTCATCTGCAGCCTAGGGGGATCTGCTGATCAGCACCACCTGGACGCAATCACCTGATTTCACATTGCACTTGCTGTTGTTTCATCCTGGCCTTCCGACCATTGGATGCAGCCAGCACCGTATGAGACGAGGCTTTTCCATCCTGCGCTTTCTTCCAACCTGCAGGTCTTGTACACTGACTCTGGCAGCCTGTTGCTGCACTTGGATTGACTAAGAACCTACCTTGACTTTCAAACACGCCATACTTTTTGCGGCATGCATTCCATGCTCTGTGCAGCATTTCCGATGCCTACCATCACTGCCTACACCTTTGCCGCATGCATTCCTATCTGGCTCTGCGCAGCATTTTCAATGTCTATGAGTGCTGCTTGCACCTTGCCTTCTCATAAACAGCATCATTTCCTCGGGTGCATCTGTATGTATGCCTGATGTAGCCCCCTGCGGCATGAGGCGTGGCTTGCCAGTTTATGCCTCTATGACCCACCTGTATTTTGCACTCAATTTATGTGCCCTTTCACTGCTATTAACAATACTGCACACTCACTCTAACTAGCACCCTGCTGGGCAAGGATTTGGTTCGTAGTTATAATGTAACACACCGATTGTTCCTACAGCCTTGTGCTGTTCATATATTCTTTACTTGCCTTTAACTTATCTGACTTTACCTATAGCATCTCGCTAGAAACTTTAACACTACACACCTGTTTTAAACCACGGAATCCGCAGTCGAAGCCTACTGACCTTAGCACACTACATCTTCTTTCCATCCCTTATCTGTGGATTCACCCGCTATGCATATTGTCCGGTCCTGTCTGGGAGCACTAGGCTGTTCAAACGTACTTTCTTTGGCTGCAACCCACCTAATTGTGCTGTAACTTACTGGACATGACTTGGCAGTCTCACGCTGCACCACCTCCCGATTATATCAAACTGTAACCTTAATGTAAACGTAAACTAAGAGAGTAACATGTATACAACCATAAACCAGGAATTAAGAGTAACTTGTTTGAAAGAGTAACCGTAACCATTTGCAATGAGAGTAACATGTATCTGTAATCTAACATTAAGTAATGTGAGTAACATGAATGTAACCGTGACCAAGCTCCAAGATTAAAATGTATGCAGGTTCGATCCCCGGGCCCGCGCTTAGAAACCTCTGGGTATTTAACTGCATTATAAATATGTAACTAAGACAACAACAAAACAAAAAAAATCTGTAACAGCGCCTCAATGCCCCCGGGCTATGTGAGCGCTTTAAAAATGCAAATAAATAAATAAATAAAATAAAAGCCAACCGATGGGAAGTGGAGGATGCCACACATGCATGCAACTACATTCTGTAGACGCAATACACACCCACAGACTGGCAGTAAACATGAAGTCGAAATTAAAACCAGAAAACATGTAATACACACCAGTGATGATAACAAACAGTACAAAAGCATGTACAAAAAGTCACCATACTTGGTAACACAGAAGCTGTCAGTCAGAGGTACACATGTACATATCTGTCAAAACCAACATACATCAAGTGTGACAAACGTGTCCTGTGGGGTCAATGCACACAAATGCCCATAACAGTCACCAGAGCCCATATCATGAAGCGCTGCAGTGTAGGTTGTGCAAATATGCCTGTCAATGTGAATGAGACATGTTGACCAGTGGCCTGGCTGGGTGGGACATGTATGCAGAGAAGGAAGTGGATTTTGAATTGGCAACGATCAAAGAGTAGTGTGCATAGGGACTGGGGGAGTAGAAGGGTGGCTGTAAGGAGATATCACCGCCAAGTGTTGGAGAACAGAAACCCCCAGAGTGCAGAAGCACCAATAATACATGTGGCCAAGCAGTACGTGCATCCACACTGAAGGAAACACTGACAATGAGGAATGTGACAATAGTGCTGCACAATCACTTCCAAACATGCTGTCAACATTATGAGTGCATCCACAGAAACAATGCAATGCGATAGAAGTGAAAATGCACATACACACACATGCATGTGTACAGACACATATCAGCACAGACATTCACAGTGACACAAGGGGAACACCACAGCTGCTCAAGATGAGTACTGCATGCAGAAACCATGGGGAACAATTATGAAGGCAGAACATGTGGGACAGTGCACGTGCTTCCCTGCTGACTGAGCCAGCATGATGTGATTCCTGCATCCCCTCCAGTGGGAAATGTGTCCCCAAATGCGTGACTGGGGAGCCCGTGCTATTCACGCAGCCCACATGTGTCATTATTCACTCAACCCAATGTTACCTGCACATGCCATCCCGTCCACCACGATGCAACCATGGCAGTGGACGTCACTGTGCATGGCTGCATGTACACCACTGTATACGTCATAGCCTTGAGAGGGCAACTGCACAACTCAAGAGAAATGGTAAAAATCAAAAAAGAAAAAAGAAATAATTCCACCCTGGAAAGGGATGAACAAAAAATCATGCCATCATCTGGGCCAGGGGCCTTGAAATAAAAGAAAAAAGTGTACATGGCAAACCAAGGGACACAAAAAATAAAATAACATATGCCATGGCCATAAAAAATAAAAATATAAGAAATATTGTCCATCATGGACAGGTGTGGGGGGTAGTGCACCTTGAAGGGGTACATTTTGACTATTAAAAAAACCTCCTTGGACCTCACGGCAATGGTGGGCCAGGAGACTTGTCTGTGCATGGACCCCCATCCTGCCGTTGATCTGTAGGTGGGTGTGGTGCTGGAGGTAGACCATGCAGTGCCAAGGCCTGGTCTTTAGAGGCAGCGGCCATGTGTGACACTGAGGAATGCACTAGCACAGTTAGGTTGGTGATGTCTGTATGCATTGTATCATGGAAGGAAACCGAGTCTGTATGTGCACTCGCCTGTGATGCACAGCGTTTCTCCGAGAGTGACTGCCTGAAGGCACATGGCCAGTGGAATAGAATCCAGGGCTGATGTGGATTTGAGTCTAGCTGTAGCCTTCAGGATCAACACTGGGAAAGTGGACCATACCCTCAGAGAGGGATGTTCAGATGCAGCCAAGGAGCACCTCTAGGGCTCAAGATGTGAAAGTGCAATAGAATTGTGAATTCCTACACATTTCTCAGAAAAGAAACTGGAGAGTCACAAAGCTCTGTCAAGTCACCACACATACCAGGGGAAAAGTAATGCACATGTGACATTTTAATGTACAATGGCATCACATGGGTACAGCCAGATCCATATCCTCAGACAACACCATGGTCAACACATGACACACTAATAAGATCTGGCACAGGGAACTGGAGACAATGAGGACCTGCAGGAAGGCGTGGAAAGGGAAGAAGCCCATGAGTAGGTACACCCGAAAGTGTGACTTCTGGTCAAGGTCGCTGAAGTGCAGGGAGACAGAGTGGATTGGGCGATGTTAACAAGGTCCACCAATCAACAACAGGGCACAGAGTGTGGGAGGGTAATAGGGAGTGTGGATCACAATGAGTAGGCTCTCTTTGGCACTGGAATTGAGTCAATGTGTATGTGGTCTGTGGACACTCATTCAACTACACTCTGGGAACACAACAATGTGCGTCGACAGATAACATTGTGACAAGGAAACCCATAGGAGCAGGTGACAAATGGAACATGCAACTCTGCATTACATGGCGTGTAAGTGATACATTGTGCACATGCACCGGTCTAGCAGTGCAGAGTGAAACGGAACAAGAATGTAGCAATGAGCACTACTTGTAGGTGTCACATGTTTCACAAGTGCTGGGGGAGTAACTTGTGGGGGATGTGTCCTGTCACACAGACATGTCCCACAAATGGCTGCCACATGGGCTACGACCAGTATGATGGCCAATTGACACAAGTCTGTACATCACAGGACATGCTCTACCCAGCGCTGTCATACAAATGCAGCGAGATGTGCCAATACACAATTGATGTGGGTGATGCATGACTGGCAAAACACAGGAAGCGCAATGATGGACACTCACCTGATGTGTCTTCATAATGCTCCATGCCTTGCACCTTCTCAATGAGGATGAATTGGCTTGTGACTTCTTCATGCGGTGTCAGCTGCTCCTCATCTGGTGGACCTCCTCCAGTTGCCTGTGGAGAGGTCAGGTTGGCACTCAGCTTGTGATTGGTGTGACGGGTGAGATCATTCCAATGATTGATGCCCTATTCCGCCGTGCGCATCACCAACCCTGGTGCATTTCTCTGTTCAGTGACACGCTGCCAATGCATCATACGTTGTGCAACTGTATGAGTGCTCCCCACATACAGGCACATGTCACAATGGTGATCAGTCACGTAAACAATGAGGATCTGGAGCTCCTCATCAGAGAAGTTCTTCTTCCTGTGTGGGTGAGTGTCCTGTGCATTGTCTTGGGGTTGAGCCTCTACATGCTGTGCAGGGCGCACTTTCTGCCATGAGTGGCGGGGGGGTTGGAGCTACCCCTGTCTGGCTGGAAACACGTTGGCATACAGGTGTCGGGAAACCTTTGGACTGGGGCCTGCCATGTCCTTCTGGGACTGGGGCAAATGTTTCACAACCACGTCCTTGACCACCTGGGGCTGGGGCAGGTTGTTCACCACCACATGCCCAACCACCCGGGGCTGGGGCAGATGTTTCAACAGCACGTCTCAACCACCTGGGGCTGGGGCAGGTGTTTCACCACTATCACCCCCACCCCGACTCCGCCTGCCCCCTTTCCCTCTTGGGGCCTTTCCACTCATGGTGCTAGTGTAATATGGAAGGCACACCAAGGTTTTGTCCTGGGTAAAATGAGTGAGGGGGAAGTCTATGTGATGTGAGACTTAGATGTGGGGTCCTGCAAGGCTCAAAAGTACCCAAAAAGTGAAAAAAAAACGGTAGGTGTTACACATTGGCACCCTGGAAAAGCAAAAATTGCATAGGCGATACATGATGCCCTTCTGAAAAAATAGAACGGTACGCGATACGCAGTGGCACCCCAAACAAAAATAATGCATACACGATATCTGGAAAGCTTCAGTTAAGTCAAAATAGGGGTATGCAATTCACAGAGGATCATAGATATGCAATGATTACCTCAGTGACACACCGTAGGCCTTGTATAAAACAAAATAACATGCACGTATGTGCAGAGGCCAAGCCCCCCCCCAAAAAAAATGGCTGCACGGTACCTGAAAGGGATGATTCTGTATCAGAAAAATGGAAATGACTGAAACTGCTCTCGGTTCGTATCCTTCATGCACCCAACTGGCGATGGGCTTTGTGCAATTTATATCATGGTGTCATCGCTTCATGCCTGCCGGCAACCTGCACTGTCTTCTTTTGCCAGCTGCCCCACATTTGCCTGGAATTCTGTATTGGCTCCGCAACCACCTTCACTGTACTTACTGTGACTTCCACCTCTGCAACACCATACCAGCCTCGGGTGTGCCATGTCTGACCCATCTGCGTCATCTGTGGAGACCAGCACCCCCACATTGAGGCAGAAGGCGGCCAACTTCAGCGACATCGAAATTGGCATCCTGGTTGATCAGATCCTGCATGCCTATGATGCCTTCTTCAACCCAGCAACGCAGTTAGTCACTGAAGCAAGGTTGAGGATCTGGGACAACATCACTGCTGCCATCAATGCTCAGGGGTTGGCAGTCCACACCAGCGACCAGGTCCGGAATTGTTGGGACGATCTCAAGACCCACAGCCATACCAAGGTGTTGGCAGCCCTCAAAACAGAACCCACTGTGGAGGTGTACCATGCTGGCTGCCACTGCGTCTACCAGACACAACTGCTGGTACTTGAGAAGTTCCATCTGGACTGCCACTCCCAGTACTTGGTCTGGAAAATTCATCGGGATGCTGCTGTTGAGTACCCATGTGGGATAATGCTCTATGGCGTATGTGTGTCATGCATGTTTGCAGATGCCACATCCTGTTTGTATCTAGTGTGTGTTGTGAGTCACAGCTGATTGCTGACTCATGTCAATGGGAGACATTTGTCGTGTGAGACATTGTAAACTGGCATTTTCGAGTTGAGTGGCAGATAGCGCATCCATGGCTTGTTGTTGGGCACATGCAATGTGTGTGCATGGAGCAGGAGTTTGCACATGACAGATGTGGACAGGCTGTGTTGTGGGCATGTAGGTGACGTGCATGATGTCCGAGTCTATGTGTTGCAGTACTGCTAGTGGATACATGCAGGCACATCTGATGGTGTTGACGCAGGTGCTTGGTTGCCTGTGTGTGTGCAGTTCATGCATTGACGCCTCCAGGGCTGGAATGTGTGATCTCATTCCATTGGATTTGTGGCACACGTGTATGAGAGTCCATTGAATATTTGTATGCATGACCAACTTACATGTGCAATTAGTTCACAGATAAGTGTGCCAGTACATGCTGCTTGCTTGCAGGTCATGTTGTCGCATGTGGACATTGATGCCTGTGTTTGTGTGTGCAGGTGCCCTGGTGCTGTCCCCATTACCATGTCTGCATGTCGTTCTTGTGTTGGTTGATCAGTGGTATGTTGGTGTTGCCTGTTTGTCATGATGTATGGTTGTGCACTGTACAATGTGCTTATTTCAGATGGGCCTGGGTCATGACTGTGATTACACCTTCACATTACACTTATGCAACATTTGCACTGCAGTTTGACAGGGCACATGCATGTGTGCGTGCATTGTGTGGGTCTCAGTTCATGATGTGACATGATGCGTGACTTGCCATGTTTATTTTGTGTATGCCAGACATCCATTGACAGCAATGACTTATGTCAATGCTTTGTCTCCAATTTTTTTTCTACAATTGCTGCAGCTCATGGAGTGGTTGGAAGCATCATTATGGAGTGAAGTGGCAGGGACAAGACCACCAGACATAAGCGCACACCCCTGACCGGCCGACTTGACTCCACCTCAGCAGAGGGTGAGTCGACTGGGGGTGTGCATGTTCCATCGGGCAGAGCTGCTGAGGAGGTTGCCGTGGTGAGGACTCCTCAGTGGCTGTGGGACAGGGTGCATGGATGGAGGGGCCATCCAGGGGGGAAGGCTCTCTGGAGCCATCCAGTGAGATGGAGGTGGTGGTGGATGAGGAAGAAGATGAAAGCCAGCACACAGGGTTGGGTTCGAATTTCCAGGAGGGGTTTCAGGCTGCACCCCTAGGGCAGGGACAGGAGGATGTGCAGTTCACCATGGAGGGGGATGACCATCCTCATGTCCCTAATCCATCTGATGCAGCTGGGATCAACCTCATGGATGCCTCCACCCAGGCCGGGCCCGCCTTTGGGGCCAGGGTGGTCACCCCTGAGCTTTTGCACGCCCTGCTGGCTAGGATAGTGAGGTTGGTCGACGTGATCAGTGATGATGTGTGGGCAATTGTTGAGCGGCTCTCTGATCATCACAGATCAATTTCCAGCTCCCTGGCCCAGCTTTCACCTGCACTGCTCTCGGGTGGTCTCTGTGCACTGGTGCATTCAGCTGCCCCCTCCTCCATTGCCTACTCTGTGCCCCAGTCGTCCTCCGGGGGCCTTGGTTGCCAGTTCCCATCACGGCTCCCTCTAGTCCTGTCCTGCCCACAGTGCCCAGTCTGGTGGTCAGCACATCCCTGCCTAAGGTGGAAGTCCCGGGATGTACAGTGGAGGTGGTTGCTGCGCCTGCCCAGGCACCTACGCTGGGACAGGCATCAGTGGGGCAGCTGGCACAGCAGGACAGTGGTGGTACTGTACCCCCCATTGTACAACATCCAGATGGTGTGGGTGCATGCACAGGGTACGCTTGGCCAGGCAGCAGCACTATGGGAGTGTCCAGGGGCACTCTTCACAGGGCCATGCTACATCGAGGAGGTGAGCTACACGGCGAGTATCAGTCACCTGGCAGGATGTGCGCCGCCGCTTATGGGAAATGGTGTGCATCCAGATGCATTTGTATCTGAAGTTGATGACAAAGAAGGATCGGGTTAGGGTGGCAGAGATTGCCAGGCCAAGGGAAGAGGTGGTGGAGAGGAGGGCACAGAGGTGGGTTGAGATCCTTGAAGAGGCTTGCAGCGATGCAGGGGTGGAGGAAAGGAGGATGAGGACAGTGTGCAAGCCATCCAGGGCAGGACATTGGTCCGCCTCCAACTGGAGGAGGAAGAGTGTGACTCTGCCCCGGTGACCCTAATGGACGAGTATTGAGTCCCCTGCTTTTCTTGTAAATAGTTATTGTGTGTTTTGGGATTTTCAGTTTTCCCCGTGGACATTTCCCTCTTTCCACATAGTAGTTTTGTATTGTGTATTTAGTTATATTGGCAATACATTTTTGTGTTAAGCCTGTGGTTTGCTTTCACTTTGCTATGCACTTGTTCTGTGACTCTCAGGTGGGCTGCGGGCATGACTGTAGTGGTGTGCATAGGCTTACCAGTTATGCATGGGGGAGTTGACTACCAATGCATGGACAACAACCAATGCACATGATATTCGATAGAGTGTGTGCTCTCATGTCATGCTACTCATGCGTCATGGGAATCCTCTTCATTGATTCTGAGTTTGGGAATATGTGGGTGTACACATCATCCATCTGCTTGGGTCACACACTCTCAGACTTCCTTCACATCGCCCCACTCCATTCATGTTCACATTATGTTACTTGCAGGGCCTTTGATTGCTGTGCCCTCTGTCCTCACTGCCTTGATTCATTGAGTCTTGTTTGTAAATGTGCACTGACCTTACATGTGACTCTGTCCCATCAGTGAGGACTTGGTGTTCTCTCCACCTGGGTCATTCACCTACTGCACTTTGATGCGATTGCAATGGCACATGTGCACAATGATACATCACTTTACTTCACATTGATTTGCTGTGTGACTTGTACATGGTGCTTTCACTGTGTGGCAGCTGCTGAGTTCTGCGGTCCTGTTGCTGTGCCACTGGTTGTGCTGCACCACGGTGTCCTGTGATGGCCAACGTACATGGAATCGGGATCAGTGCATCCAGTTGGTGGGTATATGGGTGTGTATGTGACCAGTGTGCTTCATTTTGGTGTCAGGGCAGTCTACATGAGGTGAGTTGTTGTTCACTATTGCACTGGTGGGGGGGGGGTGATGTGGCAGGACAAGGCTGAGGCTGTGTTTTGGGTGTGATGGGGGCTGGCGGGTGGTGTGAGGGATGCCTGGAGTAGTGTTGGCGATGAGGGGGACTAGTGGGTGGTTTCAGGGGTGCCTGGGGTAGTGTAGGGGTGTGAAGGGCTAGTGGGTGGTGTGAAGGAGCTACCTGGGGGTAGTGTCGGAGGTGAGGGGGGCTGGTGGGTGGTGTGAGGGAGCTCCCTGGCGTAGTGTTGGAGGTGAGGGGGGTTGGTGGGTGGTGTCTGGACTTGAGGGGTCTGCCTGGGGCAGTTTTGGAGCTGTGGGGAGTGGAGTGTACAGGGGGTTGCTTGAGGTAGTGTCAGAGCTGAGGGGGCTGGTGGGTGGTGTGTGGGCTGCCTGGGCTAGTGTCAGAGGTGAGGGGGGCTGGTGGGTGGTGTGGGGGGCACCTGTGGTAGTGTCAGAGGTGAGGGGGGCTTGTGGGTGGTGTGAGGGGTGCCTGGGGTAATGTCAGGGGTCTGGTGGGTGGTGTGAAGGAGCTGCCTGCGGTAGTTTGTTGGAGGTGAGGGGGGCTGGTGGTTGGTGTGAGTGAGTTGCTTGGGTTAGTGTTGGAGGTGAGGGGGGCTGGTGGGTGGTGTGTGGGCTGCCTGGGGTATTGTCGAGGCAAGGGGGGATGGTGGGTAGTATGAGGGAGCTGCTTGGGTAGTGTTGGAGGTGAGGGGGCTGGTGGGTGGTGTGTGGGTGCTGCCTGGGTTAGTGCCAGAGGTGAGGTGGGTTGGTGGGTGGTGTAAGGGGTGCCTGGGGTAGAGTCAGAGGCTAGGGGGGCTGGTGAGTGGTGAGAGGGAGCTGCCTGGGGTAGTGTTGGACTTAGGGGGGCTGGTGGGTGGTGTGAGGGGTGCCTGGAGTAGTGTCACAGGGGAGAGGGGCTGTTGGGTGGTCTGAGGGATGCCTGGGGTAGTGGCAGGGTGAGGAGGGATGGTGGGTGGTGTCTGCACCCGAGGGGGTTGATGTGCAGCCTGGGTATGTGCCAGCACTTTGTGTGCAGTGGGAGATGGGGGGACGGTTTGCAGGGGTGCAGACATTAGTAACACTGGACCTCAGGCACAGTAGCTGGAGTGCAGCTGTTACTTATGTGGGTCCCTGCGCAGAGTAGCTGGGGCACAGCCATTCCTTACTTGTAACCTCGCACAGAGTAGCTGGTGTGCATCCATTACTTATGTGGAACCTTGTGCAGAGTAGCTGGGGTGCAGCCGTTACTTATGTGGGACCTGGCGCAGAGCAGCTGGGGTGCAGCCATTACGTGGGACCCCACACAGAGTTGCTGGGGTGCACCTGTTACTTACGTGGGACCTCCCGCAGAGTAGCTAGGGTGCAGCTATTATTTACGTGGGATCTCGAGCAGGGTAGCTGGGGTGCAGCCGTTACTTGGAACCTCGTGCAGAGTGGCTGGGGTGCTGGATGTTGTGTCGGAGGGGGATACAGTGCGTTGCAGAAAGGCTGGTCTTCAACTATGTTTTTGGTTTATGTGGGGGCGTGTTGTGGGCCTTCCTCTCCCAGCTCAATTTCCTTTGCATGTCTGCTAGAAATGCACGTTTGGATCCATGAATACGCGTAGTGTGCATTTTTTTATCTGCACGCAGGCTTGCACAGTGTCCTTCTCGGCACGTGCCCCTGCAGAATTTCTGCTTAAATTTCCATTAATTGTGCCCTAAGACGATGCAAGTGGGGAAGAAGGGGTGCAGAAAATAAGGAAAAGAGAAATAAAGAAAGATTAAAAGAGAAAGGAAATGCAAGATGAAGAAAAAATGACAAAGAAAAAGGGGACACATAAAGGAATGAAATAAAGGGAGTGATGTTATTAGAATAAGGACAAGAACTGTAGGAAAAGGAGAGTAGTAGGATAAGACAAAATACCATAAGAAAAAGACAGATGAAAAAGAAAAAGAAAGAGAAGGGAGGGAACAAGAAAAATAAATTAACATCAAAAGAGAGAACTGAAGGCGAAGAGATAGTGGAATTCTGGAAACAGCAAGAGGACGAGGTGAAGAGTAAAGAGACACATCTGGAGAGAAATGGAATGAAGATGAAATCCAGAGCAAGATAGACAGTGGGGTGAAAAAGTGTGGTCTGCAGTGGAGCAAGAGTGGAGGCGACAGGTGAGATTAAAAAAGAAAGAAAAAAAAGTTGAGATGAGGGAGAGATGGCGAGTGTGATGATAAGAAAACAGAAGGGGGAGAAGTGGGGAAGAAGACCAGCTTGGAAGTGCTCAGAGATCTGGGACTGACAGAGATGAGATGAATCAAGTTACCAGAATCAAAGCAAAGATGGAGAAAAAAATGAAAGAGCGGAGATGGGGTTTGAGCGATATTGAGAGAGGTGATGGGAGACAGGATTTGATGTCTCAACCAATTAGCCCGGTGTTTTAATTGCCAGTAATCAGTGATTCTGACATGTTGAAATCCAGGGCAGAGTGACCAGGAAAGGTCGTTAAGCCAGATGTTGAAAAGGGGAGAGACATATGCACTGCAAATCTCCCCTGTACGGGGCTATTTGTGCCCATTCATATGGGTATCAAGTGAACTGTGCAGCATGCCCTTCTAAACTGAGGTTGGAAGCATGTTTCAAACAGACACCAGGGGATTTGCTGATAATGTGAAGCCTGCGATGCAGCGGTTGACATTAAACACTAGATGTCAGCAGAGAGCTACCTGAGCTTCTCTCATTTAATTAAAGGAACTCGTAACTTGCACGTTGCTTTTCTCAGCTCAGTAAACTAATCAAGCGTACATTGGAATGTCAAGTCCTGCTCATCAAACTGCGGCACCAAAGTGCATGTTAAACCTTGAGTGGTGTAAAAGGAATTATTGCACTTTATGCTCTTTTCTGTTTGGAATCAATATAACAGGCAGGCTCAAGACTGGAAAGTCACGTGCAAGGCCCCGAGTCAGCACCTGGCCAAAAAGGCTGAAAAAGGGGACACTGAATTCCCTGCCAGGCTCATTATGCAACCTACCGGCTGGTGGCATAGTCATTAGAGCACAAGCCAGCAAGACAACACAGGTAGGGAACAATCGATCGGTACTCTTCTAATTGAGCTTACCTCAAGGGGTTACTGAAGGCAGAAATAATCACTCATTGGCCCTCATTATGGGTTGGCCAGTCTGGAACTAAAGTGTTGGTAACAACGTATACTGGCAACTTTCCGGACCCGCCGACTCCAAGTCGGACAGTAGTTACTGGCAGATAAATGCCCGAATCACCGGCACTGTTACGGTGCCTTGTGATTCGGCGACCCCATCCCCGGGAATGGGAGTTATTGGTATCTTTGCCTCCCATAAGGTTATTGGGCGACGGAGACGGTACCGTAGTGAAACTCAGAATGAGCCTCACTGTGTGGAACCCCTGCTTATAAGATGTGCATACTGTGTGTACTGCGCTGCTCAGCCCAGCCTGGCTTTTAAAAGATAAGGATTTTGGTGGTGAGCACATTTCAAAAGTCCTAGATGTGACCCTGCTCTAAACAATATAGGTTGGAGGCTCTTGGACCTTTGGCGGCGCTGCTGGCCTCAGACACCTGGTGTGGTATGAGTACATGCTGGGGCACCTTGTGAAGGGGACCTATGCTTCTTTGCCAAGGATTAGCTAGAATAACTGCTCCTGTCCTTGGTGATAGAGCTTAGGCCCTGAAACCTTTGCTATGGACACAGTCCTGCACACCCAGCCTGGTGTCTGGGTGTTCTGAGAAGGCCTGTAATAATGAGTTGCGGTTTTGTGCTGAGGACTAGCTAGTGTGGGTGGTCCTGTTCTGGAGTCTTTGGTGGCCACGCTGGCACTCAGTGTGTGTGAGGGCATTCTGGTGAACCCTTAAAACACTGAACTGGAATTCTGTGCTGAGAAGTAGCTAGCTGGGCTTGCCCTGTTCTAAGTGTTAGACATTGGGTTCTTAAACCTTCAGGGCCATGCAGGCTGCAAATCCACAATGCGGTGTGTAGGAATTCTTATGGTACACGAGTGTGGTTCTATGCTGACTAGTAGCAAGTCAGGCTACTCTGTTCAAAGAGGTAATACGTGGGCTCTTCTGCTTTTTGGTTGCTATGAAGGCTATGGGAGCTTGGCATGATGCATGGGCACCTTAGGAGGCATGGCCTAAGCATTGTGAGTGGACTGATGTGATGGGCTTCCCCATGCTTTCTTACTCAAGGTGGCTATACCTGTTCTTTAGAGTTAGGCCCCTGGTTCAAAGCTCTGTTAGCTTGCCAGCTACACACACCCTGTGCAGCTTACTGGTGCAGAGGCACTCGCTGAGGTCGTGGACATTTGTCATGGGACAAGACCCTAAACCCAGGAATATAGGGCCCCAGTATGTGACCCAAATCTCCGTCAAGAGAGGTGATCTGAGCTCCACAGTTTCAAAGCAGACTGGCTAAGTGAGTTTGGGTGACACTAATTTCACAAACCCTGGACTTAGCTTGTCCTTCAGTGGATTCCACCATCCCATCCCTTCTGCCACCCTATGCCCGGGAAAATGACAACAACAGACGGGGTGGCCTAAGAGAAACTTCCCAATGAAGAGAAAATGCCAGTAGCTGAAGTTCCAAGGTGTGGAAGAACCGAACTCTGAGGAGAAGGCGGGCCAGAAAGACTGACCAGAACAGAACCAATCAAAGTAATGAGTGAAAAACCAATTGCAAATCAAGGATAATGAAAGCAGGAAGCCTAGGGTTTAAGGATCCACGACACAGAAATCAAAGAAGATAGTAACTGCTGGCGGGGCGCTACACATGATGGAAACCATGTGCAAAGCGCTGTGAGACGCCTGCTTAAGGGTCAGCCTATTTATACTTGAAGATTATATACAAGTCTGCCCTGTAGCCCGGGAGGGGCACCCGACACCCTGGAGTGAGAGAATGGCAAGCATCATGAGCAAATTGGCACCACCACAAAGATTGTGTGACATCTGAGGGCTGTGAGTGGGCACCAAGAAAAGAGTTTGAACTGCCCCAAGGGGGGTTCACTAGCAAACCGTGCAAAGCTGGTGTGCTGAGGTACAGAGTGGAAAGGGGTAGCGGGACATTTGGCGCACCCGAAGTAAATGTGGTGGGTAGCCATTAGAGGGGCTAGCACAGCAGGACCGCATGAGAATGCTGCCAGTCGGAGAAGACCAAACAGGTGAGCTGGCGATGTGCTGCAAACTGGGCTCTATTTCTCGGAAGACCCTCTGGTGCAATGCAAGGCTCTGTCAGAGGACGTGTCCCTCTTCAGTGCTCAGGAGGCTCTGAAAAGACTGCCAGTGTCAGCTGATGCATGGGACTAATGCCTCAACCTGGACCCTGCACAGGGTTGTCTGAAGACGCTCGATCCACTCTGAAACAAGAGGCAGTGCATGACTTTCTGGACGGAAGTTGCTACCCACTTGGGGGACAAGGACTGCCTTTGCCCAGCCTGCTTCAAGAATCCTTGACATCTGTGACCTCACAGGGAGTTCGCCTACACCAGAGTCCCCTTTCCATAGAGGAATCCTTCACACAAGGCTGGTGCCTCTGCTGGTTATTTTGGACTGGAAAAGCCCCTAAGTTCGCTTGATTGTTGTTGCAGTGACTGGTGGGTTTGCAGAGTACTACTCTGTGTTCCAACCATGTCTACTTCAGTGAACATGGCCATACTTATATGATATGATATGGCATTTATAATGCACCTGTACACAAGTGTTTCTAGGGGGAAACTGATGGAGGACAAAACAACAATCTTACTAGGCCTTGTGTCATTCAGATTGTGCAGGGACGGGGAACTGGAGAAGTGCACAGGGGGCAGGGGGAACAGAGAAGTGCAGGCCATCAAAAGGTGCAGCCAGCGGGTGGCTCTGTGCAGGTATCGGAAAGTGCAGCCAACGGGTGGCTAATAAGTGCAGGGAGAGGGGACTCTAGGGTTACAGATACAGAGCACAAGTGCTGGGGGAGCCAAGAGGCTGTGCGAGGTGCAACTGGACAGGCAGGGACCTCGGCCCAGCTTCATAGGGTGGCCAGCTGAGGCAGTGCATGGAACAACGGGCCATCAGCAGGGGAGAGGAAGAGAGAACGCAGAAGCGAAGCTGAATGTCTTGAGTTGCTTCCGGAGCCATAGATGGTTCTGCTCAAGTTTGAGAGAGGTAAGCAGGCTGTTCCAGAGTGAGGTCCCAGCCGAAGAAAGAGATCTGCCAACAACTTTCTGCTTGGAAAAGTGACTGACCCTCAGAGAGTTGGAGGTGGATGAACAGAGAGCTCGAGAAGGGAGCTACATAGGAAGACAGAGTTGGATGTAGTTTGGTCCCAGGCCCGGGAAAGCCTTGTGCACAATGCAGAGGGTCATGAACTTGATCATTATGACCAATGGGAGCCAGTGAAGGGATTTCAGAGCTGGAGAGATATGATCCCTGGGCTCGAGGCCAAGGACAAGTCTTGCAGTCCTGTTCTGGATAAGTTGTAGAGGATAGAGAGTAGAGGCAGGAAGATTCAAAAAGAGGCTGTTGCAGTAGTCCAGTCTAGAGAGGACCAGAGCTCTGGAGAGAGTGAGCCTCTGGGGGAAAGTGAGGAAAGGAAGAATACATCTGAGGAGGTGCAGTTGATAGTTTGTCTTCTTAGAGATGTCAGAGATGTGAGGAGAGAAGGAGAGGGTGGAGTCGAAGATGACCCCAAGGTTCTTAGCTTCACAGGTAGGAGCAGGAAGAGGACCCAGAGTGGCCAGCCAGAGAGAGAGATGAAAGGATGGAGCTTGTGTTTTCAGATGAGGAGGATCTCCATCTTACTGGCATTAAGGCAGAGATCATTGGTGGCACACCACTTCTGAATTGCAGACAGGCAGTCAGGAATGAGAGAAAGAGTAGAAGCATCCCAGGGGAGCCTGAAAGAGAGCAGGGTGTCATCTGCATAGCACTGAAAGTTGGAGCAGAGAGCAGCAATGCGGTGGGCAACAGGTGCCAGGTATTGGTTGAACAGCCGGATAGAGAGGTTAGAACCCTGGGGAACACCAGAGGCAGAGAGAGAGAGATAGTAGAGAGGAAGGACCCCAGTTGGACCTGAGAAGGTCGGTCAGTGAGATAAGAGGTCAACCAGGCCAGGGCTTGATCAGTGATACCCAGGTAAATAAGACTATTATTTACCCAGGTAAATAAGACCATTTATTGACACTTATTTCAATGGTGTTTCCTGAAAAGCTTGGTTAAGCAAATTCCATCTTAAATACTGAGGCGTACCATAGGTATAATAGGGATAGTGGAGAACTGTTTTGAAATAATCGCTGTGCGAACTAAGGTAGATTGTTATGTCTATTGGGTAAATACTGATTCATAAGGAATGCAACATGTGCAAAACTTAGTACATTATTTTCAGTAAATGCACTCAGGACTTTTGGTTATGCTCAGCCGGCTGGTTATAGTATCTATTCAAAAGTTTGTAGGGCCTCATTACGACCCAGGGGATAGAGTGATAACGGCGCCGGTAGAGATGCCGGTGCCGTTATCACTCTACCGCCTCATTCCAAGTTTTGCTCGCGAGTGCAGGACTGCACATGTGCTCAGACGTGCTTACCGGCACCCGCGAGCAGACCAGGATGCTAACAAAGGACCAGTCATTAACAGGTCCGTTGTTAGCATCCTCCCCATTCCCATTGAGTCCTATGGGGCCTCGAATGAGAATGGGGATGTACTGGGTCCGGGTCCTGAGAATGGGAATTACCGGGGCCGCAAAAGTCGTAATTGCCCGGTAATTCCCTTTTTTTCGGGACCCGGACATGAGTTTGGAGGCAGCCATGCCGCTAAGAACGACATGGCTGACTCCAAACACGTAATGAAACACTATGAATCTTTCTTTGCTAATGTATATCCTCCTGTTTTGATGTTTAAAACCTATTTCCCAAAAGTATATCCCTAATTAAGGTATGTATTATTATTATTATTGATGTAGTTACCAACCCCACCTCTCTGCACCGGGCCAAAGAGAAACGGTGGAAGCATACCTCACCCACCTCGCACCCTAAGGACACAGTACAAAGTGGACACACATATGGGCAGGCATGCAATGAGAAGCAGGTAGGCAGCGTAGGAGGGCAGGGCTGGCTGAATATTTGGGGGAGCCCATTTCAGTATAATGTTTGACTCTCCCCTTACAAAACGCACTGAGGCCCCCTTTGGGTGCTTAAAAAATAATGGATGCAAAGAAATGCAGGTAAAAGGCAACGTGAAGAGAGAAATGCTGCCGGATGCAGGGCACCAACAAAGGTAGCCTGTAACGTATGCTCTCCAAAGCACACATTTAACTTTCTGAATTAATCTGAAAGCAGCCAGGAAAGGCAGTTTCTACCTTGCACACGCAAAGCTCACATGTATTGTCATGAATTTAAACAAGTAGCTAGTTTCTTTGTAGTAGGACTGCCAACCGTAGGTAGCTGTTCGGGCCCTCTCAGCTTTGGGACCCACTTTCATATGAAAAGGCTGAAATGCCCTGATGCCGTCCCTGTAGGAGGGCCAAGGAGGGGAAAAGAAGATGGCTAAATAGGACGAGCAAGGGAGGGAAGGCTCGACGATGCCCTATGTGCAGTAAGGGAAGCACCACTTTGTCCACTTTTACAACGATATGCCTGCTATTAGTGAAGTGAAGTCTTAAGGAAAGTTTTTTTGACTTTATAAATAATCAGAATTTTCCTTATACGTAGTACTTTGAGTGATATCCTGTGTGCCGGTGAGAAGTGCTATTGCAATGTTCCCTCTTAGGGCCTAGCCTTGGCGTTTAGCTGCATTACCAACAGGTGAGCCCAAGTAATAATCAGAAGCCCCTTCTCTGCTTAATGTTTGGGAGACCACATCTGGTCCTAACATTGGGCTGGATAGAACTATTTTTAATACGTGGGTATGAGAAAATGTGCTGAAAACTCAGGTATGGAGGTGAGTGAATACAAGCTGTGGGTGTGAGGGTGAAACTGAAAGAAAGGAGACTAGGAACATGGTGGAGCAGAGACTCTGAGAGCTGGAATTTCGCATTATACAAATTAAAAGAGATGAGTGAAAACTAAATGATGAAAGAAGAGGTAGTTGTGCAGTGAGTAAAATGGGCCTCATTAGGAGTTGGGCGGCATACCTCCCAATAGAATTACCATTACCACTACTTGGTCTGACAGAATTCCCTCCAGATTACAATTGGCGGTGGCAGAGTTAATCCTCCTTTTTTCTAAGAGTACATTGACTCTATGGGGCATTTTTTATCAGAATTACCGCCGGCGAAATTACTGCCGCGTTAATTCTGCTGATTTTTCTGATTTACGGCATCAAGTGGGAGGATTTAGTTCCAGCATGATACTGGAGGTAATGTGCCCACTCCGGGGCCATACCCATAATACGGCAGTGCAGGAAAAGTGGTGCTAATTCCGTTATTAACCATTTTTTCCCACACCTCCATACTTGCAATGGGCCCAATGTATTTTTTTGCAAAGTGTGGTGCCCGGGTGTGTGAGAGAGTTGGGGTCAGTGGGTTGGTAAAGGGGAGTAAGAAAGGTGGCGGCGGAGAGAAAAGAGAGTTCAGTTGTGCGGATAAGAGTGTTAAAGAACCGGGAGAAAAGACAGGAGGGCTTTGGTCAGTGGAGGGGATGGAGATGGCGTGATAAAAGGTGGGTATGAGTGAAAGGATAGATAAGGAAGTGAGTGAGATGCGAATATGAGAGAGAATTTGGTGGGAGGTGCTTGTGCAAAAGTGAGAAAAGATCGAGGAGAGATTGTGTGCACGAGAGAGAGAGGGAAACAGAAAGTCAGCGAAAAAAGGGAGAAAGATGCTGAGACGGGCAGATAGCGGGTAGTTACAAGCAGTGGAGTAACTTTACTGAAAATGTTGGGGGGGACATGGCATCTGAAGAAAAGGTGCCCCAGCCAAATGAATGGGGACAAAATGGTGTACCATGAAAGTTGGGGGGACAAACACCACCGTCCCCCCCTAAAATTACGCCCATGGTTACAAGGAGCAGGTCACTGGGAGGCGGTGTATAATAGACAACGGTCTGTAAAGCGGTGGTGATCAGGGAGGTGGGGCATGGAAGCAGCAGGAGGCAGAGGTAAGAATGGTAAAGGGAGAGGGCCTCATCACCAGTTAGCCCTACAGCCAAACCGCCGGCGCTATTAGCGCCAGATCACGGGTTTGACGGAACGGTTAGTGCCCATTCCTCATTCCCCATTGGGCCCATTCGTGAATTACTTATTCCCCATTGGGCCCAATGGGGAAAATTCACGCTATTACCGCCGGCGGATTTCCCGCTGGCGGTAATAGCGCGGAAAATCAGCAAATTCGCACACAGATTTTCCCCCAGCTCAGAGCTGGGGGGGAAATCCGCCAAGGCCATGATCTGGCGGACCCTTAAATGCAGCGGTAATAGCGCTACTGCCGCATTTAAGGGTTACCGCCAGACTCGTGATGAGGCCCAGAGTATTGAGATGTGCGGTAGAAGCCGTTCAACAAATTTGAGAAGAACTGCTGAGGGTAAGAGAGATAGTGAGAACACAGAATGGGAAATACTAGGAACCAGAAGAGGGAGCAAAGGGAGAGGCAAAAAGGATGCGAGAGAAGAGCATGTTAGGTTAGAGACTGCCACAGCAGTTGGACAGCAAGAGGCACAGCGAGGGCTGGGCTCCTTGTGTCTGTCCAGGAAGCCAGCTTGTCTTGGTTCTCAGTACCATGGCACAGCGAGGCATAGTCGAATGTAATGCAGATATCCGTCCACCTTGTAGGTCAAAGTGTATTGACAGGGGATTGATGGGGCTTCTAATGCACCTCCACGTTTCATTAATGGGCGTTTGAATGCAATATCCTGTAAAGAGCCTGGCACAATATTTAATAATTTAACATTCATTACTGACTATTTAGAACTAAATCAATAATGCACATTAATTGATCTGAAGCCTCAGATCCGCCTTTACTGCAGAGCTATGGATCAATAATGTCCTAAAATGGAAAGCTGACTCAATAGGTTTCCCGGAAACATGAGCAACGGCAAATAACACATAAAATAGCCATAAAAACTTTGTATAACCAACCTGCATGATGCCCTCAAGGGGATGGCTATTTTCAGAAGGCCATTGCTGACAGGAGAAGGCACGATCTATATCATGTCATTTAAATGCGTTCCTATTCTTTAACTGTTGACATTTATAGCCATGAAATCAGTTAAGAGAAATCAAGGGCATAAAGCTGTGGGAGAGAGCGAGAAATCAGAAAGTAAGAAAATGGCAAGCTTATGGCATTCATCAAAAGTAAAACATGTTTTTGTACTTGTAATCATGACATACTTTTCATAAAACGGTGCTCCAAACCTTGAAACACCCAAAGATGATAACATGTAGATGATAACATGTAATACAATCAGAAGACAACGCATGAAAGCAAATCTAGATAGAAACAAGTCCAGGCAGGGGAGCTCAGTGGAAACGTGCTCGTCTGCGCGTTATAAATATGCAACTAAGATAAAAAAAAAAAAATCTGTAACTGCGCCTCGATGCCCCCGGGATGTGTGAGCGCTTTAAAAATGGAAATGAATAAATAAGATGACAAGATGACAAGGCAGAACCGCTGGACAAAAGAAACACAAGGGGACATCTTCCACAGCTGTATGCCTGAAAGGTATTCAAGCATCCTGTGGGCCAAGTAGGCTATCATAAAGTGAATGATCAGTAGCCACCGCAATAGCCATCTTGAAATTCCCAACTTTGGCTTTTCATAAAGACAAGATAATTGATACAGTAGCCCAGCGTGGCTACCAGGCCGGCCACTGTTGTTAGTGCATGCTTCACCTTTGCAGGAGTGATAAACATTCTCCCAAAGTGATCGAACTCTAAAATTATGTGCTTGATTTCTCATCCACTTTTAAACTGTCCTGTTGTAAT
Organism: Ambystoma mexicanum; assembly: GCF_040938575.1. Lineage (NCBI taxonomy): Eukaryota > Metazoa > Chordata > Amphibia > Caudata > Ambystomatidae > Ambystoma > Ambystoma mexicanum. Next base: position 167,375,573 of record NC_090941.1, on the reverse strand, counting down.
GGGATTCTGAAATGTTTATTTGCAGATATGTAGAGGTGCTCTGCTCATCACTCTAAGCCCCACCTATATTCTGCCATTTCTAGACTAGGCCCAAGCCTACTCATGCATCTGCAGACCTCAATGACACGCCTCCATTAGCCTGTAAGAACAGTTACCTGACAATGGGCCTCATTACGACCCAGGCGGTAAGTTACCGCCTGGGTCGTACCTTTACCACCATGGCGTAAACTACGTTTACGCCATGGTGGTTGGCGGACTTACCGCCCCATTCCGAGGTTGGCGGGGCGGTAAGTCCCCAATCCCCATTTACCCCTCCCCATTCGCATTTTTGCCCCATAGGGCATAATGGGAGTGGGGAAGGCGTTACTTACGCCACCGTAAATTACGGTGGCGTAATTAACAACAAGGTCCCTTAGCGCCATGGATTTTAACACCTGTTAAAAGCAGATGTTAAATCCTCCATGGCGCTAAGGGACCTCGGAATCAGGCGGTAAGGGTCGGCGCTGTTTACGCCGCCGTAAACCCCTTACCGCCTGGGTCCTAATGAGGCCCAATGGCTTTTAAATCATAGCACACCATAGATAATGGCTTCACAGGGGTCATTTTATATTATATGCAAATTGAATGCAGGTGACTGCCAGCATTCGCATTTAAATGCGGTTTGGTCCAATGTATGCAATTATAAACATTCAAAAAGTGGAGTGCAAACCTGAAGGATAATACCAGGTGAACTCATCTGTACGCCTCATTTTAACTCAGGGACGTCATGACATCACACGATCCTTGCGCTCTGATGACATTCTAGGAAGTGATGTAATTTGCCCCCGTCCCCAACTGACATCACGGGAAGTGATGGCACACCTTTCACCCCTTGACAAAACAGGAAGTGGCATCACAAAGCATTGTTCCTCAATACACTAAGAAAAATATGGTTACGATATCACTGTAATATGATATACATTTCATACAAGAATGGATCACCATATGTAGCATTAATATCAGTGTGAATAGGCCCATATTACCAAATTACTGTGAATGTAAGGAGACGTCCAAGGCCAAATGATGCCATGGAATGGAAAGAAAATGCATGTGGTTCATATTTCTTCGCTTGCCATATATCTTAAAATGTTGCTGCATAATTCCCTTATTCCCACAAACACTTGTGTATAGGCGCGTTACAAATGCCATATCATAAAGGGAGAGGCTCCAATTTCCACACTGTCTGTGTGAGTTTTGCTAAAGGGCTTCATTGGCTCTCTTAGTGTGTCAGACGCCTAAGGAATAGTCTTCTTAAGTGGTTTGGACATACCTTTACCTTTTCGGTGGCATTAGTAAGGATGGTAGGAGTATGGGTGCCTGCGTGGGGGGGGGGGGGGCAGTGTATCTGTAGGGGGCATGGGTGTAGAGGAAGGGAGCATTCTTGTAAATGTCATTCTACCTTAGTGTGGAGACCCAATGAAGGTGGTCTGGTTATTCCCTGATGGTCAGGTTCTGGCACTATCAAGAGAAGCACCCCAGTTGACCCGGTACCGGACACCCTTTCAAACAGCATGTCCATAGCTGCATTCCAATTGTCTTTATCGAGTATCTGAAAGCAGGCTTTGCTCCCTAGGATTGTGTTGACCTATGCTGTAGGAGTCCCTCAAAATAAGTACAGTTAAAACTGCACAGGAGAGTTTGTCGGAAGCGGCCAATGGTCTGATTCTGGTGTGGCTTGACGAACAGTGCAATATGTGTATCCATGAAGATGCAGTGAGGTCCTTTCCACGAACATCGAGAACTGCAGAGAAAGCTGTAATCATGCACAGAGCTGTTGGTCAGAAATGTGTGTTGGGTGCCAGCAACACCTACACCCCCTTGGGGGTCCAAGTGTCTTGGGTGCTGTGTTGGGGGAGTAGCCGCTGTGGAACGGTGAGGTGTGATACCCGAGTTCGGCTTGCAGTCTGAGTACATTTCTCCCAAACCTATCGCCTGGTAAGATTGTCAAGATCTACACAAGCGTGGGTTCAGTGACTGCGGGATGAGAGAGTCCTTTGAAATGAGCTCAATGTTCGCGACTTTCCTAAATATATGTGTACGATCTTCCTACTTTTGCCACTCTGCTATATTTAATCTGACCCTTCTCAGGCTGCTGCTGTCTCAGGCAGCATGGAGCAGGAGGGAGTTGGAGGTAGTGAGTGGTGGCTTTGCACCAAATTTACTCTGAGTGCCTTTTTAGCCTTATTGACGTCCTAGTGATATTTAATTGTGGCGTCGTGTGTTTAGTGTGTTCAGCTGTGGGAAGGGTGGGGAGGCCCCGTTTGCTACACAGAGCTGGCTGTCTAGGGCCTGTGTGCAGTGACCTCCCCTCCGTGGTTGGCGCTCCAAGAACCATCCCTGCGTCCATTGCTTTTGCGGTGAGCATATTTATTTATTTATTTATGGTGCATTTGTAAGGCACTTATACAACAAGTAAATTGTGTTTCAAAGCTGTGCGATTAGTACTGTGAAACCAGTTTCCTGTGGTATTATGAAAACAAGTAAGAAATGTATGAATACTCTGCATAGCTCTACAGGAAATGCTGGAAAGCGTGATCGGAGTCCGTCTACGGTGGTCAGTAATGCCTTCGATTTGCCGCGATCAAAAAAAGACAAATCTGATGCTATAGCTGGAAAACAGCTTAAAATCTCTGGTTTCTTTACCTCCTCCAAAACTACGCCTGATGAAGGCACCAAAACGATTGATTTGCCTCCCATTGCCCGTAGTCAAGAAGTTGGGATGGAAAAATCATTTCTTGGATTACTTACCATCGACAACTCGCTCTTGAATATGTGTCTGGGATTGCAGAGAAACTCTTTGGGCGGTGCCACAGCACTATTGAACACCACTAATCGGTTTGACAATATTATTGGAAGAGATCTTTCTATGATCCTGGATCTGCAAAGACTGACCTCCTCATGGGAATCATCATCAGATTTCTCGGACTCTCCCAGCAACGACGAGAGCTCCCTTTTATCAGAGGCAGTCTCTGTTTTGGAGACTGTGAAAGATCCCAGGCTCGCTATATTAATTATTAATGAATTCCTTGTTGGCTAAATTAGAAGCCTTACTGTGATTATGCCCAGGAATTGGCCGAAAGCAAAGTGAGCAAAAGTACATTTTAGCTCAAGTGGTTGATACGATTTGGGATTGGTGATGGGAGGATAGCTCAGGGGCAACATGCTCAGATGACATGGAGCAAAACAGGTTCGATCCTCGGGTCCACGCTTAGAAACCTCTCGGTAGTTAGCGCGTTATAAATAACCTATCATATCATATCATAGCATTGCCACTCGGATTTTCAGCCGGATTTACCTGCTACTGAAACTATCAACATCATTGATGAGGATGTCCTGACCAACCCCACACAGGTCACTTTAAACCTTCTGACATGTGGCAATGAAGATCTAATGTTAAGAATCCCTAGTGAAACATCTAAGACTGCAGCTGCTGCTTTTTCTAATACTCAAGCTAGGAGAGCTTCTGATATCTGATATCGCCCTCGGAAGCTTCATAGAAGGAAACGCATTAGGCGTAAACTGTGTAACACTGCAGATCAGGCCATTGTGCCTCCAGCGACAGGTATGGTTGATACATTCCAAACCAGTGGGCCACAAGAAAGTGTACTAGCACCCATTAAAAGAAAACCCGAATTACGAGAGTCCTACGAGATGGCACAGTGCGGCAAGCCGTATTGCAAGGCCTTTTGGCCAAATGGCTTAACTTGCATGACAATCAATTAGGCGCACTTCAATATGGGCAGACCGGTGTAAGGGTTCTGCCTACAATAAATACTAACATTGATACTTTGAGGACTAATAATAACTCTAATTCATATAGACAAGAACTTGTTAATGAACCCACTTTGTGCAACAAGCGACTTGATGTTACTGTGCAAGCCTCAGCACCTTTGTCTAAGACCACTAACAACATCATCCCAGTTTTTATTTCCATCATACCAACTACTCTGGGTGCATTTAACTCCAATGCAGATAGGGAGATATTTCCCTTCAGTAAATGGCGTAAGCTGGCAGAAATTAATACATTGGCCGAGAGACCCTTTTTAAAGTGTACCTTTGTATTAGAACTCTGGCGTAAAATCCTGCCTCTAGTCGAAATCGGTACCTTAGATATGATCCACATCGGGCTACCTACGGGTGATGGCCCCTTTAATTGGGCCTTTAATTGGGCACTGATTGAATTTATCTATCCAGCGGTTGTATCATTATTGTGCACTTGTATTAATGAATTGTATGCATTGGATTTGAACTTATAGGGCCTCATTACGACCCAGGCGGAGGACCATGGTGCTATTAGCACCATGGTCCATGCCGGTGTGCGCCATGGCGGAATGGGGAATTACCACCCCATTCCGAGGTTGGTGGGCCGGTAATTCCCCATGCCGCCATGGCCCTTCCCCATTCCCATTTTTGCCCCATAGGGCTCAATGGGAATGGGGAAGGCACTAATTACGGTACAGCAAATTGCGGTACCGTAATTAGCACCAAGGTCCCTTTGGGGTCCCTACTTTAACGGCTGGTAAAACCAGCCATTAAGGTCGGGTCCCGCAAAGGGACCTTGTAATTAGGCGCTAAGGGTTTAACGGCGCCGACACCTTTCACTGCGCCGTTAAACCCTTAACGCCAGGGTCGTAATGAGGCCCATAGCGTGTAAGAAACACTGAAACATACTGTTATTACCTCTGAAAATGTAAAGCATGCTCATTCGACCCCCAAGGCTGATCTAATTACAACCCATCAAGCTGCGACCATGTAATTTATTGTTTACTTGTTAGGTGCTTATACAACAGGAAAATACTGTTACAAAGCGCCCACAGGGCAAGGGAGGGAGCAGGTGTGGGAAATACATTAAGTTGAGAAAGACTAAAATGTATATGTATAATATCGGGTATGGGAAGTCAAAGAATGGTGTTTATGTTAATGATCCATGTCAACCTCCAAAATGCTTAATAAAGACAAATTAAACAATACATTAAACACACAATATTTAAGAGCAGTGGGGGAAAAGGGAAAAGAGGACGAACCTACTATGCCTTGTGAGTATTCAGAACGTATTCGGAATGGAAATATCTACCCTGTGTGCTTCTTCAGAGCGCAGTAGGGAGATTGTTTCGGGCCAGCAGGAGATTGTACATTGGATCCCCGATACACTGACAGCAAACTATATTTGATAGACTATCCAAAGGGATTATATAAAATGGCTTTGCTGGAAAACCTGAGGTTATTGTTCTTTTTAGTACATCCTGTGGGTCAATCTTACATTACTAACAGTGATGTCTTTCTCTTACAAGAAACCTGGCTTATGAAACCACTTAATACTGATGGATTTCAAGTACTAAACCAAAAGGCTACACACCAATCCAGAGGTTGGCCTAAGGGAGAGTTGGCTATTGGTGCCTGAAATCAATTTGAATTGAAACCTATCCAACTAGATCCTAAATCCCCATATGCTTTGTCTGCTGTTATCTGTGATCCCAAAAGCATGCAATCTCAAATCTTAATAGTAAATCTATATATTCCAACTGTTGATGACAACTTTGCAGATATAATTGATACTATTGATAAACTACTAGTTTCTTGGGTGGAAAAATGTCCTAGGGAAGAGTTAATGTGGCAAGAGACTTTAATACCCACACTCTCCATCTCCATCTGCAACTTTGGTCACCCGGTGTCGAAATTAGACTATGATGGAATTGAGTGTCGGCACTCCCCTTGCAGCATGAAATGGGGTATACTTGTTAACTCCTGTGACTTAGTTTGTTGGAATAGTAAACACCACTCAACCTCTTCCCCTTGTAGAACTTGGACAAATGGGATAGCATCCTCCAGTCTTGACTTTGATTTTATGGACCATGACTCGAAAAGTAGTTTCTTGGATATAAAACATATTGGTATCAGCGATCATGCTAGCCTCAGTTGGACACAAAAACTTGATAACCATAGTATATTGGCATTCATGAGAACCAAGCTCTCAATCAACACACAGGGTAATCACATTATATGGACTGAGCAAAACATGAACAGATTGACCAGTTTTATTTCTTCCGATGAATTGTGTGTAACCAATTGGTTGGACATACATAACTGGAATTTCCATAAATTAATGGATATGCTGGGGCAGCAGTTACATTTGAATGCCAAATTGGGCATTAAATACTGTGCAGGTGATGGTCCTTATGATGCATTAATACAAAGTAAGAAAAAGGGAATATTGCCGAGCAAAAGTATTAATCAAAAATAATTCTTCCCTAATTTTTATGGAAAAAAGAAATCAGCAGACAAATCTGTCTACCACTTCTGAAAATTGGATTAGAACTCATAAATCATCAATAACAAGTGCTAATTGGATGACATTAGTCAAGCTCCTACGGTGTAACAATAATTTTTTTTTCCAAAATAAGGAAATTCACTACAGATCATACCCAGCAGGAAGATAACGTGGTCTCCGAGCATCCCTGGGTCAAAGCGATTAGTACTCTTCATGCTGACACCACTGGTGTTGCTCTTTCCGTCCCTATTTAGTCCCCTGATATTGGTGGTGAACTGGTTTTTGACAAGCTTGATATCCAATTCATCATCAAGGGACTCAAAAATTCCAGGGCTCCTGGCCCGGATGGAATTGCAAATGCACTGGTGAAATCTAATCCGGATGTCTGGGTTTATGTTGTAGAGCGACATTTTCATAAAATCTTGAAGTTAGACATTATTCCATCTAGCTGGCGGCTATCTATCCTAGTTACAGAGTTTAAGAAAGGGCAAAGAAATAACCCTGATAATTATCATCTCCTTGCGATGCTAGAAATGAGCTAAAAAATGTTGCAATAATATTGATAAAAAAGCTTAAAACCTGGGCTGAAGGTAAAGGTCTCCTTCATAAGTTCCAGAGGTTTTTTCCTTCGGAAGGGCTATGCTACATCTCATAATATTTGTGTTTTTCAAAGTTTTTTTGCGGAGGTTGGCAGTAATAAGGAAAGACAATCTTTTTGTGTGCTTCGTCGATTTTTGTAAGGCATTTGATTCAGTACCTCTAGTTCGCCAATGGGAAAAATTACATTTTTGGGCTATTGACCCCCAACTGCTTTATTTTTATCATGGCTCTATATACTGACACCTCTGTAATGGTCTGTGTTAATCAAGACGGCCAACTAACGCAAGCCATTTCTACGAACTGTGCTTGAAGCAGGGCTGCATTCTTGCTCCCCTGATTTGTAATTTTCACATTTCAGATATGGCTCAAGTTATTGACGCTCCACATAATTTTCCCCCTACAATCGGGGGTGATCCAGTTGCATGGCTAAGTTATGCAGACATTACAGTATTACTGCATCAGACCCCGATTGGTTTGCAGCGTTCCATCAGAATTGAATGCTACATTCACTAAACACTTAGCAATCATAGGATAGACTTTAGTCAATTTAGAGGATTCTCCCAATTCAATGACTCTCCTGAAGATTAGAACTAGAGCTTGGGACGTTGAGACTAGCCTTTGCAGTTTGCACTTAAAGAAAAATCATAGTGTCTATTCGACTCAGGGCTTCAGACCCAACGAACCGTGTTCATATTTGATTAAACCCTGTAGATATCAACTGAAAAGGTTTATTATCTATTTAAGATTTAATATGCTTCCTACCTGGGAACACACAGGCAGCTGGGTGGGCAACCAGTATCAGGACAGAAGGTGCTGATTATGCAATGCTGCTATTGAAACTTCTCGTCATATGCTTATGGGTTGCCTGAAATTAATAAGTGCATACATGAAGGGGTATTCGTTTTCACAACTTCATTTGGAATTTAATGACTCTGATCAATTTTGGAACATAATGTATTGTGCCACTTCAATAGTAATGACTTCTGCATTTTATACTTGCAAAGAGGCTTTGTTCTTATTTGCACTGATTTGACAAGAGTTGCATTGTACGATCGTGTTTTAGCATGTTTTATTGGTATTTTGATTAAAATTTTCATAACCGATTGTTTTACATGTTAGCTTTTAAACCATATTGTAAATTGTTATTTAACAATTGTGTGCTGAAGGTTTTAATGCCTAACCAATTGCAAAATAAAAATACAAATAAAAAAATTAATTAGGTACCACAATACTTTCACACTAATTCCCATCTGTTTTTGTTGTTACTCCAAGGGAGGCCTGTTTTACGTTTTTTGGAACTTACATTTATTTATTTGAAGTCTTAAAGATTGTGGGAGCATGCCCCAAAAAGTGGATTCAACTGCATTTAACATTGCATCTCCTGACCCAGAACCATGTAATATTGTGGGATTAGGGTTAAGTTTAACCCACAATAGTGTTCCCGAAGGACGCTCCAATCAAAGCACACAAGGACTGCAGACAACCATCAAACCCCCAAACCAAGCAGGCGAACACTTTATGCAGGGGGATACAAAACAAGGCACAATTTACATTCTCCCCAGAATGCCTAAAGGCTAGCACCCTAGATTCCCCATTACCATACGCACTGGCACCAAGAGCACCTCTGGCTGACCAGATGATAAAATGTCATGGCATCGCGCCCATGGCCACCCCACCTCGAGGCACCAATACTAATTAACAATGTTCTGGAATCTCACTTCGCCATAAGGATGGTGTGGCACCCTGTAAAGAACGAGTGGAATAGTAAGAATGACAACAACATGCACCAATCCAACTCCTACTGTTTATGTTAATTTACAGCTTCTTCTGATTTGGAAATGGCATCTACATTCGTAAAGTAGATATGGCAGACGGAGCAAAGATGGCAGCTAAATGAAGGAAGTGTTACCATCTGCAGTGAAGCAATGATCAACAATGTAAGGGCCGACATAGAAATGCCCTCAGGAGACCAGTCCTCCAATTGCGCTGCAACTGATTGGACACAAAAAGTGCAGAGCCTTTATACGTGTCGATGAATTGAACAATCCACAAAAGAGAGAAAATGTCAAAATGGTCCCCTGTTGAAAACAACAAGTTATTGTTTTTAAAGCTAGCTCCAGTTCAGCGGTTGCAGGGGAGACACCGTGGGTAGCAGCTGTGACCACAGGGGTCGCAGCTGTGACCACTGGCGACTCCCAAATGACATCCCTGCTTTAACTCTCTGTTTTGTGCATAAATGAATACTGCCTTCAACTTACACTTTGCAGTGGCAATTATTAAAGACTCCGGATGGAATCCGTCAGCTACTTATCAGGCTAAATATAGGTGGCAACTTTAGGAATCCATTCGTTTCACACCTGCATGAAAATGTTATGCAGGCAAAAAATTAAGTGCTCACATAAAGTGGAAGAGGAATACATGGCAGAGAGGTAAACTCTGCTCTGTGCCCCTCCTCTGCCTCGCGTGGAACGGCCTGGAGAGGAACATGGACGCCTTGCTTTTACGCATCCATTTCACACCCTGCCCATTATAAAATGGGGCGCACCTTCTCTGTGAGCAAGCCTTTGGGTGCCTAAAGGTTTGGGGCGGCACATTGGCTGCATCAGCCCTTTTAGTATGCCCTGTTGGCGCATGCCCAGCAGGGCGCAATGACCGAGCTGCGCTGCGTGTTTCATTAGATATATTGTTATCCTAATCACAAATACATTAGTGGATAGGATGAATATATGTTTAAGGAATACACAGCACTCAGTAAATTCATCTATACTTTAACATGTAGGTTTATGTGTCCCGCATGTCATGTATGTTAAACACATGGCATGTGGGACACAGGGCCTCATTACGACCCTGGCGGTAAGGGGTTAACGCCAGCGTTAGCTGCGCCGACCCCTTACCGCCAATTACGAGGTCCCTTAGCGCCATGGCGCTTTTAACACCTGCTTTTAGCAGGTGTTAAAATCCATGGCGCTAAGGGACCATGGAGTTAATTACGCCACCGTAATTTACGGTGGCGTAATTAACGCCTTCCCCACTCCCATTATGCCCTATGGGGCAAAAATAGGAATGGGGAAGGGTAAATGGGGATTGGGGACTTACCGCCCCGCCGACCTCGGAATGGGGCGGTAAGTCCGCCAACCACCATGGCGTAAACGTAGTTTACGCCATGGTGGTAAAGTCACGGCCCAGGCGGTAACTTACCGCCTGGGTCGTAATGAGGCCCACAGTCATTTATCTGTGAATGGAGTGTTCAGTCAAAGTACAATTTCATTTACTGAGTGTCGTGTATTCCTTAAAAATACTGTCATCCTAACGACTATATTGATTAGTGTTTAGGATGACAATGGGCCTCATTACGACCCTGGCGGATGGACCATGGTGCTAATAGCACCATGGTCCATGCCGGTAACTTTCCGACTCCGCCATGGCGGAATGGACAATTACCACCCCATTCCGAGGTTGGCGGAGTGGTAATTCCCCCTTCCGCCATGGCCCTTCCCCATTCCCATTTTTGCCCTATAGGGCATAATGGGAATGGGGAAGGCGCTAGGTACGGTGCCGCAAATTGCGGCACCGTACTTAGCACCAAGGTCCCTTTGCGGCATGGTTTTTAACACCTGCAAAAAGCAGGCGTTAAAATCACCATCCCGCAAAGGGACCTTGTAATCAGGCGTTAAGGGTCGGGGCCGTTTACGGCGCCGTAAAACCCTTAACGCCTGACTCGTAATGAGGCCCAATATATTTTAGGAAACATATGGCGCTTTTAGGTCCCCTCGCCCTTCTGGCGTGTATGCCATAAGGGAACGGGAAAAAAGCAACCGCAGCCAGCGTGCCGCACCAAAAAGGTCGGCGCTCAAAGGCTTGTGCAGAATTGTCGTGAACCATTTAAAATTAACCCCTATGAGTCAGGAAGGCGCACTCCAAAAATTCCTTCTTTTGGGAGAAAGATAGCTGATCAATCAGAGGCTAATTGATGAATGATGTTTCTGTTAATGGCACCGGGATGTACTCCCTTAATGGTCTTGTTCATGTTGCTGTATCAGAAATAATGTCTTTATGAAGGCAGAGTGACTACAAAAATAAACTTTCTTTTTGAAGTCTGAGGGCTCCCTCCACCCCAAGACATGGAAGACCCCAGGCTGGAGGCCTCCGTGTCAATGGGTGGGGCGATCCCTATGACTTCAAAAAGAAATCGTTTATTTTTGAAGTCACTCTGCCTTCATAAAGAAATTATTTCCGTTATGGTTCTTAACGGAAATAATTTCTTTATGAAGTCAGAGTGACTTCAAAAACAAACATTTCTTTTTGAAGAAATGGAGCTCCCCTCAACCCGATGACGTGTGTGTGTGTGAGTGTATGGTGAAGGGTGTACACTTAAATGTGTAGGTGGCTGCCAGTGTGAGTGTATGGTGAAAGGGCGCACAAATGTATGGGTGGCTGGGTGTGTGTTTGTGCGTGTATGGTGAAAGGGTGCACACTTAAATGTATAGGTGGCTGCCTGTGTTCGAGTATGGCGAAAGGGTGCACAGTGTGAGTGGGTGCCTGGGTGTGTGTGCCTCTATGGTGAAAGGGTGCACACTTAAATGTACGGGTGGCTGCTTGGGTGTGCCTGCATGGTGAAAGAGTGCACACTTAAATGTATGGATGGGTGGGTTGTGCGTGTGCGTATATGGTGAATGGTGTGTGTGCTTGTGTTCAGGGGCATAACAAAACCTATATTTCGGGGGGTCTAATCCTTCAAATGTTGGGAGAGGTGCTAACTTCACGGGTGGTGGGGGGTGGTAAACCTATTTGTGTAGAAATTGGCTGGGCCTCATTACGAGTATGGAGGCAGCCATGCCCATGATAAGGGCATGGCTGCCTCCATACCGGGTTCCAGGTCCGGGTACCGCAAAGGGGACTTACCGGGCCATTCTGACCTTGGAGGGCCTGGTAAAGCCCTTTTGCGGGACCCGGTACTTCCCCATTCCCATTTCAGCCCCCATAGAGCTCAATGGGAATGGGGAGGGTGCTAACAACTGGCCTGTTGATAACTGGCCCGGTGTTAGCACACTCTACTTCTAGCGGGTTCCGCAAAGGACGTCTGGTCAGACCAGACGTCCTTAGCGGGTCCCGCTGCAGACCTCGGAATAGGGCAACCAGTAATGAACGGTGCCTGTCCATACCAGCACCATTCATTACAGGAGCACCAGGGTCCTAATGAGGCCCTTTGTTTTTGAAGTCACTCTGAATTCATAAAGAAATTATTTCCGTTAAGGATCGAACAATAAAGGAAATAATTTCTTTTTTGCAGACTGTGCTCACTTGAGGGGCCACCGAGAGAGAAGAGGAGTTCTTAACCACTGTCACTGTAATAGGAAGATCACCCAATGCAGGTGGCCAGAAAAGAGGTGTGCATAGAGCTGGACTAGGGGGGAACCCACCACCAGGACCTCCGTCTTGTCCCCATTCAGCTTAATCCAGTTCTAATTCATCCACTCTCCCACAGATGCCAAGCATTCACACAGATACAACAACACTTCAGCTTGGTCTAGATCTAACCAAACTACAATATGGTTGTCATTGATATATAAGTAACATCGAAGGCCGGGGGAGCAGATGACCCAAACCAGCTGCTGGACAAATATGTTGAAAAGCATGGGGGACAGGGCAGAGGCCTGGGAAACACTGTAAGAAAGTTCTGCAGGTGAAGAGGAGAAGGGAAAAAGAGAAATAAGTTGGCAGGAAAGAGGTAACCCAGACCAGAGAGGCCTGCCGATTCCAGGAGAGACAACAGGATGGAGTCGTCAACAGTGTTGAACATCGCAGATAGATCTAACAGTATCAGGGCTCCAACTCCACCCTGCTCAACCAGCAAGGATAATTTCTCAACTACAGACACCAGGACACTGTCTGTTCCCTGCCCAGACTGGAAGCCTAACTGAAAGGCTTCAAAACAACCAGAAGTTCCAATAAAGAGAGAACGATTGGGGGAAACCAGAAATTCCAACACCTTCATGAAAAAAGGAAAAAGAGAGATAGGACAAAAGTTGGCCAAAACCAAAGCATCCAGTGACTTTTTTTAAGAGGGTGTATGACCGTAGCCTGTTTAAACTCTATAAGAAATGAGCCTAACTGACAGACAAGATTAACTGCTTCCGTGACCCAGGAGATCATATCAGAAATAATAGCTTCAGAGGTAACCAAAGGAATCGGATCAGAGGGTGTAGCAGACTTGAGTTGGCTGACAGCCCTTGAAACCTCCTCCTCAGAAAACCTAGGGAACAGAGACCAAGAGTGAGTAACAGTATGTACAGCCTATGACAGAGATAAATTAACAGCACTCTGCCCAATAAGGTGGATATTCTTCCGTATGTCAATGGGCCTCATTCCGAGTATGGCGGTAAGGGATAGCGGCCACCGCTAACGAGAGCGGTGGCGGTAATCCCTTACCGCCATACTCCGAGTTCCCTTAGCGCCATGGTGCTTTTAACACCTGCTTTTAGCAGGCGTTAAATACCATGGCGCTAAGGGACCTTGATGTTAATTACGCCACCGTAATTTACGGTGGCGTAATTGACGCCTTCCCCACTCCCATTATGCCCTATGGGGCAAGAATGGGAATGGGGAAGGGTAAATGGGGATTGGGGAATTACCGCCCCGCCAACCTTGGAATGGGGCGGTAATTCCGCCATCCACCAAGGCGCTGCCGGTCCGGGTACGGCGTCAACCAAGGCGTTAATAGCGCCATTGGTTAGCGCCGTACTCGGAATGAGGCCCAATGACTTTGGTAACAAAAAAGTCAGAAAGTGAATCACAGAGAGTTTGAGTAGCTAAAACTTTAGGTGATAAGCATATGGTGGAATAAAATGACTTCACCACCGAAAATAGCTCTCTGGACTGATTTACGGCCTGCTCCACTTTACCGGTCAAAAAGCTCTGTTTGGCAGTCCGAATGGCCACATTACAATCTCTGGTGAACTGGCAAAAGACACTCTTCTCTGTGACGCTACATGAGCTACGCCACTTGTGCTCTGCCTGCCTAAATTCCAGACGGGCTACTTTAAGTTCCTTTGCGAACCAGGTTTCTGAAGGGCATCTACGAAACTGAGTAAGTTTAAGAGGAGCGGCCTTGTCAGACGCAGAGGTTAGAGTCCGAACAACAAAGGACATATCAACCATCGGGGCATTACTTCACCTGTCACATGTTTGTTGACTTTCGAGTTTGAACACAACACCTTAGACCATCAACCTTTTGGCAAAGAAAACACCAATATGCAATCATATAAACTTTAATATCTAATAATGGAAACCTTACACTCTCATGCCTCTCAATATGGATATTGTATGACGTTCCATGCTGAAACCTGGATAAGAATCATTGTGAGAAGTTGTTCAAGGGTCGCAAGGGTGCACATGGAGCATTAAAACCAGATTAAATATGTTTTATGCACAACTTTACTCTGTCATATTATATTGATGCATTTCTTGCATGGAGGGGGGTCATAGATCGGAAAGAGTATTTCTGCCATCCACATCCACTATATGAGACAAATCTGGAAGCATCATTGCCCACATTCAATTTTCATCCAGGCTCGTATCAATGCTCACCGCCTAATATGGATATGGCAAGTGTATTTTATTAGTGTTGGAATGTGTAGGTGTACAAAATGCACAGAAACCTGTAACTGCCCAGATGTCGGCGAATAGCGTACTCCTACACATGCAAACAATCAATATTTCACAAAGTAGACAGCTTACACGTTAGCCAACATGGTAACGCTCATCGCTGTGCAGGTTGCAGGTCTCTCCCACACAACCCTCTGCATCTTATTTGTTGGTCCCTACCTGATCAAACCCACAAGGCCAAGAGCCGATGAAAAACTCCACAGAATGTGGAGAGAGGGAGTCTGAGAAATTGTAGGGAGTGGAGCAATCATAAGAAATGATAGGAAGGAAGGAGGGTGTCTGAAACACCTTGGCCTCGCCTCATGGAGGGGATCCGTCAGATTGAAGTGCACCTGGTGGAAAACTGCAAAGACCAAGATGGTGTGACTGGTTCAGAGAGAGTCGCCTGTGGAGATTGCACAGAGGAGGAGGCCAGAGTCTGCTTACCAGACCATGGAGCCAGTATGCTGAAGCGTAGTGCCCCCAAAAAGTGAAGCAGGGGGTATTACCCAAATTGTTCGAGTACTATTGCTCAAATGACACAATTGACCGTTTTGCAGTGGTCCAAATTGACCTTCTGCACAATTGACTGTATGGTCATTTATATATATATATATATATATAATGGGTTGGGATGGGGTAATAATAATATAAGGGGATTGGGTGGGGGGTTTAGGGGGGTGGATTGGGTGGGGGGTTTTCCCCCTGCATATATCCTAATTGACCGTTTATATTCGGTCAATTGTGCAGAAGGTCAATTGTCATTCGGACAATTGTAATACAAACAATTTGTATACAACCAAGCAGGGAAGACCGTGTGGAAGAGAAATTAAGTAAGAGTTTCAAACATTGACACAAAGGTTTATTTATTTATTTATGCACATTTATATGGCGCTCTGCAGCCCAGAGGTAGCGTGGCGCTGTTACAGACAGCAGACTTAGTTACATAGTATAGTGCATATTTACAATGGGGGAACAAAAATTGAACGCACGGAGGAGAGAATGGGGAAGTGAGACAGGGGGGTGGAGGAGTTATCAGTTGAAGAGTCTGGTTTTTAGCATTTTCTGGAATACTGTGAGGGAGGTCTTGGCTCTGAGAGCAATCAGTAGGGCATTTCAGAGTTTGGGGGCCACTTATGGGAATCCAATCCCACCTGCTTTGGCCCTGTTAATGTGAGGGATGTGTAATTGGTTGGAGTAGCAGATTCTTGTGGGGCGTGAGGAGGTGGTTCTTGAAATGGTTTCTGATTGGTACGAAGGGGCTGAGAATGTTAAGCACTTGTGCTTGAGAGTGAACATTTTGAAAGTGATGCGATCTCTAATGGGAAGCCAATGTGCTGCCTGCCTAGCTTGTGCGATATGGCCTCTTTTGGGAATGCTCAATGCTGCTCTTAGAGCATTATTCTTTGTGATTTGCAGTCCTTTTATATTTTGATTGATTGATTGATTGATTTGTTTATTTATAAAGTGCTTTATAGCAAGGCGCTGTACAATGGAACAACTCATACAGTGAACAACAATAAACAATAAACAATGTGAGCAAAATTACATGATGAATCATTCGACAGCAAAACAGTGCAAAAAGCAATTAACTGGGGAGAAGGGGAAGTGGAGAGGTAGTAGGATTGGTGTGGGGGAACAGAGAAGGATAGAACAAGTGAAGAATAGGAAGGTGGGAGAATGAGAAGGGAGTGGGGATTAAGGAGTTAGAAGAGGGAGAGAGGGGGGATGAAGAGAGAATAGGGAGATCTTCAAGGAGGAGAGTGGAGGAGAAGGGATTTAAGGGACGTGCGAAATGAGGGAAGTGTAGTGGAATAGCGGATTGAGAGAGGGAGTGCGTTCCAGTGAAGAGGAGCAAGGAGTTGGAAGGAGCGGTACCTGGAAGAAGCACAAGGGGAAGGAGGTACAGTGAGGAGGAAACGGTCAGCAGAACGAAGAGAGCGTGAGGGGGAGTAAAAGGTGAGAAGGGAGGAGAGATAAGGAGGAGCTAGACCATGGCCCTCATTACGACCCTGGTGGAGTGGGTTTACGCCAGCGTTATTCGCGGCGGACCCGTCCGCCCTACTACGAGATTCCGTAGCGCCATGGAGCGTTTTCCGCCTGGTTTTTCCGGGCAGAGAAATCCATGGCGCTACGGGACCTTGTCGTTAATTACGCCACCGTATTTTGAGGTGGCGTAATTAACGCCTTCCCCACTCCCATTATACCCTATGGGGCAAAAATGGGAATGGGGAAGGGTAAAATGGGGGATGGGGATTTACCGCCCCGCCAAGGTCGGAATGGGGCGGAAAATCCGCCATCCTCCATGGCGCTATCAGCAGCTTTCCGCCGTGCTCCGCGGTGCATTTAGCACCGCGATTTCCGCCAGGGTCGTAATGAGGGCCCATGTAAGGATTTAAAAACAAGGCAGAGAAAACAGAATTTTAACTGAAAGTGGAAAGGTAGCCAACGAAGATGAGAGAGCGAGGAGGAGATGGAATGACGGGAGGTAAGGAGACAAAGGCGGTCATTACAACCTTGGTGCTAAGTGCACCAACTTTACCACCATGGTGTAAACTATGTTTACACCATGGTGGATGGCGGATTTACTGCCCCATTCCAAGGTGAGTGGGGCAGTAAATCCCCATTTCCCATTTTCCCTTCCCCATTCCCATTTTTGCCCCATAGGGCATAATGGAAGTGGGGAAGGCGCTAATTACGCCGCCGTAAATTACGGCGGCGTAATTAGCACCATGGCGGGTTAGCGCCATGGATTTTAACGCCTGCTAAAAGCAGGCGTTAAAATCAGAATCAGGCGTTAAGGGTTAACGGTGGCGTTAACCCTTAACGCCTGAGTTGTAATGAGGGCCAAAGAGTACGAACAGCAGAGTGGTAAATGGATTTAAGGGGGGTGAGTTGGGATGCAGGAAGACCAAAGAATAAAGGGGAGCAGTAGAATAGTCGGGAAAAGATGAGAGAGGAGATAAGGAGTTTGGTCGCATGGAATGTGAGGGAGGGACGGATTTTGCGAATGTTGTATAGGTGGTAGCGGCAGGAGCGAGAGGTAAGTGAAATGTGTTGTGAGAAGGAGAGAGAGGAGTCAAATATAACGCCCAGATTACGAGCATGGGAGGAGATAGGGAAGTTGGAGGGGGGAAAGTGGATGAATGGGGGAGGAGAGGGAGGAGGAAGTGAGTTAGAAGGGAAGAAAAGGACTTCCGTCTTATCAGTGTTAAAAGAGAGGAAGCGGGAGGACATCCAGTTCTTGATAGCTGTGAGACAGGAGGAGAGTTTGAGATGGACGTCAGGTGTGAAGGAGGAGAAAGAGAGAAAGAGCTAAGTATCATCAGCATAAAAGTGATGAGAGATGTCAAAGGAGGAGATAACAGGGGCGATGAGTGAGGTATAAAGAGAGAAGAGGAAAGGACCAAGTACAGAGCCTTGTGGAACACCGTATGTTAGAGGGAAGGAAGAAGAGGTCTGACCTCCCCATGAGACGGTAAAGGAACGAGAAGAGAGGTAGGAAGATAGCCAATTCGGAACAGGGCCCTTGAAACCAAAGGAGGAGAGAGTGTGTAGGAGGAGTGGGTGATCAACAGTGTCAAAGGCAGCAGAGAGGTCAAGGAGAATAAGGACGGATGATTGCTTGGCATGCCGAGCAGAAAGGAGAGAGTTGAGGATGGAAGTGAGAGCGGTTTCAGTGGAATGTTTAGGTCGGAAGCCAGATTGAAAGGGAGGAAGGAGAGAGGAGGAGGAGACAAAAGAAGAGAGTTGAGAATAAGCAAGACGCTCAAGGAGTTTAGAAAGGAAAGGTAGAAGGGAGATAGGTCTGTAGTTAGAGGTAAAAAGGTAAGGAATGGGTCAGCTGAGGTTTCTTTTAGGATAGGAATAATCGTTGCATGTTTGAAGGCTGAGGGAAATGTAGAAGAGGAGAGGCAGGAGTTAAAGAAAGTGGTAAGGTATGGGATAAGAAGAGGGTAGATTTTGGGGATGAGAACAGAGGGGAGAGGGTCAGAGGGAGCGGATGTGGGGTGAGCTTTGGACAGGAGGGAGGAGACATCCGACGTAGAGACGGGTGAGAAAACAGACATATCAGAAGGGGACGGAGAGGGGGGAGGAAAAGAGAGGAAGTTAAAGGGGGAGTTAATTTTTTGGCGGAGTGAGATGATTTTGGAGGAGAAGAAATTAGCAAAATCAGAGGGAGAGAGCGTGGAATTGGATGAAGGATCAGGAGTAGGAGGAGTGAGAAGACGGGTAAGAGTTTGAAAGATTCGCCAAGGATGAGATGCTTGAGACTGGAGGAGGTTAGAGTAGTAAGAGGACTTGGTGCTTGCAAGACAGGAGTTGTAAAGAGCGTGATAAGAAAAGTAAGAGGTTCGATAAGAGAGTGAGGGAGTTTTGAGCCAGAGTCTCTCTAACCGCCTGAGGAGGCGTTGCATAGAGCGGAGATGGGGGGTAAGCCAAGGTTGAGAAGGCTTGCGTGTAGGGCGAAAGAGAGAAAGGGGGTAAAGTTGGTCAAGGGTAGTGGAGATAGAGGATGAAAGGGAAGAGAGAGCATCATCGGCAGACAGTAATGCAAAGTCTTGGTGAGATGGGAGAGAAGAAGAGCAGGTGTCAAAGAAGAGGGTAGCATCGAAGTCCCGGAGGTCACGACGCGAGTAGATAGGGGGAGAAGGATTAGTGGTAGTAGGTGTAGAAAGAGGAGAAAGGGAGAAATAGATTAGAGCATGATCTGAGAGATAAACAGGGAGAGAGGAGACAGGGTGGAGGAGTGGGAGGAGGAAAAGATGAGATCAATAGTAGAGCCAGAGGAGTGAGTAGAGAGCGAAGGGAGGAGGGAGAGGAGGTAGGAGTCAAGGATGGAGAGGAGAGGAGAAGATTGTGGGGGAGAAGGCAGATGGATGTTAAAGTCGCCATGTACCACTAAAGGAGAGGTAGGTGGAGAAATAAGTGAGAGGAGGTGATCCAGATCATCCAGGAAAGAGGAGAGAGGACCAGGGGGTCGATAGATGATCAGGAAGGAAATATAGTAGTGAGAAGAGAAGGACTTGTAGAGGAATTCAAAAGTAGAGAAAGAGGGGAGAGTTGGAGAAGAAGAGGAGGAAATGAATTTCGGGTGGAATAAGAGACCTATGCCGCCACCTCGTCCGGAGGCACGAGGGGTATGGATGAAAGAGGAAGACGAGGTTGTTAAGGAAGCAGGGACAGAGGTGTTTTGAGGTGGAATCCATGTCTCAGTTAGGCAGAGGAAATGAAGATTGAGGCGGAAGAAAAGATCAAGGGTAGCAGCGGTCTTGTTACAGATGGATCTGGCGTTCCAGAGAGCAGTGTTTATGAGGGCAGATTGGTTGGCAGTGGGGGGGTAAAGAAGGTTAGGGCGATGAAAAGGAAGGAGGATGAGTAGGAGAATGTGGGGGAAAATAGTGAAGAGGACTAGGCATCGGGAGGAGCGAGTAGAGTAGGAGGGAGAGGAGGAGATGGAATAGGGGGTGAGGGGGGAGAGAGTGGGGTGAGAAGGAGATAAGGGGGATCGCATACCAAGGGCTTAGGTACAGATAGGTAGGTAGGGGCAGAATAGTAGTAACGGGAATGTAGAGGGTATAGATCAGAAAGGATGAGGATAGGAGGAGTCCAAGTTGAAAGCCCAACTGGAGTCAAAAGAGTCGGAGGTTCAGGAACTCAAAACTGTGGAAAGAGGGGACCAAAGGTGCTAGAGACAGGATGATGTAGTTACACCAAATTATCCTCGCAAAGGGAGCCAGAATGATCCAAAAAAGGCAAGTGGTGCAGGAAGTCGATAGTGTAGATGGAGGGGTCAAGTGGTGCTTGATGTAAGACAGAGTAGGAGTCTAGAGTTAGATCTGCACCGCCGAAGGTGGTGACAGGGTAGAACTGAGAAGGTGTGGGAGCAAACAATGGAGAGGGGGGAGAAGAAGCATATAACTCAAGGTCAGATTAGGGCAAGCCAGGAACTGAGGGAGGAGAGTTGGAACACAGTCAGTGGAGTGACAATTAAGCAAGTGAAACTAGTATGGTATAGCGACTCCCGATGGCAGAAATATGGATCAGCCGGGAACCATAATAGTGCAGACAGAGTTCCGAGGTTGAGTGAAGTACAGGGGCCCAGGAAGCAGTGAGGCAAATCCGTCAGGATAGTTCGCTGGAGGTGGGGACTCAAGCCCTGTGGGAAGAAGAAGGGGCTCGGAGAGCTGAGTGGAGGCAACTGAGTGGAGGGAGCTGCAGGATTCAGCAAAGTGAGTCCATCAGGAATGCACTCCAGACCGTATGGAATGATGAGAGAGTTCAGAGAAAAATGTAGAGGCAGCCGTGTGGGGGAGGCCCTAGGCCGCTGCGATTTAGGTCAAGGGTACGGAGAGCTGTGAGGCGGCTGCAGCATGGAGGGGGCCTCAGGAATAAATGAAAGAAGGAGTGGACTCCGAAGGCCACAGGGTGCTCGACGGTCGGATGACTCCAAAACGGGGGACCGGAGCTAGCTCAGTAGACAGTGATAGTCTGACCTGTTGTTGTGCTCTATTTAATGTCAGTAGGTTCCGGCGACCGATGAGGGTTCTGGCACCTGACCTGTGCGGGATCCGTTGGTGTCGATCGCAGCAAGGAGGAAGAGGCAAAAGTTGTTCTGGGTAACTGGAAGGCAGGAGGGCTCAGCAGGTCGGCTACCGCAGCAGGCAGCGGCAGGGAGGAAGAAGCCACCGCCGCTCTGGACTACTGGAAGGCGGGGGGACCGTGAAGGTCGGCTGGCTCAGCAGAGAGCAGAAGGAGGAAAAGGCAACCGCCGCCCTGGATGATTGAAAGGCGGGTGGCTCTGGCACCTGACCTGTGCGGGATCCGTTGGTGTTCACCGCAGCAAGGAAGGCATTTCCGATTTTTTTGCCGATGTGCCGGCAAGGAGGGCATTGCAATAGTCTAGTTTAGCCCCAATGGTGGCTCTAGCTATTGGCAGACGTGCGGTTTGGACAGGTAGGGTTTTACCGCGTTTATAAGTTTGATGGTGTGAGCAGAGGCTGAGGCGAGATCCAACAAATATCAGGTAATAAAAGCACAGCTGAGGAAAAATGGCAGATGGTGAGCCATCCTTGACAGAGCAGTGGATGATTGAGGAGAAACAGACGCAAGAGTAGGATGGTGAAAGGCTGACAAGGGTATTTGAGGAGAAGAAACAGAGTGAACTAATGGGTGAAAGACCATAAGACTTAGCAGCCAGTAGGGGACCAAAGACAAGAGCTATGGATTAAGCCACCCGAGAGTACTTCTAAGAATTAGAATTAGTAATGAGCGCTGGGGTATGTACCTCAAACTCAAAAGATGTTAAGAGAGAAAATATGAAAAGACTGAATAATTATTCCATCCACACAACAAAGTCTAATTCCCCGGCCAAGTGAGAAAGCTGAGGAATGTTTGGACATGTAGTCTAAAAATCTAGACCTATTAAGAGAGAGTGTTCCAAAAGAGGTGATGGGAACATAAACGCTGGTCAAGGAAGGCACATCTTCCCAGGCCACGTCGTTAATGATGAAAGGCCAAAGCAAAGGTATGCTGGGAAATTAAGTTCTTGAAAGAGCAAAATTAATTAGTAGTGAAACCAGGTCTGACAATAAAAAAAAAGAGTTAAATGTAACAATCACGTTTGATGAATGCTGGGAGGAGCCGGTGTGTAATTGTTGCTGAAACCAAGCCTTATGAAATACCAAGAGCCAAATGTGATAATCAAGACTGGTGTAAGTTGTGATCTTAAGTCCTTTCAAATATCCACAATCATTGTAGCTCAAACCAAGGCCAATGTTCAAGTCCGAGAATCATATGAATGAATGTGGGAAAGAGAAATTGTTTTGAGAGCTGAGATCCAATACTATTGGAAAACAATCTTATCATGGAGCATTTGGCATTGATAACTGAAACACAATCAAACCAAAAACAGACAGCCGTTAGTATAATTCAAATTCAATATAGCGTCATACAAGCTGGTAATAGAAGTCTTGTCAAGAAATCAACGATCAGTATTGTTCACATGTAGTCTTCTCTGCAGGTACTGCCATCTCATGCCAGTATTAGCCTCACATGCCAGGTACAGTCACAACATGCAGGAGACATTTTCACATGTACAGGAGATGCCGTAACATGCTAAGTAAAGTACTAAGGACTGCTATTTTATGTCCGTTCATACCTCATATTTATTGCAGATACCACATGTATGGTTCACCATAACATGTCGAATTGCTGCCGTCATATGTCAAGTGAAACCTCAGATGTTGTAGCAATGCCTTTCAATGTCAGATTACTCATCCTATATTTGATATAGTCATCATAAGAAACATCCTCAAATGTTCAAGTACTGCTATTATATGCTAAGTGCAGGCTCACATGCCCCATCACTACCACATAATGACAATAAGTACTTCATTATACGTCACATTTTACCGTTATCTTATGCAAGGTAGAGTCTTACATGCCCCAGGGATGCTAACATATGTCAAGTGCACCCTTAAATACCACAATAATGCTTTGTTATGCGCTTTAATGCAAGTCAAATCCTCATTTGTCCACATGATGCTATTATATACTAAGTGCAACCTAACTCGCTCCAGTTATGGCTTCTGGTGATAGTTATTACTTGACATGGCTACTACAGGCACCATGTAAGGTACAGCTCTGCATGTTCATATATTGCCATAATAACTTTTTTACCTCTGCCACCACTGTTACCGCAATGGGTGTCTCAGCCCCTATTAATTTTTTTCACCTCTTGCAGAATTGATGAAAACAACAGAGACACGTGAAAGTACTTCTAAAAGTCCAAGTAAAATAAGCATGCTTACAGATACCTCTACACACCTCCCACCCCAGGTGGAACTTGGGCCCTTTCTCTCTACTGTCACTCTTTCAACCTGTGGTGTTCCCCAGGGTTCTAACCTATCCCCTTGGTTCTTCAATGTCACATGGCTGCCCTGGCACGTGTGATTGACAACTTCATCTCTAACTTCCAGTGTTGTGCGGGTTACACACAACTCTCATTCAGGCTACCCTCAGCCACCCCCTCTGCCTCGCTCACATCTGACTGTCCACAATTCCATCATGGTGTGCTCTAAATGACCTCAGACTCAACGCCAGCAAGACTGAGATTGTTTGCATTGGGACTCCTGCTCCCGCTTTCCCACTCTCACTTTGGCCTGCCTCCCTTGGCACATTGCCCACACCCACCTGCTTGGCAAAAATCCTTGGGGTCATCTTCGACTGCACCCTCTCCTTCTCCACTCACATTTCAGACATTTCTAAAAAGTACAACTACCAGCTGCACCTCCTCAGAGGTATTCTTCCTTTTCTCACCATCCCCCAGCGATTCAATGTCTCCAGAGCCCTGGTTCTCTCAAGGCTGGACTACTGCAAGAGCCTCTTTCTCAACCTCCCTGCGTCGGCTCTGTGCCCTCTGCAACCTATCCAGAACAGAACCGCAAGACTTATCCTTGGCCTCAAGCCCAGGGACCGCATCTCTCCAGCACTGAAATCCCTCCAATGGCTTCCCGTGGCTGCACGGATAAAGTTCAAGACACTCTGCATCGTCCGCAAGGCTTTCTGGGGCCTGGGACCTACCTCTTTGCATGCAACAATGCCTACCTAAATAATTACCTGCTCGAGCGCTCTGCTCATCTACCTCCAATATTCTGCGAGTGAACCAGTTCTCCAAGCAGAGATTTGGAGGGAAATGTTTATCCTCAGCAGGGGCCTCCCACCGGAATAGGCTCCCTGCTGCCCTCCATCTTGAGCCTGATCTCCTTAAGTTCCAGAAACTTCTTAAGACATTCCTCTTCTCCTCTCCCTTCTCTCTCCCTCTACCCTGCTAGCCTCTCTCCCCACTCTATCCCTCTCTACCTCCTTCTCCCACACAGCTTGCCGCCTGGCCGCTGGGTGTACCTTAGAGTCTAACGGGTCCCTGGCCCCCTCACCAGTCCTCTCACACTTGCCTCCGGGCCTGCACTTGCCTCATTGCTACTGCACCTGGTCAATGACCCATATGAGTTGCATCTCTCAGCACGTACGCCAGTTTCTGACTAACTGGGCGCACTTGGACCCCACCCCTGTCCCCTGCACTTGTCTTCCACCTCCCCTCTCCTGTACCCCTGTGCACTTGCACAATCTGAACGGACCATGCCAATAAGTAAGATGGCAAATTAGTACCCAGCGAGGGTCAACCAGAATGAAAGAAACATTCTGATTGGCCCTCGCCAGGTCCATACCTCGCGGGAATCCCTCATCCAGGATTCCATTCCTTTGTCCCGGGCAAAGGGCGTGGCCGCCCCTCAGCCAATGTGAGGAGGCTCGACACAAGGCCATCCCTGCTCCCAACCTCCACATGGCTGTAGGCCGCCATTCTCCCCTTCTGGGGATTAAGGTACGTTTTTTTGTTTTTTTTACTGCCCTCCAACCCCCCAATCAAGCCCCTCTCCGCCCTCCCAACCCCACTTATCTTCTTATCTGTCCTTTTTCAGGAGCGAACGCACCGGGAACACTTCTGTTCCCAGCACGTCCGCTCTCGATGGCCGCCATGGAAAGGGAAAACGGACTCCGTTTTCCCTTCCGCGGCTGCCATTTTCTTTTTTTTCTGTTCCGAAACACTGCAGCGTTTTGGAACAGAAAAATGTTGCTTTTAGTACCCTGCCCTTGCGGGCTGGGTTACTAATAGCAATATGCTTCGCTCAGGCCTGTAACTATGGTCCCCGGTGCATTACCTGACTCGGTAATGGCCCCGCGGCTCGGGGCATATTGCTTAATTAGACATGTCGGGCACAAGGCATGAGAACCTTCGTGAAGGCTTCAGAGGTGTCCAATGTAACAAGGGGACGGAAAAAGATTCAACAAATGTGCATTACTTAGAGAGTTGAAAAGAAGGGTGCTCAGGCAGGAACCCAGAAAGGAGACACAGGAAAGCTGGAGGGGACTTTTAGATGCCCAAGAGAACCTGGAAGTAAGGGATTTAAAAGATACTCCGTTAGGCAATCAATACAATTCATATATTGCTCATCATATTTATTGAGTGCCAATGTGTTTAATGGCAAGTGGTTCATCTCTTAATATTATTTTCCTATATATGTCCTCTTCCCACTTCCGCGTTTTAATAATATATCCTTACTTATATGATCATTATAGGGTGATAGTGGCCCATTCGCAAGTTATGTCCTGAAGTAAAGTCAGCAGACATATGTTGGAGAAGGGTCATTATTATAGAGCTCTGCAATTAGTATCCAGTGCAGATAGCAATATAGATGTTTGAGTTATGGTGATTAAGTGAACAGTAGTTGATTAATGAGTTAGATAAACAAAACGTGGTAGTGAATTTAGAGTGGTTACTCTGTAGTATTTAGATAACATGCAAATTGCAATCATGGTAAGCAGTTTAATTGGAAAATTGGTTGCGCTTGAACTATTTTTAAAATGATTATCTATTAGATGTAATGTAAAAGTGAAATGTTTCTATATAGAAAATGAAATGATTGTATCCATGTTTGCCAGTTCATTTTGGTTGTTAAAATGGATGTTGCTTGTGAAGTTGAAGGTGCAGTGCTATATATATTTTCCCAGAAAGGGAGGAAACCCCATATAAAACAAGGTGTTACTAATAATAAAACAGGGTGCCGTAGGTGTATTAGATGGGGACATTTGCTATGTGATTTGGAAAGTATTGACAGAAACAAATATTTAGTTTTGCAAAATACTTTATTGCATTTGAAAAAGAATTCTGTGAAAGTATTCTTTTTATGTGTTTTGTTTTAATTAGACAACCTATTTTTTAAAGGTGTGTGTTCTGTAGTGAAGTATTAATAAGTGTTACTCATTACCTGTTTACTGTATGTAGAGACTTTCATGTACCAAGTACTGACATACTAGAAAAAAACATGTAACTATGCTCCATTTTGTATTATTCACCTACACTTCCCTGAAATGTCTGTCCTTGGTATTGTAAATGTGACGGAAAATAAATTGTGTTAGATTTCAGAGTGTGAAAAGGCAAGGTTTTATTATTCCATTGTTATAAGAAAATGGACAGCATGTTATTGTAACCACGCGCACCCAGAAAATCTGTGCCACTCCCAAATTCATCTCCCCATACACCTTTTCAAACAGTCAACCTCATGATATCTACCTGGCTTTCGGTCCACTATTGCCACCTTGCAAACACAATAGGTTCCTTGTATCCTCGGTGTAGTCATCATCTGTTTCCAGCATTCGCCAGGCATCACATGACCTAGTTGTTCCAGGTCAGATCAGCCATCACGTTGACTTCTGGTCCCACACTACTCAAGCCAGGTGAATAAGTTCAGCAGCCCCTAACGCGCATCTGATAAAAAAGAATTTCTCACATTTGGGGCTGGATTTAACCGGCGCATCCCAAAAATAGTGGCTCTGTGTCTTTCACCCAGTGCCACTAAACATCTCAAAAGTGAGTCAGAGAACACGGTTCATGGGAAATCCTCAATCAAAGTCTGCTACGATTTAAAGAAAATAAATAAACCCTTGGGCCTGTAATATATGGGCATTGCGAAGGTATCCAAGGGAGAAGTGTCATAGATTAACTCGAAAATCCCTCCCACTGTATTAATTTGCCCTGCCCGCACCCTAATTAGGCATACATGATGATGTCATAAGAATGGACGGATGTCAACATTGACAGACCCCACTTTGCGCTTTTTGCACTTATTGCGCATTTAGTACTTGATTCTCAAAGCCTGATATTTTGACATGATTCTTCTGTTTTTCTTTTGCACAGGGAATCCCAGCAACTACTTTAACTCGTGATTGTTCTGTTTTTCACATGTGAATCTTCTAACTGCCTAGACAGATGGATATGCATTCATTTTCTTCAAAATTGCAAATAATGGCATTCATTAACATGCACTCCTTCAGCCTTTATGAAATAGCTCAATTCGCGGTTGAGTGCTTTGTGCTCTCTGTGCACTTCCAGGAGAGCAAACGAGGAGAACATGTTGGTGGTCGAGAGAAGGGGAGCTGAGCGGGAGGGCGCTGCATTGAATACTACGGACCCATTTCTGGCGCAGCATTTACTGAAACAGGACGCTATCCCTGCCAAAATGAAAAGGTTGCTAGTTATACACACAGTGGTGGCTATGTGAGGTTTGTCAGATGCTTCCTGTGGAACAGCACAGAAAATTTCCTTTGGGGTACACAAAGTGACTGTACAATGATGTACCTCGAAAGAACCTTTCTGCTTGGTAGACATTGCCTCTATCACCAGTATGTTTTTTTATAATTTATTTTTCTATTTTGTAACTCAACCCTCTCCATTTCTTCGAACCTCCTGGGTACTACTTTGGGACACTCTTTCAAGAATTCTATAGCAGCTCCACTGACTTCATTCCCACAGCAGGCCAAAATACATTAAAGCGTCTAGTCTCTGTCTGAACTATAAAATGAACATCAGTTTCAGGTTCTAAGACAAGTTCTCCATATTTATCTTTACTTCTAAACAGACTTGTACCCACCAACGCGAAAACTGATGTTTTACCTTCCCAACATATGCTATTTTCTACCAACAAAATCTGACCATGATCTAATTTATTTAAGCATTGCAAATGGGGTGGCTGTAAAGGCCATAATTATCAAGTAGACCAATCCCAAACCACAAATCATGGATTATTCGCCGGGGCAGAGATCAAATAGCAGGAAGCACTGTTAGGTGGCTTCACCTCCAACACTTCTTGGTGTGTCATCCAGTCCCAATTGCATCATGCCGCGGACCAGGCAGTACATAGACATTTAAAATAATAGTAGAGTGTCACGGAGAGTGTAGCGAGTGTTTGGTGGGAGGTGGCAGATGGCCGAAGCACTCAAATAGCCTAGTGCTACTGGGTACCGGTCCAACCTGCAGCCGTTATTTCATCTACTCCTAATGCGTGAGTACAAGAGAACTAGTATTGTACTATATCGCATCACTTGGACCAGAGGGGTGGGCCTACCTTTCCTGACCAAGATTCTGCTCTGATTTAGGTGATAGTGACAGTGGCATTGGTGCAGAGTTGCGAGAGAGTGGCCGTTGGGGGCTCGGTAGAGCGTTCCTATTTGGAGCTGTCGATCGGGTACTCTGTGCCACCTCTCGCATACATTCTCTCTTCATCTTCTCCCCCCCTCCTTCCGGTCCTCACTCCAGGGCTTGAGGGGATTAGAGGGTCGACCACTGTGACAGCCAGTACGCCTATCGGATCACCTGGATGAGGGTTATCCGTGGACTACAACAGAATCACAGATAGCTTTTCCCTGTGATAGCACAGCTCGGAATATAAGTGTCTTTGCATATGTTTGTTGCCCTTGCCACCAGGGCTGCCTGCTCTCCACTATGTGTAGCAATTACTCCCCCATGGTGCCACTCTAGACGGGGAACCCACAAAGCCTGCACTTGGTGGGTTGTTGTATACTGCCTATTAAGACACTTCCACTGTGGGATCGCAGTGCTATAGTTGTTAATTAGACGCTGTGGAAATGAAGCCCAAATGCACTAGGAGACCGGGTCTGCGGAGCGAAGTCATCCACAAGAGGAAGCAAGCACGGAGCCCCCTGTTTCAACAGGAAAGCCCTCAGGTATGATCCAAAAACAGAAAAAGGAAAGAAAGCAGGGGGCATTGGTGGGAGTGTGGTTTCCTCCACCCAGACAAGGATTTCTAGCTACTTCTCAAGGTGTGGGACTATTATGACTAACCCTCTAATAAGTACTTACCCCACCGGCAAACCACCTGACTCAGGTTTAATTTCAGTACCTAAGCATACAGAGGTAACAACCATTGAGGCTTACTTGGATTCCCAACTATCCTGTTCAGTACACTCCTAGGATAATAATGGATCCCTGTTAACCTTATGTAATACCATAAGGAGGATTAATTCACTGGGGCCACAAGAGTCGTGAGAGATGCTACACAGTACACACATCTGTCCGCTAGCCCCAATTTAGAAGCACTTGTGTCACCTCAAGATGGTGCCGGTGGCACAAGTGGATCCCTCAGGGGGTTTCCCCTACTTCCTGACCCAAGGGGCACGTGTGAGGATACCACCTCTCCCGACTTGTTGGCTGACCTGATAGCCAAGGTTGAAGCACTGTTTGCCCTGTGTTCTGTAGTAGTGGCAGATTAGCGGCTCCCACATAACAAGCTGACTAAATCAGTGGTGGCTAGTGAGACCCCCTGTCCCGCTACCATCCCGCTCAAAAATGCTTCCACAGTTTACAATACAGCAGTCTAGGATAACCACTGTGCTGCAGTTTCGGAGACGATCTGGCAGCTGATTAGGGTGGGGCTAGCTTCTGAGGACCAGGAAGGAAGGAATGACATGCTCCTGGTTCCTGACAAATCAGATGTGCCCTGGAGGTCTCAAGACTCTGTCAACATTGCAGCTGTTTCGCAAGAGGAATGCCCTTCATGCACTCTGCGCTGAGATTTCAATGATGGAGCCAATAATACCTATCAGCAACGTAGGGAACTATGGGAAAAACTGCTGGAGGTGCCTCTTCTTCTTTGTAACCACCCTCTTATGGGGGCACAGGGGCCACCTCCTTCGAATATTTCTGCTAGAGGTGTTAAAGCCCCAACAGTGATTTCTAAGGTCCAAAGGGATGGTGCAAGGCATACTGTATCACTATTTGGCCCTCTGTATAGATGGGGTCATCCTCCCACCTCTCAGCCCCCCTCCCCCCGTGCCCATTCTGTGCCCCTTATATACAGCTACAGTGACTTCGATTTTACCACAGACTAAAGCGGTTGGTGGACAGTGTGATGGTGTATCAAGGCCATCAAAGGTTAACTCCAGAATCCCCGACTTACAGGGATCAATGGGTGGTGATTCGCAATATAGGCAGGTTAGCTGGGTGTCTATGGTGAAGCCCACTGGCCCGGTTCTGTTTAGCCTGGTGGAATGGGCCCAAAGTGTGCACCCCCTCCCACAACCAATGCTTTGTATGACCCTAGTACACGCTGGTGTCTAATGGTAATAGGATGTTGGGGTATTTGAGGCTGGGCTCCTCGGTGAGGTTAGACGAGATCCACCCCTCCGATGCCAGCCCATTCCTAAATGGAACAGCGTTATAGAGGTTATGGGCTTCTGTCCCTTGGTTGTCAACTATTTCCACTGGGGACATGTTGCAGCTTATGCTCCCGAGGTGTAGAAATCCCTCAAACTGAGCTTTGATTCGTTTTGCCTCTCCTGCAGCTGTGTCCTTTTTGTGTTCTAGTGCCAATGTATTGCTTAATTTAGGCTTGAACACTAAAGGTTTGCCAGGACGGCCTGCACCTAGTCGTCAGTGTGGGCAAGCCCAGCGAGAGGCTTGTGGCATGGTTTCTGAGTGTACAGATGGGGTAAGGTGGGGTGGCAATCCTTGTGAAAATCAATATGGAGTTAAGGCACGTGGGGGTGAGTACCCTGTGTATGAAGCAATAAAATGGGGGAAGTTGCTTGCTACAGAGGTTCCCGTTTGTTCAGATGTGCAAGCTAACTGACTGGTGTGGATTGCTTGTTGGAACAGGTGTCCAGTCAAAGGATCGAATACATTGTTTCGAATTACAATAGTTTCGAAAACAAAAGGACTGAAAAAAAGGTCGAATGCGTTTTTTAAAATGTCTTTTTTTTTTGGCTTCGTATGGGAAATAAAAGTGGTTTTAACACCAAAAACAGGGAACCCCCCTAAAAATAAAAATTAAAAATAAAAAATTCAACATTTTTTTTCCGGTCCTTTTGACTCGAACTATTGCATTCGAATCAATTGCAGACGACCCTTTAACCTACAACTGTTGGAACACACGTGGACACAGCCTCCTATTACATGTACACGGCTCTATGCCTCATTTCACCACTTTTGATATTTTCATGCTACAAGAGACATGGCTTGACTGCCCTCTCCAATTGGAGGGGTATCATGTCCATCAGATTCTGGCAACAAAGAGCACAAGGGGTAGACCATGTGGGGGTCTTATAATTGGTGCTAAACAAAACTTTTGCTCCAGCCGGGTGCAGGTTCTTTCTGCTGAGGGAAATGTGATGGCTGTTGAGGTATGGCAAGAGGAAAGTGACGAACGGAAAATTCTGGTCATAAATGTGTATGTACCCCCATGTATCAAAGCCCTGCATGAGATACAGTGCAACATTGAAGACTTCTTGCTGTTAAGTGAAGGGAAACCTGTTGCGTACCCGATCATTTTGGGTGGAGACCTAAATGCTAGGTGTATGGGCGATAAGTTATTTGCTGCTTATATTAAAGTCACACAAAAGAGTGTGATGATGCAAGGGATTTGTAATATCAAGGGTGGTCTTTGGGTTACATTTCTAAGACAATGGGACGTATTTAAATGGTAGGACTGAGGGAGATAGCCCACAGGCTTGACTTGGGGTGGGAATAATTGGGAGGCCACCTTGGACTATCTCTTCGGTAATAATAGCTGCCTCCTGATAGCCAAAGAACTAAAGGTCATCCCTATTTAGTTTAGTGACCACAACATTCTGGCACTTGCCATTAACCTACAACACAATAGGCTTATCTAGAGTGGCCTAACCCGCATAGATGTCAATCAAGCAGGTAACTGCATTTGTTGGACGGCGAAACACTTACACGAGATTGATAGGATGATCTCAGGGCTCCAAGATGAGGACATGGACGTCATGGGTACTATGAGTTGTAATGAGATAGAGGAATGGGTTAGTGCCCTGACCTCCAATACTAGTATTGGCAGACATGCACGGCAGGCAGTATGTAGTAAACCTTTACATATATTTGATGGGGGCCATGGAGGTGAAGCGTGAAATGCGGAGAGAGATCCGGATGGCACATGGACGGGGTCACCGGCCCCTGAATTGGCCTCCTGCATAAGGGGTGTAAAGAAAAATTTCAAAGGTGGCTTAAGCGATGGAAGCTATCCATCCACAATGCGAGCTGGCAGAAAATGATCATGGCACTTAGAAGTAACAACTCTAGGAAGATCTGGGGTATGTTGGTTTTGGCCAAGGGAGATTGTAGGAAATGAATGCTGAATCCCATACAGGAATTGGAATGGTTGGGTAATTTGAAAAATCGTAGTCGGGATAACATCTTGCCCCGCCCCCAGATTATATGATCGGGGTTTGGCCCTTGATTTATGATGAAGCCGACATTAGATCTGCAATACTCAAACTCAAAAACTGCAGGGATCATGACCCCAATGGCTTGGCCAACATGTTTTTAAAACTGAATCCTGCTCAGTTGTCCAATATATTAAAAATACTATTTGATAAGCTATGTGTGATACAGAGTATTCCGGTATCGTGGCAGCAGTCTGTACTTCGCCAGGTATATAAGATAGGAGACTGCTTACTGCCAGAGAATTACAGGCTGCTGTCATTACTAGATGCGACAGGAAAAATAGTCCCTAACTTTGTTTTGACGGCGCTTCAGCACTGGGTGGAGGAATTGAAAGTACTGCAATTCATGCAGACTGGATTCCGGCCTGGTTGCAGCACGTCCCACAACCTTAGGATATTAGATTCGCTGATTGGGGGGAGATTGGAGCCGGGTGGGCCCACACTTTATCTTTCCTTCATTGTCTTTAGAGCAGCATTCGACGGGGTCAACCGTGTAAAACTATGGGGTAAATTGTTATCCTGGGGGTGCCCTAAGTGGCTTGTAAATGTGTTGAAAGGCCTACACTTGAATAGTCATGCTCGAGTTTGTTTGAATGAAGAGGGGGGTGTCGGTTCCATTTAAGATCAGTAAAAGGGTGAAACAGGGCTGTATGCTCGCACCACTCCTGTACAATTTATACGTGGCCGATCTTCCGGCCCGTTTGCTACCAGGTACTGGTTGTTGTCCAAAAATAGGGGGGAGAAGTATCCTATGCATGCTTTATGCTGACAATTTAGTTATGCTAAATTATGCCTATAGTGGAGCTAAAGCTATGTTTGGTGCTCTGACTAATTATGCCGTGGAAAAGGAGTTGAGTATTAACATGGGGAAGACAAAGGTTGTGGTAGTCTCCTTTAAAAAGGTGAAGTGCCCCAGTTTCAATACTTGCCTGGTAAAGGTGGATTATGTTGTAACATACCCTTACCTAGGACTTGATATGAGTAGTAGGAGAACCTACATGTATATAGTGGCTGCTATGGAGGCCAAGGCTCTACGTATGACCAAGCTAATGGGCAACTTCGCAAGAAATACAGCTGGGATTTCTTTGGAGGGGATTATTATTTTGTACAAACAATGCTTCTGCCCAATGGTTTTTTATGGATTAGAGTCGTTGGCTATGAGGGATTTGCTATGACTAGACGTTGTACAGAGATCCTTCTGGAAGCGTATTTTGAGGCTTAGTGCCACAACTAGAACTGAATACATCCGGCTAGAGTTGGGTTTGGTCTCGCTTAAAGGTGAGCTGCTGCTAAAATGAGGTCTATTGCACATGAAAATTCACTCAAAACCCAAATGCAAATTTGCTCGGTCTACTAGGTCAGGGGCGAACTTCCCCATGGCAGTAGAGAAGACAGATTTGATATGCTAACTGCCAATCTCTACAAGAGTATTGGATGGAGCCCCGACTTCTCTAGAGGGACAGAATATGGCATTTTAAAGCACATTTGTAAAGGCAAAGACAAGCAGTCGGATTGGATTAATAACTACACCCACCTAGCTTCACTACGTAGCTATTCCTATGCCTCAGTGGTAGTGCATAAGTATCTTCAACCACAGAGATACCCGTGACAGTGCCCAAATCCCTCGGTTTAGAATTTCTGTCTGAGGCTGCATATAAATCAAGTGCCAATGTATGCCTTCATTAGAGCCCATCAGGGGATTCCACTAAATGACAGGTGCTGTTGTATCTGTAAAATCCAGTGAAAAATGAAGACAGCGAAACATCTTATCACTGAATGTTGAGCTTTCAGTGTTGAATACATGACCATCCTGGATAGCATGGTTCATATGTATGGGTCACTAAGGGAAGATGCATTTTGGAGCTATTGCCTCAATACAGAGACTGAAAGCGTACATATTGCACTAGATCGCCTATGGTGTATTATTAAAAAGCACCGGCCCAGTGGCATCTGAGATACAAGGGTCAACATTGAATTTTAATTTATTGTTGATTTATTTATTGTGTGAATTAGTTTTAAAAAAAAACTTTACACACAAGTAGTCAAAACACAGGATAAACATATCTAACACAAGTTGATTTCATATAAAGTTAAACGCAATTTCAATAAATTAATCACAGTAATTAGCAGCCTATCATTTGGGTTGTTTAGTCAATATAGGGAATCCACAAAAGTCTATTTAGAACCTTATTTTCTTTTATCTCCACAGAGTCAATATTACTAAGGCCCTACAATTCAGAGCCATAAGCTGTGCTTGCTACTGCTTGAGAATTGTAAACCTCCAAGGTGATAGATAGCACCCTATCATCATACAGTTTTGAAAAAATTAGCATTGGCTCACCTTTTCAACTTTTTCTACATTTGTCATTTTGACGTTTCTAATTGATCAATTGAATAATTGTGAAACCCAGGTAGTCAAATGTATTTACGGTTCCTACAATTACGTCTTCTGATACAAACATAGGTCAGGGGGCCTCTTTCTTCTCAATGGTTGCCCATCAGAGATTTAGATGTTAAAATATCGTCATCTGCAAAGAAATGGGCCACTAATTTATGTCCACCCAGCGTCAGACCCATCTGCATCCAATTCTGAAATAGTATTGATCAGGTCTTTTATATACAGAGTAAACAGCAAGGGACCCAATAAGCACCCTTTCCTGGCCCCAACGTTTACGTGGGAGGGTGAGGTATAGCTCATGTTTTGACCTGCTCTCTCCATCACATAAATCACTGTCTAACAGTCTGATTGCAGTTACAAGATCAGCCAGAACTACTAGCTAGTCCAAATCAAGAGTCTTTGGAAGATGTATAAAGGATAAATATATTGGTTGCCTTTTGCGTAAAACAAACTTGTACAAAATGAATACGAGCTGAAATGCTTTATGAATAGACATCCTTCCTAAAGCACTCTTGCAGGGGAGAGATCTCTTGTGATGATTGCCCCAATCATCTAGACTATTCTATATCACCTTGCTAAAGATCTTTATGGAAGAATCTAGCAATGAGATAGGGTGATAATTCTGTGTGAGAATACGTGCCCCTTTGTTATAGATTGGTTCTAGAATTGGCCCCTGTCAGCTACGTTGAACCGCCCAATCATGAGTAGCTCATTGTACATTTTTTTAGAAAAGGGATCCATATTTCAGGATGCTCTTTGAATATATCAACTGGTATGAAGTCCGGCCCTGGTGCCTTTACTTATTTTTGAGAAGACAATGCTACCGTAGGCACTGATAGTGTAAAAGGATCTTTACTAGACACCATTGTACCATGTTTTGACACATTTTATAGTATAGGTTACCATAATAGTCTAGCCATTGATCAGCTATCAGCTATACTATACTATGGTATGAAAGGACATCCTCCTCCTTCATACCCTTATGTAACATTTGAGAATATTTTTTTTTTTTTTAAATTCTTTTGTAGTGTTGCCTTGATCAGATTTAACCAAGCCTGTTGGCTTACCTTTTTCCAAGTTATAGGCCACTCTTATTCTAACTACAGTTTACTTTATCCTTCCCATAGTCTTTTTTCACTTCAGTAACTAGAGTCGTATTTGCTGATCTGCATTCTAAACCATGCTAGATATTGTTCCTGCCTTTGTTCTTTCCAACGGGGGTGCATGCCTACAGGTTGTCTGACAACTGGTTGTATAATGTCGGCTCACCTCTTCAAGGAGTCTTTCCTCAACACCTAGGCTATCACGTCGCCCCTGCTCCACATGAATCGCTAGACATCATCTGCCCCTCACCTCCCGCCATCCTGTACCGCTGTACCCCTCCTCTGTGCTGTCTGTATCTTGCCCACTGCTGTGTATCTGTCCTGTTGTTACCTCTGAAAAGCGCTCTGTTATGCAGCTGTACTGTTGAATTTCCCCCTAAAGCGCTCCGTTGTGTATCTGTATTGTTGTATGCCTCTGAAAAGTGCTTTGTTATGCATTTGTACTGTTGTATACCTCTGTAAAGCACTCCGTTGCTTCTCGAAGCTAGGTCCGTGCTCAATAAATACAATATTATTATTATTGTTAATAATAATAATAATAATAATAATAATAATAATAATAATAATAATAATGTAAAACCATTGGACCCTTTTGTGAAATGTTACTTCTCTTTTAGTTCCCATAGCTCTATTTCTATATGGCTTGGTCACAGTGCAGAGAAGCAGATCATGATCACTCTGCACTCTTATCTCCCCCCTAAAGTTCGATACATATCTCCATGGACACGCATTAATGAGTATATCTGTTCAATGGTAGAAGATTTAAATTGTGTTCTGTAGGCTGGATGCGCCAGGCAGTTCCCCGCCATCTTTCTCTTACATGCCCTTAACCCCACCAAAAACAACAGGGATGCACCAGTATGATGGTAAGGCATGCGTGCGGGATTGACCAAGAAAAAGGGAATTCGACAGATCTCATCATCATGTGCTTTTAAGCTATCATGTTTAAATCACCCATAACCACCATGCTTTCCCAGGTGGCATTGTTATCCTGCAATGGCAGCGGAGTGCGGTCAAACTTCTGCTTTCAAGGTGTACTTTGCTCGGGTCTCAGTTATTTACAAGGAGGTTCGATTCTAATCTTATATTTTAGTGCAAGTATGTCAAGGGATTCTGTTCCTACATACATAAAGATCACATTTAGTAAAAGACTATCCCAACTTCACAGGCCCACCTCTGGATCTGCCCTTATGCCCCCTTGAGGACGGAGTACTAAATACAGTAAACCCCACCCACTTAATTGAATTCAGCACACAGGTTTCCTAGAGGCATGTAATGTCAAAATCATTGATGTACTCGAACCACTCAGTGTCATCTAGGTTGGTATGCAAATGCTGTGTGTTTCATGAAAGTAATGATATCTGTGTGATATCAGTGACATGGTGTGAAGGATGTATGAGGCTTTACTGGATTGTAGAAGCTCATTTCATGAACTGTGTTCATGGTATGTTTAGAGTATACAATAGGCACCCGGGCCAGAGATATTATGAACATGCCCCAATTGCATTCAG
Organism: Ambystoma mexicanum; assembly: GCF_040938575.1. NCBI lineage: Eukaryota > Metazoa > Chordata > Amphibia > Caudata > Ambystomatidae > Ambystoma > Ambystoma mexicanum. The sequence continues at coordinate 167,337,911 of NC_090941.1, read as the reverse complement.
TGCTAACGGGTTCTTTTATTGGGTGAAAAGTATTTTTGTTTTGTGTCCCTAAATGTGATGCTTTGGCCATAATTGTCTCTGAAATTTTGATGCTTCGTCCAGTAATTTTAAAATGACTGTCCAGAATTTGTATTGGTGACAGATTGTCACTTTAGTTATGGCTGATGGGCCAATATGGATACTCAGTGGGGAATGGTGGCGGTGGTCCAGGGCTGATGCAGAAGAGGGCTGTTGTGGGACTGTGACTACTTTAAAAGTAGCTTCACTTTTGTATTTGTTTCCAGTCCCATAGTTACAACATCCATAGTGCGGTGAGCTTAGAGAGAACCATCGTGACCTAAGAGGTTGCCATCCAAATGTAAATGCCTTGTGTCCATAATAATCCATGACTTCCCCTTTCTTCCTGGCGCACACAGTGGTTGCCATGCTCATGCTTGTTTTCCGGTGTATCTTCTTTGCATGGCGTTTGCCTTTTTTCGCTACTTACGCAACGGAATTGCCTATTCTTGTGTATCTAACCTGTCTAGAATGATAATTGGCCTAGACCATCACTACTGTTTGCTACCTGCCTTGCCTACAGCAGAATAGCCTATTTTTGTGTATCTAACCTGCCTAGAACAGACAATGTTGCCCAGGCCCCTACTACTGCCTGATACTTGTCTGCTTAATAGACTAGCCTGCCTTGTGATTTTGACTTGCCGTGCTTACAGTGGACTAGCCCACGCTATGAATCTAACATGCCTATTTATAGTGGAATAGCCTACTCTGTGAACGCAGAATTTACGTTTAGAATTTACCTACAACTTGCCTAGACGCTGACCACTGAATGTACCTACCTCTGCCGATATCGGACTAGCCTGCTCTGTGGTACACAGTTAACACCAATTATACAGGAAAGAACCAGCCTCACCTACCACAATTGATCTTATCCTGCTTAATAATGTCCTTAAACAAACCCTCACCCTGCCCCTTACCAGACAGAAACAATAGACTCTGAGCTAGACTACCCCGACTCTATGGTGCCCAATGTACTAACTGTGACTGTGCAAGGTAAGGGTATTACCCACAACCATGTCTCCACACTACTACACTTCAGCTCAGTCACAATAAGGAATCTGCGACTCGGCTCTCGTCTGCACGCTCACTTGCACACAACAACCATTCCAGGCATCCGCTCTAGGCTTCCACGGTTGGGGTTGCAATCCTTCCGGCACTGCACTCCTAGCCGACGAGCATCAGCGAGCCCATCCCGCCTGCTTGCACATACCCCATTAGAGCTTCCGGACTCCTCCGACGTTGCCATGGTAACGGTACATGCTCACTCAACCTCCCCTTGCAAAGACCGCCGCGCACCTCATGTCTTCTTGCTAACCAGCCCCACTACTCCAGCATCTAGCCACTTGGGGCTATTAACTCAATCCATAAATGATAGCAGCGCACATGTAACCCTACCTGCTCCTCCGGCAGAACATCCAGCTGGCGCCACACCTATGGCAACCACACAAGCTGCCATCTGTATTACTAATAGGCACGACCGGCACTATACTGAGAATACATCTGACTCCAATGTGATTCCTACACCAGCCTCTGGCCCTTGTAATGACAATGTGATTCCTATGCCAGCCCTTGGCCCTTGTATTGCCAATGTGATTCCTATGCCAGCGCCTGGCCCTTGTATTGCCAATGTGATTCCTATGCTGGCCTCGAGCCCATGTAATGCCAATGTGATTCCTATGCCAGCCCCTGGCCCTTGTATTGCCAATGTGATTCCTATGCTAGCCTCGAGCCCATGTAATGTCAATGTGATTCCTATGCCAGCCCCTGGCCCTTGTATTGTCAATCTGATTCCTATGCTAGCCTGTGGCCCATGTAATGACAATGTGACCTCTGCACCATCACTAGTACTTCCAACGCCCCCTTACTTTGTGCCCTGATTAATGCTTGGTCCGTAACAGCACACGCCTTAGATGTTCACAACCTACTCTTGAACAACAACCCTGACCTTCTCTTCCTTAGTGAGACCTGGCTTAATGCCTCTTCAGGCCCAGCCCTCACACTTGCCATTCCAGATGGTTACCTCATCTACAGGCAAGACGCTCCGCCCAGAGAGGCAGCGGGGTAGCTGTTATCGCCAAAGAGAATCTCGCTATCAGAGAAATTCAAGGTGACCTTGGCCATCACGCTGATTATCTTCGGTTCAAGCTAAAACTCACCCCCAACTGCACTCTGGCCTTCCACCTGGTGTACCGCCCCCCTGGCCCAACCACTGATTTCCTAGATGCCTTGAACCACTCACTCTCGGACAACCTAAAGAAATCCTCTAAAGCCCTACTCCTAGGTGGCCTCAACATGGGGCTCAATGACCCCAATTACGCCCACGCCTCTGCCCTCAGGAAAGCACTTGACACCCTTGGGTTCTCACAAGCCATCTCAGATCCCACCACGCTAAAGGCGGCACACTAGATTGGGTATCCTACCATAATTGCACCATCCTAGTTAAGGAGATCCCACCGGTTCCATGGTCCGACCACTTGTGCATCCGATTTGACATCTCCACATCTACTGGGCCCCTAAACCGACTATCCCTTTTTCTGCTGCTTTAACCAGGAGCTCTCGCCAGCTCACAAAGGAGAATCTCACCAAACACCTCATGGTTCCTGCCTTGCTGCCCCCCTTCTCCAATGACCCCGAGGGCCTTGTCAACACCTTCAAAGCCACCATCACGAAGGCTATTGACACTGTAGCTCCCCTCACCCTAAAAAAACCAAGAAAGTTAAACACTCCAACGCCTGGTTTACCCAAGATCTATCTCTACTAAGATCTAAACAAAAAGGGTGGCACTGAATACCTGGAAAAACAACCCTAATGATTCCACCAAAGCTGCGTTCAAGGCCATGTCCATTGAATATAAAATTGCAATCATCAAAGCCAAAGCCTCCTCCTTCAACTCCAGAATAATCAATGCTAAGTCCTGCACCAAAGAAATCTTCTCCATTTTCAGAGAACTAGAGACTCCCATCTCCCCACCGCCCACCCTATTAAAGGACACAGCTTGGTGCAACTCTATTCAATCTGCCATGCTGACTAAGCTTGACACACTACAAGGGAAGATCCTTGCACACCAACAGGCCATATCCAACCTTATAGCTAAGAACCATCACTGTTCACCCCCCACCACCAACACCTCACCGTCCCCCATCTTTGACTTCAAAGACATGACTGTAGCAGAAGTCACCACCCTGCTTAACTCCATTAAACCTTCCAACTGCAAAGGTGATGCCTGCCCAGCTCAGATCATCAAGGACGGTGCCCCTTCCCTTGCCCCCTTCATTACTGCCTTCATCAACGCCTCCTTCCAATCCACCAATCTGGACATGTCTCTACTGGCCTTTAAGAAGCCTGGGTTCGCCCGCTCATAAAAAATCCATCCCTAGACCCCCTCATCCAAGGCAACTACAGGCCCATCACCACAGTCCCATTTCTTCTAAAGATACTTGATAAGGCAGCCCATGTTCAAGTTCAAAAATTCCTTGAGGACAACCACCTTCTGGGTCTCCGGCAATCATTGTTCCGCCCAAGGCATGGCACTGAAACAGCCCTCCTCAATCTCAAAAACCAGATGGATGACATAAGAGATGCTGGCAAACCGGCACTACTTCTACTTCTAGACCTCTCCGCTGCCTTTGATCTGGTTGACCATAAAACGCTTTGCCACCACCTCTCCACTGCAACCAACTTCTCCCCCAGTGCTTGTAAATGGATCACCTCATTCCTGGAAAGAAGAGCAATGAAGGTCTTCTCCGACCTTGCTTCAGCTGACCCAAGCATCATCCAATGTGGTGTCCCACAGGGTTCGTGCATCGCACCCACCCTCTACAGCCTCTTCACGAGGCCACTGTTCAAAATACTTGATGCATTGGGCATCTCATACACCAACTATGCTAATGACACCCAAGTGCTTATCCCCCTCACGGGAGATTACTTGTCTGATTTGAACACCCTCGACACGATCTACTCTATGATCCAATCTTGGATGGCGGAAAATTGGTTATGTCTCAACAGTGAGAAAACCAAACTTCTGCTTATTGGATTCCCCTCTAAACTGGGTAAGCTGGACAAGCGCTACAGCTCATTCATCGTAGACAACATCCCCATTAGTGTCTCATCAGCAGTCAAGAACCTAGGTGTCTACCTTGATCCCGATTTTACCATGACTAGGCAGGTCAATGCCATTGCATCAACCTCGGCCTACCACTCCAAACTCCTTAACGCAGTAAGACCCTTCCTATCCCAACAAAATTGCCTCACCATCGCTAGTGCAATAATAGGCTCTAAACTGAACTATTGCAACGCCCCCCTCATAGGCACATCCAATAAAAATCTTGCTAAACTCCAGTTGGTCCAAAACAATGCTCTCAGGGCAGCCACTGGCGTATCTCGCAGGGACCACATATCTGTACTCGGAAAAGACAGGTCCACTGGCTACCCATTAAAGAAAGAATCATCTTCAAAACGCTTGCCCTGACTCACAAGTGCCTTCACGACTTAGCTCCCCCCTACCTTGCCAACAGGTTCTCCAAACCTTCTGCGGCCAGACCTTCCAGGTTCGCTTACTCCAACACGTTAACTGTACCCAGGACATGTAGAGTTTGCGCAGGTGGCTCTAGCTTCCCTGCTGTGGCTGCCACCACTTGGAATGCCCTTCCACCACACATTAGACTATATGACTCACATGCTTCTTTCCGCAAAGCCATCAAAACCTGCCTGTTCATATAACTTGCCTCTACCTATAGTCACTCTGATATGTGTCTGTGTGGCTATGTATCGATCTAGCTATCTGTGCAATGTTCATGTACCGTAATTTTCAAGTGTCATTGGGTGGCTTAACTGTAACCCACTTAGCAGCCTTCTTATTCCACAAAGTCCTCAGCATTCATGCACCGTAACTTTCAAGTGTCATTGGGCGGCATAACTGTAAACCTTTAAGTAAGGCTTCTTACTCCTCAGACTGCTTAGCGCCTCGATGCCCGTGGGCTGTAGTGTGCTTTACAAATATAAATAAATAAATAAATAAATAAATAAATAAATAGAACGAATAACACCATCATCTCACTTCGGCACCTTAAGATCACTACCAATGGTCCTGACCCTGAAGCAACAGTAGGATCTGCTATTGGGGCCATGCCTAAAAGCCCTAACCTCACCTATGGCCATCCTCTAACATCACACACCAGAACCAATCAATCTAGCTCTAGTCCAACCAGTCACCTAGAATGCACTAACATGACCACTATCTCTGGAGCCCTGATCAACACAAGATCCCTAGGGACACATGCCAATGATATAGCAGACCTCCTATCCGCCGATAACCTAGACTTCCTGGCGGTCACTGAATCATGGCAACATGACGCAGCCCAGCCCTAATGCTAGCTGTCCATGACAATTATCAGATTCTCAGAGTGGACAGACTTAATGCCAGAGGGGGCGGTATGGCGATCATAGCCAAAACTAGCCTCGCCATAAGACTCATCAGCCCACCACCACTTAAATCGTGTGAACTGCTTATGGCCAAACTATCTATATCTAGTAACCGGACATTAACCATCTACCTGCTATTTAGTCCCCCAGGACCTATCAGTACCTTCGAGGATGACCTATCTAGCCTGCTAGCCAATAATACCAAAGAGTCATCACACATATTAATTCTGGGTGACTTCAACCTAATCTTTAATGACCCTGAGGACAAACATGCACAAGCCATAGCTACCATCCTATCAGAGCATGGACTTACCCAAAAAGTCTACGCCCCAACCCACGACAAAGGAAGGACCTTTGACTGGGTAGCTGACCTGAACTGTACTACCACTATCATAAATATAACCCAGCAACCATGGACAGACCATCAATTGATAGACTTCACACTAACAATAGATAAAAAAATGCCGAAAGCCACTGCTATAGCACCACCACTGCCTACCAGATGCAAAAAATATGTAACTTCGGTCAATCTAGTACCTCTTCTCCTCCCAACTCTTAATTCGCTACCAAGCAACTCTGACCCAAACTTCCTAGTCAAGTTATTTAACAACACAATGTACAATGCCTAAGATACCATTGCACCTGCCAAACTCCAAAAAAGTAAACAAAAGGCTCACCTTAACGCCTGGTTCACACCCCAGCTTAAAGAATCAAGACTTCAGAAAAGAAAACTACAATCCCTTTGGCGCCACTCCCCTTCTGAGGAAAACAAACTACAACTGACCCAGCTAGCCAACAAATACAAAAAAGAAATAATCTGCACCAAAAAAAGACTTATTCAAAGAAACAATTGCCAAAGCTAGCTCCAACACCAAGGAGGTTTTTGTGATACTACGGGAGCTAGAATCCACTATACCCCTTCTAGACAATTTGCTGAAGGACAAACAATGGTGCACGAGCATCCAGAATGCCCTAGCTAGCAAAATAACATCTCTCCAATTAAAATTGCAAATAAAAAAGCCACACCACCCCCCTACTGAGCCACAAATCACTACTCCCACTGTACCCTAATATGCCAGCACCCCTCAGATGCACCAAAATCTCTATGCTGGAGACAGAGAAAATCATCTTATCATTGAAGCCATCCAACTGTCAGGTCAACAACTGTCCTGCCCAAATAGTCAAAGATGCTGTGAGAGATCTAGCGCCATTCATCTCAAAACTAATCAACGCATCCTTCAAATCCAACACCGTCCCAAAGAGCCTAAAAGAGTCTTGGGTTCTACCGCTTCTCAAGAAACAGACTTTCGACACATCGATCCCCACCAACTACAGACCCATCACCACAGTACCCTTTCTCCTTAAAATGATTGACAGTGTGCATACCTGCAAATTCAGGACTATCTCGAAGCCAACCACCGACTAGGATCTCGCCAATCTGGATTCAGACCACAACATGGCACCGAAACGGCGCTAATTGACCTAAAGACCCAAATAGATACGCATAAGGACAAAGGCAAAAATGCCATGCTACTCCTCCTTGACCTGTCGGCGGCCTTCGACTTGTCTTGTGCAAACACTTAGCGTCGGTGGCCCACTTCTCGAGTGACGCAATAGCCTGGGTCCAGTCCTTTTTAGCTAACAGAACAATGAGGGTCCTCTCCCTCTCAGCCTCGGCAGACCCATTCCAGACCACCTGTGGTTTTCACAAGGATCTTGTGTTTCACCTACTATGCATAACATATTTACCAACCCACTATTTCGACAAATTGGACAGACTGGGTGTCACCTACACTTACTATGCAGACAACATCCAGATCCTCATTCCCCTTTTGGACAATTTTGACAAGAATACGGCCTTGGTAAATGGAATATACCTCCTCATTCAGGCATGGATGGCATCCCATGGCCTATGCCTGAATGACAATAAAACAGAGATCCTACTCTTGGGCTCCAAAGCCAACCTAAAAAAAACTAAACTCCAACTATGCCTCATTCAACATTGATAGCAACATAATTAAAGTAGTAAGCGAGTTAAAAACACTAGGTTTTTACCTCGACTCCACCCTATCTCTGATAAAACAGGTCAACTCTCTTGGGTCCTCCACTGCCTACACAGGCAAATGTATCAGGGCCTGCCGCCCATTGTTATCTGAGGCAAACTGTATCACCCTATCCAATGTGTTAATATTATCAAAACTGGACTATTGCAACGCCCTATATCTAGGAGCCAACAAACATATTCTCAACAAACTACAAACACTTCAAAATAATGACCTGAGGACTGCCTTGAATCTAACCAACAGAGAATACATCTCCAAGGTTAGAAGAGACCACCACTGGTTAAAGATAAGTGACAGGATCCAACTTAAAACCGTATCACTTACCTTCAAAGGCCTCAATAATGCAGCCCCCCTTACCTTACCTTACAGAAAGAATGATCAGAAAAACCTTGACTCACCCATCCAAAGCAGTCAACTCCCACTGTCTAGAAATACCCAGATTCAAACTAACCAAATCAGGAGGAGGCAGCTTCCCAGTGAAAGCTGCACAATACTGGAATGCACTGCCACTGACCCTCAGAACTGACCAATCCTATTATAGACGCAACACCTTAAAATGGCTGCGATCCAGTGATATATGATCCGTTGGGCACCATTCAATACACAACTATGTACCCGTCTATAACATTTGTAATCTTCTGTACTACTTTATATGAATGTATATAACCTCTGTACCACCCTTCAGTGTAACTTACTTGTAACTATACCGTGAGCACTGTACTGATTTCTATGTTGTAACTAAGTTTTCCTATCTGCTGCGCCTACTTATACAAGGGTTCGGTGCGCATTACCAAATAAACAAACAAACTTACCTGCACAAGTTACCTGATCTTAAAAAGGCCACCCTATGCCCTCTGGTGTATGGAAAAGCAACATCTCTCTTGCCATGACTTAGTCGCTTTCCTCTCCCTCTCCTCCGACCTCTTTGTCTCGGTTGCTCTTTTTCTTGTATTTCATTGGGATGGTCACTTGGGCGCATTGGTGTTTACTGTTTGCATGATTGTGATCCCCATATAACGAGCCCTTTCCATCTCTTGTCTCGGGAGGATAGATCAGGGGCTAAGTGCTCGCCTTGGAAGATGACACGTAGAAACACAGGTTCGATCTCCGGGTCCGCGCTTAGAAATCTCTGGGTATTAAGCACGTTATAAATAACCTATCATATCATCTCTTCTATCCCTCCCAACCAGCTTTTACACGCTGGCCTCTTAGATGGAAACACGTTCTGGGCATCTGGCAGTTCACTGGCTGCATTCCTATGCCTCTGTCCTTAGCTTACAGTGCTTAACGTCATTGCATCTGTGCTCAGCATACACCGACCTTCACCACATGTGTCTGCTTACAGGGTGGGTTGCCAAAGCTTCTCATCACATTGGGGGCGGCCTTCTGCAGCTGCCCTCCACCTACAGCACAGATTAAAATCTGCACTGCGGACCTGACTGGGGTAATTATCTCTGAAAAGGTTCATTATTATGTTTTGCTACTTCGTTATTATTATGTTTCAAGTTGTTCAGTGGCACCCTGAGTTTTTAAATATATTTTGCAATTAATGATCTCACATGTGCGTAGAATTATAGTGTTTTGACTGGCTAGGAGCTAAGCACTTTAGATCTCTAGAGGTACACACTGCTGCAATTATGGCTCCTTCTGAAATTATACTGCACGCCTTGTGACCTTTAACTGTGCCATTATGACTATTTTGATTTTGCCCCCTGAAAGATGTAATTAGAACTCGCATGTTTGATACTAGTGGAAAATGTGTACGTTGGGTCGCTGCTAGAAAGAGTGTCCTGGAGTGCTGGCTATTCATGTTATGCTTGCATTACCCTAGTGCCTGCATTCTACAGAATGTGTTCTCATGCACAGCTTCAGCCCAACAGATTGTGCTTTAGTGGTATGCACCATCATTGCGTTGTTGCTTTCACTTTCTTTTATGTTCCTTTTATAACAGTGAATTATTTTTAAATATCAATGATAACTGTAAATATGATGTTTTTAATACGAACCCTGATGTAACCGTCAAATCGTATGCTGATGTGCTGCTGTTCTCTCTCCCTCTCTCTCTCTCTCTCTTTCCCTCTCTCTATCTCTCTCACAGGGCTCATGTTCTATCAATACGTAATTTGACAGTGGGGAGCCGTTACATGTTCGTCATTTGCACTGCGGAATGCAAATGTGAAGAGCAAAAGTTGACGTATAAGCTTGTACGCCGCCTTTTACCCCTTACATTTACACTCTGCAATGCCAAGTGAGTAAACGTTGTTTGGGATGCTGGCATTCCAGCAGCGTTTACTTTTGAGTGTGAGCACCGCTTGCATGCTTCCTCACAGCACCCAAACAGGCCCAGCGCCTGTGGGAGTTGGGGGCCTGCCATGTCCATCCGGCAGGCCCCGCGGCGCTATGGGACACCAGCGCCATCGGGGTGGGGGCACAGCCTGCCAGGCTCCTGACCATGCGGACCTCGGCCACCGTCCTGGCACGAGAGTCCCATGGCAACAGGACCTGCAGGCCTGTACTTCCCACAGGTAGGCCTGCGGCCTACATCATTAATGAGACACGGACTCAGACCAACCTTCCACGGAGTCTGCAGCCGTTCTGTCTCACGTGCCTGCAGGGGCTCCTTTTATTAGCTTGGGCCATGACACAGTCATGGCCCATCTTAAAGGGGCCATACACGTGAGGAAAACACATCCCCTTAAAGGGGCAACGCACACACAGGAGGGTCCCACCTAACACTCCTCCTTTTTCATAACGAACAAAAACACACAAATGTTGAAACACACAGGCATCCCACCTGTTATAAAACAATGACATTCTTGTCGGTTTAGAACTTGTGGGGTAGACAAATAATAAGATATTCCACCACCACATACTTTGCTTACTCAAACAATTAAAGACCTAACGCCTACTAATTACAGACTTAACATATATTGTCCCATTTCTAAACACCCTCAACAGGTGACAGTCGTGGCAGGTGGGCTGCCAGAGGACCACCGGCCTTTCCGCCACAGTTTGCAAAACCCTTTATTAACCTGGGGCTCTGAACGGTAACATAGAAACAAACGCTGTGGTTGGCGGTTGGTATTACATGCACACCTCGCAACTGTGGGATCACAGCCTCACCTTATTATTCTTTACTGAGACCACTTAAAGCATGTAGTTCCTATGCAGGTCAACAGCATCACAACACAAGAATATTGAGACCTCTTTAAACAATCGCGAGGCAGCAGGAGACATCGTCCATCTCCCAGCAGCGTCCGTTCAGGAGTCACTTCCCGAGTTCAGGTCCATTGATGGTATAGTTCACGGCCGGCAAAGCCGCACCTGGCGGGTACCAGGGGCCACATCGGCATAGTCACTTGACGTTCAGAGCAGAGTAGCGAGACGCCGGTCACAGGGCATCCAGGCTGCTCATGTGCTGTTGACAGATTACTGTGGTGTTGATCGAGTGCGGAGTGACATGGCAGCACTCACCCCTTTTTGTTGGCGATGCTCCCCTGATCTGGCACATCTCTTTCCTCCAAGGGGCACAGCAGGGCGCACAAGCCCTCATGATGAGCTGCAACCATTTCTCGACTGATGCACTGAGTCTTGGTTTTAGGGCCCAGAGCCGCCTGGTCAATTGTTCACACCCCAGGTGTCGATTGAACTCAGGGATCCGGCCGGTGTCTTCACCAAACCCCATTGAGCTTGCCCCTTCGATGGCATCGCACGCAGAGTGTCATTAGCAGCAGGCAGCCAGGGTGTTCCCAGTAGCGGACAGTCCGGGCTACTAATATGTCGAGCAGAATCGCTTGTGTTCGATGGCGTTGATCCAGGAGATGATCACTCCTCTGCTGATTGACCCTCCTTTCCACTCACTGTAGCGTTGTGCCAGGTCTTGTCTGGCTGCCACCTCTGGTTTGAAATTGCGCATCGCGCCTCTTCCCCGGTCCTGGAGGGTCTTTTCCTCTTCCTGCCCTGCCAGTGCCACATCCCCCGCTGGACCACACTGGCACCGAATGTGGGCAAGGATACCCGGTTTTACGGAGGGCCCGGTAGTACAGAATGTCTCCTGTCCCATGTAGCACCTCCTGGAGCGCACTGTTAGTCCGGTGTACAGTGCACCGATCGCTCCAACGTCCTGGCCTGACACCTCAATGAACATGAGAGTGGAGGCCCTCCGGTAGAGGCATTGCGGCTCTGTGGGCACCGGCGCCGCAGCTCTGTTACGTGTCCCATGTGCTCAGAGCGGGCCGCGCCGTGGGACTAGCTGCTGGGGCACCTCTGTCCCAGAGCCGCTACCTCGATTGCCACCCGGCATCTTGGGACCTCGCGGGGCTCTTGATTCTTACTGCCCTTGCCCGGCGCGAGATCTTCCTTGGGGTACTTTGGGCAGCACGGCACCACCTCAAGTCTGGGCCCTGCAGGGCAGGGATGTCGCATTTGCCCATCTTTGTTTGTGTGCTCTGGCCCTCATGATGGTCACCGACTGTGGCCAAGATCCCACTGGTGGTCGCCCAGGATCATGCCATGCACCCACAGGTGCCTCTACATGCTGGAGCACGCCTTTTCCTTCACCGCCGGGCCCGATATCATGCTGGGGGTCCGGCAGGTGTTCAGTCTGCCCATCCCTGAGCACTGCGGCCCTGCCCCAGAACCAAGCACCCTCCAGATGCGCCCACCACTGGGCCCGAAGACAGGCAGGGGCTCTCCCCAATGCCGCTCTGAAGTGGGGCACCATGCCATTCGTTCACCACCACATGGCCCGGGCAGCTGGAACTGCGTCCGCTCCGGCAGGGCCTAGCATTCTAGTTCTCTCGTCACCGCCACGTGCCCCGGGCCTTGCTTCAGTGGTGCTCGATCTAGCAGGGGGCATACCTTCTTCCTCCCCTTTCTGATCTTCCTAAACGCCGCCACACACACCGCCCGCGGCCCGGGATCACTACGGGGGCTCCGACTGCGGATGATACTTGAGTGCGGCGGACACTGTTAGGGTGTGGGTTGGATCCTCTCCCCCGGTGGAGAGTTCTTTATTAATTCGTGGCATCGCCACCGGCACCTCCTTCCGTGGGGGCAGCAGGCGCCCTAGTTCTTCTTGGGGGCTGCTGGCGGCATCTGCTGTCTGACATCTTCCTTAGGGCCGCGGGTGCCCCAGCTCTTCTTGGGGGCTGCTGGCGGCCTCGGCTGTCTGACACCTTCCTTAGGGCAGCGGGCGCCCAGCTCTTCTTGGGGGGCGCGGCCTCTCACATCGCGGCAGATGCCGCCCATTAGGTCTCGATTGGGGGTGGGGGCACAGCCTCATGGCCGCGGCGGCTCATTTGTCCCTTTTTTTTGGGGCACAGCCCCCCCACCCACGACAAGGTGTAGGCATGCTCCGCCGCCCCCGGCCGCACGAGCACCCTCCTCAGAGGGCCGCGGCCAGGGCGGAGACATGCAGGGCATATCCCCTCCCCGCGGCGATGGTGTGCCGCTCATTCTCCTTGCGGCTGGGACCGTGGATGCACCATTCCTTCCTCTGGTGCATCCGGGGCCACACCCGCAGCGCCAGCACAGCGTGCCACGTGGGTGGGGGAGGGGCAGGCAGCTCACCTCACCGCCGCGGCCCCAGCGGGGGAGGCGGGGATAGACATCCTCGCCGCCGGGCAGCCGGCGGTCATTCTTCACCCGCGGGAAAAAGGTGGGCAGCCACCTTCACTCTGCCCGACATTTCCTCCTGCTCCGGTTCCCGGAGCACCACTCATTCTTCGTGGGCCCTGATGGTGGGGTTTCCGGCTCGCGGCGGGGCGGGGCTCCGTCTCCCCGCACGCGGCAAAATGCCGCTTGTCTTTGCATCTTCGTGCGGCCGACGCCGCGGACCAAGCCTCCCCCACATGGTTGGGGAAGGCAGCTCCATCTGAGACTCCTTTGCGGGCCCTGCTGGAAATAGGCCCGCACCCAAATTATCCGGCGATGTCCGGTGCTCCTCCCCGGCACACGGGTGGGGGGGCCTCAGCGCCTCCTCCTTGCTTCTTTGCGGTGAACACCGCAGGGAGTGCGTCCCACCGCGGGGCAGCCCGGGCCCACACCGCCCACGCAGCGGCAGTGAGGCGCAGGCCACGCTGGACCCGCGGTGGGGTCGAATGTTCCTCTTCCCCCCCCAAACCACTCACTGGCAGCGGGGGGGGGGCCACGTGGACACGTCCTCGTCGCCAATGTTGGGGGTCGCCGGCCATGTCCATCCGGCAGGCGACCCCCGGGGTGCTGCTTCCTCACAGCACCCAAACAGGCCCAGCGCCTGTGGGAGTTGGGGGCCTGCCATGTCCATCCGGCAGGCCCCGCGGCGCTATGGGACACCAGCGCCATCGGGGTGGGGGCACAGCCTGCCAGGCTCCTGACCATGCGGACCTCGGCCACCGTCCTGGCACGAGAGTCCCATGGCAACAGGACCTACAGGCCTGTACTTCCTACAGGTAGGCCTGCGGCCTACATCATTAATGAGACACGGACTCAGACCAACCTTCCACGGAGTCTGCAGCCGTTCTGTCTCACGTGCCTGCAGGGGCTCCTTTTATTAGCTTGGGCCATGACACAGTCATGGCCCATCTTAAAGGGGCCATACACGTGAGGAAAACACATCCCCTTAAAGGGGCAACGCACACACAGGAGGGTCCCACCTAACACATGACAAATGCTACTCACAAATGAAATGAAACCCTCCCTCACATGCACGCACTGCCGGCCTTAGGCAGCAGCACCTCGGGCAGAAAAGGAACAATTTGGCCCCTACCCACCGCGCCCGTGGTTAATTGGGTGTGGTGGTGAAAGCGCCAAATGTTTCTTTTCGTGGGTGGGAGAAGGTGTCCTTTTTAAATTAAATGCACTCGCAGGAGCGGGCGCATTTAACAACAATAGGGTTCTGCGGCACCCTATTGAGATGTTTATCTCCCCACTCCCGTGCCAGAGCAGGGAGGTAATTATCTCAATAGGGTGACAGCACCCTATTGTTGTTAAATGCACCCCCTCCCGCAAGTGCATTTAATTTAAAAAGGACAGTTCACCCACCACGCCAGCTTGGGGTAGCCCTTGTAAGGCTCCCCGAGCTGGAGCCCTAAGGGGCTATGGCGCCCTGGCTAGTTGCCCGGCCTGCCCTGCCCTAAGACCGGCCCTGCATGCTCGCATGTTGGAGAGGGTTTAATTTCAACTGGGAAAACTGCTTACCATTAAGCAGTGTTCCCAATTGAAATTAAACCGATCCCGTCATGCGATCACATCGGGGAGGTTGTAATTTCAATTGTACCTGCTCCCTGCCATGCTTGCATGAAAGGGATTGTGTACAATCGATACCTATGAGGCCCACCTGCTTAATGCTGGTGCATAAAGGAGGCAGACCTCATAGAGATCTCTAGAAAATCACACATACCCTGAAGGAGGAGGAACAGGTGCTTTGTTTTCGTGGGTGAAAGCAGAATGGGAGCAGCAGCAATAAAGGCATCCCCTGAGGTGGGGACCAGCCAGCTATTTGGAGACACATTGGGCCTCATTATGAGCATGGCGGTAGCCGTGCCTGTATGGCATTCATGGCTACCGCCATGCTCGCGACCTGCCCTGCCACCCGCGATTGGGCAATAACCGGCCCATTACGAGTTGAATGGACCAGTAATTGCCCGTTCGCAGCTGGCGGTATTGCCGGGCTCCCGATCCCCATTCTGCCCCATGGAATTATCGACGGTGCCGGTGCAATCACGAGTTCTGCTCGCGGGTGCCTCAAAGGCGGCCAGCTCTTACCTGGCAGGCTGTCAGGAACCCGCGAGCAGAACTAGGAATGCAGCGGGACGCTGTCAACGGTGCTGGTGCCTTACCGGCACCGTTCATACCGTCACCGCCAGGGTCGTAATGAGGTCCATTGTCACTTGGTGTGTCCTGCATATTTTTTGATCATTATTAGGATTTGTGCATACTCTAAAAAATGAACTATATACACCAAGGAGATGAGTTCTTGGAGCTGAGACTTGCATTAAATACTGTTGTTTGTAACAAATATGTATCCAAATAATAAAAAAAAAAGAACAGAGAAGACGATTTCAAGCTTCTTGATGTCTTGAAAGTCTTTGATATTCCAGATGCAGGGTCAGGCTGTAGATGGAGACATATGTTATTTTCCAATGGCATTTGGACCTGATAGATACATCATCTGGGAAAACATCTGTCTTTAGGGCATACATCTCACTTCCCTCTGCAATCTGGTTGTGACCCTCATCAAACATTTCACATGAAACCAGCTGACTACTGATTAATGATGTGTATCAAATAAAAGCTTACTGTACTAGTATATTTAATAGTACAATTAGGTGGTGCCCACTTCATTTCATTTTATTACTGTAAAAAGATGTGCCAGTTCAGCAACACTACCAACCAATCAGTGATTCGTATGTAAAATTAAACATTGCTGTGGTGCTAACAAAAGAAACAGAGGTTTTTTTATTCATTTTTTTTTCTTTACGTTATGATCTTAATTTATTTAATTTTTAAATTTCTTTATTGAGCAGATAGTGACAATGTGTCGGTATAAGCAAAAGTACAGTGATTAGCAATGTGGCATTAGTCGCGATTTTTCATATACAAAAACACAACAAAACCATAACTCAAACTTTCCATACTCAGCCAAGCACAATTGGAGAGTCTTGTGGGTTCAGCACACATAGGTACCATGATTGGGAATTGCACCAACACCAGATGCACGGGTTCACAGTTGGATTTGGGGGTCCAGAAAAGGCATGGGTTGGTACATCTGAAATTAGTGTAAACAGATATAAACAGCGAAGAGGTTCAATGTGGCTTGTCGTCTGACAGGTGGAACATGGTAGAGACAAGCAATTTCCAAGCTGTAAAGGTTTTGGGCAGGCCGGCCGTTCTCACATGAATGTGACAGCTTGGACCACGCTCTCGGTGTCAAAGTCAAGTAACCACAGCTTAAATTGATGGCCTGACAGAGATTTCCAAGACATTGCAATACGTCGCTTCGCTAGTATACATGCAAAGTCCATAAACATGACAATATGTTTACACTTGCTTTGCCTGGGGTAGGCACCCAATCAACACTCTTTTGGCGCCCAGCTATACCTAGTGACCCCGGCTCCTATGCAAGCTTGCTCAATGCGAGCCCAGAAAATGTGTACTTTCCTACATATCCGGAACATGTGGATGTGGTCTGCATTGTCTTGATGGCACCAGGGACAGGTAGATTGGGCATTTTTATTACATTTGGCTACCCTACTACGAGTCATGTAGTTGCGATGAAGGACATTAAGCTGCAGCAGCCTAACCCTGGCATTTTATTGAGGTATTACCCAAATTGTTCGAACAAAATTGTTCGAATTACCTAATTGACCGAAAGTCGAGGGTCCGAATTGACCTTTGCACAATTGACCGCATATATATATATATAGGCTCCAGATTAATTTCTCAGCGGAAACGCTCCAGACACGCGGAAACGCTTCCTTACTTCCTTGTTGCAACTGCAAATGACAGTGGAGCCCACGAGAAATCCACCTTAAATTGCTTACCTTTAATTAGGTTCATATTTGAACTATATCTGACCACAGCCTCAGAGGAAGGGTAAGTGCCCCAAACACGTGTCAGGCTACTTCAGTGTCAATTAAAAATCACTTTATCAACTAGTTTTATTTAGTGTCTATGCGCAGCGTGTTTGCAAAAATTGTATCTAAATATATATATATTGGTTTGGTTATATATATATATATATGTATATATATATATTTATATATAATGGTCGGTTGCGGGGGGGGTTTCCCCCCGCATATATTTAACAATTGACCTTCACAATTCGGTCAATTGTGCAAAGGTCAATTGTAATTCGAACAATTGTAGTTCGAACAATTCGTATACAACCTTTATTGATACATTTGTGGCAAAGCCAAGAACTCCCTCCCACTACACAGACATTATTACAGAATCCACATGTACCTCTCATCTGAGTTTCAGGCGCAGGGTCTCTAGTGCTAGTGTCTTTCAGGAAGTGACTATATATTCTCGATACGGGCCTCCAGCCATCTTGCAGCATATAGAACGGGGCTAGGAGGGACAATTCCTCAGGTTCCTCATGCCACCCTCTTCATCTGCAGCTAGTCGCCCCCCTCACTTGCATATATCTCAAGAACTGTCCCCTGGGCAGGCCCGATTGTAGTGAGGTTTTACAGGTTACTGAACCTACCGTTGTCAAACAGGTCCCCCCATGTCAATATGCCAACTTCTTCCCAGTGACTGAAAGCACCCAGATCATTTATATTTGTACACACATCAGCCACTATTGGCACATTGGGACAATAGGGGCGGTCTACCTTAAGCACCTTCAGGACCCTAGCCCATATTTGTCTGCCCAACATGACCAGCAAGGCTAGAGAGTTCATACAACAGTTCAGTAGCCACAGTGTCTCATTAAGCTTGGCCAGTGTCACTAGGTGTTGGAGTAGCATTAATTCAGAAGTTGCACTGTGAGACAGCTATTGTGAGATGAAGCTCAATTGGGCAGCCAAATAGTAAAGCTCGAACTTCGGCAGCTGCGCCTCCATCTTCATAGGGCAGAGCAGGCACTGTGGCAACCAGAACCCTATAGGAAGTCCCTAATCAAGTAGTCCGGTTGGGGGAAAAGGGCCACCCCTATATAGTAATGGACATTAATGAAATTGCAGAGAAACCTAGGGAGGACGATCATTTTTACAATAGCAATTCTGCCTATGAGTGACAATGGCAACCTAGACCAGAAGGACATGGATTTCCAAAGGCCACCCACCACCCCAAATGTGTTGCATTTATGTGTGTATTCTGGTATGTGTGTGACCTGGATTCCCAGATAACGAAAGGACTGTGGTTCCCAGGGGATGCCCAGATCCGGTAAATCGGTCGGGGAAGAGGCAGGATTTGTGCCTGCTAAAGGAGATCCCTCATAGTTCTGCGAATGTGTCCAATATGTCCAGAATCATGGGGAGGTTGTGGTGTGGTTCACATAAGTAAAGCGCTTTTAGCATTTGTAGAATTGTGTATTTTAATTCTTTACCTTTTTATTTCCGATTGCTTATCACTTAGTGACTTTATTTTTCTTACCTGCTTTGTATTTAGCATTGTGAAACTTTCGCTTTATCTGCCTCCTTTCTCAGGGCATAGACCGTCTGTTTATTCAGCGTGTCTGCATCCCGCTTAGCGGGTTTTGAAGCAGACGTGCTTTGAAGTACAAAGGACTTGAACTACATATTCCAGACTGCTTGGTAGTTCTTGCGCCATATTATTTTGCAAACCAGGCACGAGAGCGCCAGAGTGAGAACAGCAAGTGGTCTGTGGCAGTCCATGAAGTGCCAGAAGCCAGGAAATTCCCATACTCCTCTTGTCTTCCTCTCCTATGGGTATCGTCGAGGTCCTTGCTGCTATCTCTGCAGCCAGAACCATTTTTGACAATTATAAACCTGCGTTGGATAATTTCACTAAGGTAAGCCCTCATGCATGTATGAACATGTGTAGTTACATGGAACAGAATAATTCTAGACCCTTATGCAAATCCCGACAGGAAACCCCCTTAGACCCTTCTTACAGGGGAGATAACTTTCAATCCTTAGATATCCCCCCCGTCCCCTGTTATGGCAATAGGAGAGCCACAGGTTATTCTGCACAGCAGCAGTACCCCAGAACCTGACTTAAAAATAGAAATCAACCAAGGCTGTTATATGTTGCATCGCGTGGGATCTTCAGCCCAGGAGAGCTGCTTAATGGTCAGGAGAAGCGCAGCACATCACTGGAGGCTTGGCCCAGGAGCCTTTCCCCCAGATCTAAGATCACTTCAGTCTCATACTTAAAAATAGTGATGTTGAATACTAGCTCTTTAGTCAAACATGCAATAGAGGTAGCTACATATATCATAGAGATGGAAATTCATATCTGTGCTATCACTAAGACTTGCGGCCATGAAGCAGCATGTCCCTCCTTGAGCCTGACTGTCCCAGAAGGATATAGCATGCTTTGGCACAATAGGATTGTGGCAAGGGGGGCGGGGGCTGCGTTAATTTTTAAATCTAATCTTGTTATATGGAAAGTTAAATGTCAACCTATCGAAGGGATGGAGTAAATACTGGTCAAAATAGGGCTTAATACTGAGTCCACTATTAATCTCCTCTTGCTCTATAGACCCCCTATAGCAGCAGATGAGATTTCTATTGTACTCTCCAACATCCTCCTTCCATTTCCTAAACCCAAAACTCTATTTATAGTATTGGGTGATTTTAATCTTTGGCTAGGTCATTAATCCGATAGCATTGCCTTAGATTTAGAGATCTCTTTGTCTGCTCTGGGCTTTGAACAGAAGGTTTATGAACCTACCCACTGCAAGGGGCACACTCTTGACTGGGTTTTCACACTCAATATCATAACTAAAAATCTTCACGTCCTGGCCTGCCCCTGGTCAGATGATTACTTTGTGCATCTCACGGTGCAGTCTGAATTTCCAATTAAAATGAAAGGCTTGTATAACCAAGAGTTCCTATAAAGAATCCAGAGAAATCTAACTTGGAGCGCATTGAACCTCTGCTCAAACCGGTTATTGCAGACCTATCAAATCTAGATTCAGCAGAGGAGCTATCTAATCTTCTCTCCTTAGCATTCGTGAACATCTCTAACACTCTTGCGCCATTAAAAAAGAAAATTCAGAAAGAAGTACGTAACAGCAATACCTGATATTCTTCAGAACTCAAGAAACTCAAACCCCCCACACTTAAGTTTTTCTTTGCGTAGAAATCCAACCACTCTTCTCTGACCTTGGCAGCCTATAAAGGGGCGGCCAAAGAATATAAATTGACCATCTTTGATGCAAAAGAAACACTCTTAATAGTAGAATCCAGAGTGCCCAATCAGAAGTCAAGGTGCTCTTTCAAATTCTTAAAGAGCAGGAAACCCCACTCATCGAGGACACTGGTATTGTAATCAAGGATGTTGCTTGGTGTTCAGCCATTCAAGATGCTATCCAGGGCAAACTTAGTAAAATCATTGCTGATATTGCCCTAAAAAAAGGAGATGAATCCAAGTTACTGGGAGCCAGGGAGCCACTGTCAATGTCGATTTTGTGTGGAAAAAAACATATTCCTCACTTTAGCTTTACCGCTATAACTGCCTCAGAACTATCTACGAACGTTGAACATCTAAAAACCACCAAATGCAAAAGTGATTCTTGTTCAGCAGTTTTCATTAAATCCTGCTCTCGTATTTTGTTTGATGCTATTTGCAAATTTGTGAATGCCTCCTTCCTGGAAAACTCAGTGCCCCTGGGACTAAAAAAGTCATGGATAATGCCAATCCTAATAAAGCCAGGTTTACCGGCTGATATGCCACTAAACCAAAGACCCATCACAAACACCCCTTTTCTGCTTAAGATCCTGGATCGAGTTGCTTACGTCCAAATCTCAGCTCATCTGAACAAACATCCCATTCTCAATAAACATCAATGAGGGTTTAGGCAGGGATTTGGGACGGAAACTTCTTTGTTAGAACTGAAGTCCAGATTATTAGATCGTATGGACAATGGAAAATCGTCTCTTTTCATGCTGTTGGATTTATCAATGGCCTTTGACCTGGTGGATCATTCCATCCGGATCACCAGGTTGAAGGACGTGGCAAATTTTTCAAGTGAAGCAGCCCAATGAATTTCCACATTTCTGAGTAATCGGGAATGTAGAGTTTATTGCAATGACACAGAAGCTCCTCCCATATTTCTGGAATTTGGCATCCACCAAGGGGTATGTATTTCACCATGCCTATATAACATCTTCACTGTACCTTTTTTTTGCTCTTTTAGAGAAAAATGGGGTAGCGTTCACGTACTACACTGATGACACTCATTGTGTCATCCCTCTCACAGGCATTCATGACATAGACGAATCTCATCTCAATAAAGTGTACACCCTCATTGAGAGCTGGATGGTGCAGACCGCCCTTGCTCTGAAAAGTGACAAGACAGAGCTTGTGGTGGTTGGCACTCCCAACATGGTGAGGAAACTGGGACCTGTTTATGAGAGCTTTTGCTTAGAGGACACTAGCATTGCCTCTCACAAGAAGGTTAAGATGCTGGTTGTCTTCCAGGACCTACATTTAAATATGAAAGCTCACGTTGGTATTCTGGTTTCGTCCTCAGCTTATTACATCAAACTTTTGGACCATCTCCGACCTTTCATTACACAAGCCAAAGCCGAGACCATTGCAAGGACTCTTGTGGGTGCCAAAATTCACTACTGCTGCAGTCTGTTGTATGGTATCAATAAAGTGGACTGTAACCCGTTACAGGTGATACAGAATAGTGCTATATGAGTGGTTACTGGTATAGCTTGGAAAGACCACGTCTCTGAGGCTAGACCTGGTTTGCACTGGCTCCAAGTTGAGTCAAGGTTATTATATAGCCTTCTGCTAATTACACACAAATGTCAACAGGGTAAAATGCCATCTTATCTACAGTATCTGCTCCAAGAGAAAACACACATGAGATCCTTCAGATCTAGTAATACTGATTAGCTGCCACCTCCCCCCCCCACCCAGATGCAATACCACCAGAGCGACTAATGGATCATTTCAGAACGCAATCTCCACAGCATGGAATAGTCTCCCTCCTGATTTTAGGGACCTGAAATTTACTGAACTCTTCAGGAAGAGACTGGAAACTAACTCAAACTCAAAAGACAAACTATTTGCTTGTCTTGTCTTTGTAATGTTGAAGCTTTGACCAGTAATTGTAAAATGACTGTCCAGAATTCGTATTGGTGCCCTCTTGGCACTTTAGTTATGGCTGATGGGCCAAGAGGGATACTCAGTGGGGAATGGTGGAGGTGGTCCAGGGCTGATGCAGAAGGGGGTTGTTTTCACAGTGTTCCTAATTCAAAGGTATTTCTTTCCAGTCCCATAGTTACAACATCCATTGCACAGTGCACCTAGAGAGAACCAACGTGACCTAAGTGGTTGCCATCCAAATGTAAATGTCTTGTGTCTGTAATAAGCCATGACTTCCCCTTTCTTCCTGGCTTACACAGTGGTTGTCATGCTCATGCTTGTTTACCTGTGTATCTTCTTTGCAAAGCATTTGCCTTTTTTCTCTACTTACCTGCACAAATTACATGTTCTCTTGATCCCTCTCTAATTAGCCCCGGGTTCATGATGCTTTTTGTTGTCAGTCTTCATTGTTGTTTTTGTGCCCTTAAGCCTACGGGTCCATTGTTGCGCGGTATAAATCATAAAGTAAAGAAAAGGACATCATCTCCATAGAGTGATATGAAGTACCTAGATCCTCTAATCATGATGCCTTTGTCCACATATTCCTGGTGCAGGAATGCAGCCAAGGGCTCCATGGCTAACAGGCACCACATGGGTGAAAGCGGGCATCTCTGTCGGGTCCCCTGACACATATTTCTTACTCCAGATATCTAGCGACCACATTTCCCACATGCTGTTGGTGCGGTGTAGAGCAACACCACCCACACCACCCATCAAATGAAACACTCCCCAAGGCTAAATCACTGCAGTGAGGCAACAAGCCACTCCCAATACACTAAATCAAAGGCTTTGATGGGGTCCAGTGATGCCATCGCATAGTGTTCTACCCGGGAACTTGTCTGGTCAATAATGGGTTGAATCCTGTGGAGATTCAGGGCAGTGCTATGACCTGGTCAATTTGTATCAAGGAGGGTATGACCCTGAGGAGGCTTCCCTCCAAAACCGTGGTGAAAATCTTATCAACATAATTTAGCATGGCCAAGGGGTGGTAGGACTCACACCTATCCATTGGCTTGCCAGATTTGGGTATGGGTATTGCCAGAGTCTCCCCTTTGGTAGTAGGTAGTATGCCTTTTTCGTAGGTTTTGTTGAAGACCTTTATAAGTATCAGAGCTAGGGTATGGCTATGTACCTTATAAAACTCCGGAGGGAGCCCATTGCTTCCGGGGGTCTTACAAGTAGAGAGCAAAGTCATTGCTGCACCCATCTCTTCCACAGTGATGGGTTGGTCCAGGGAGGACTGCGCATCGGCAGCTGCCCTCCAGAGCTGGATTAATGATAGGGCTTCAGATATGTCGTCTTGGGGAACCAGGTCGTTATGGCTGTATAATTGTGCATAGTACGTGGTGAAGGTGTTGTTAATCGCCAGTTGGGATCTCCACTGGGCCCCACGCTAATCTACCAGTCGAGTGGTCAGGGTCTGGGATGTTCATGTTAACACAGCCATGCCAGTAATCTCCCAGGTTTGTCTCCTTTAACATGTGCTCTGGCCCTCTGTGCAGCGTAATCAAATATGAATAGTCTTCCTCACATCTCATTGCACCAGGAATGGATCTCCATCAGATGACCCTCCGTTGACTGACTGTGTGGGTTCTGGGCCTCAAGTGTCTTAATTTCCTCTTCAGTGGCCTCTAATTCCTTCCGTAGCACCAGCGAATGCCTCTAGCCCTAGCTATGACATCGTCCCGGGTCACCACCCTCATTGCCTCCCAAACAATAGCCTAGCTTTCCACGCTTCCAACATTGCGTTAAAAAAAAAAAACAGTCAAGTGTTCTGACAGCATTCTCCTAAACTCCTCATCTGACAATGCATTGATGGGCATGTGCCATGGCGGAATAGATGGTTTGGGACTAGCAAGGTTCCATTCAAGTAACAGTGGGGACTGGTCTGAAAAGGTGTGGCCCAAATATTCCACACCACAGAATTCAGGTAGTTGCCGGGATCAAGCAAAGAGATAGTCAATTCTATTGTGCAGTTTGTGGGGAAAAGAGTAATGGGAATATCCTCTGGCAGTTGGGTGCAGTGTCCTACAAATATCAACCAAGTCCAGCTCTGTCAGAGCTGTATTTAGTGCTCTGGTGGCTGGGGATATGCTTCCCTATGGGGGAACTGACCTATCCAGTAAAGCATCTCTAACAAAATTGAAGTCCCCACCCCATATCGTAAAGTCTACCCTCCAGGGCGCGATAAGGGTGCTGAGCAGTTGTGCATGGGACGGGATTGTGTGGTTTGGGAAATATGAATTAACAATGCAGATTTCCCTATAGTTAAAGAAACCCCTTACAATTAAGTACCCCCCTCCACGGTCCATCTCCACATCCAACAGTTGGAAGGGCAATGACCCAGGCAGCACTCCCATAGAAAACACAGAGCATGTGGTGCCAAAACACATACCGCCCCAGCGGTTCAGGTGCACCTCCTGTCCCTCTGAAGTTATATGAATCTCTTGGAGTAATGCAATAGAGATTTTCTTCCGCTGTAGGTAGGATTTTACACAATTCCTGCAAAGATAAGAGTGTTAACCCTGCCCATTCCAGGTCAAAATTCCAACTGCGGCCATATTGCTATCACCTATTAGGAACCTTCACCGGAACCCAGTGAGCCCCACCACAGTGCAGGATGCATTTCCCTCACACAGTACAAACAGATTGACATGTCGACAAGTGGTGCAAGAACCATTGAATCAGACGTCCCCAGAAAACTCCCATGCTTCCCACAAGCAATACTTGGCTTCTGCTCAAGTAAGCCATGATGTATGGAGTAAATAACTGTACAACTTTAACAACAAAACAGTATAACAGTGCCAATATCTGTACTGGCCTTTTTGTACTGGCTAATGGAACCAGTAAAAGGCCAGTTCATTGTCAACTTGTGAGCGGGTATAAGCCCAACAGTGGGTAATCAGATCTCGCCCCCCACTAATCAAAAAGGACATTGGTAGCAACTTCTGGGTTACAACTGGGTTGGGTTACAACTGGGTGCTAGTAGGCGAATAGGGGAAACAACTGAGTGGATCAAGTCTGGCAGTCCGGTTCTGAAGTTCAGGAAAGTATGCACGTTTGGTGATTAAGCACACAAGGTTATCTCACACCCATAAGGGGACTCGACTGTCTCAAAGCAAGAGGAGGACATGGTAAAGTACTGCAAGGCAATCATGTCATCAAGTATCCGTGTCGGCTTCACTAGCCAGGTTGTTATGTTCCATCCACATATTAGCAGCCTCGGGACTGTCCAAGAAATGTGATTTACCCTTATAAAAGATTTTCAACCTAGCAGGGTATATAAGCATATACATAAGCCCTAGCTGTATAAGCCTCACCTCAATGGGCACAAATGTATTTCTGGATCTTTGCACTACTGGGGTGTAATCCGGGTAGATAGTGATTTTTGAACCGTCCCACAATATCTCGCCCCCCTCCCTGGAATGCTGTTTTATTACCTCCCTGTCGAGAACCCTTGCTATCATTGACCTACGGTGGGATTGTGGGGGCAGTCATTTCTGGAGGGACCGTTTGGCTCTTTTGATCTAAAACTCATGCAACAGTTTACCTGGCCCAACCTCTTATTGCACTAGGTTTTCACTATAGGAGGTCAGATCACATCCCTCAGCGCCCTCCGGCCTGCCAAGCACCCGTACATTGTTCCTTTGTGATCCCTCCTCAGCATCTTCAGCTCACATTTCCAGCGTGGCATTACGTTTTTGAGCTCCTTGATCCTCGTCCCATGGTCTTTGGTAGTAGCCGCAGTGTTGTTCAGTAGTGATTCAGCGGTCGTAACGCTTTCTGACAGCTGTCTGACATCTTGTCTGAGCAATTGTACATCAGCCTTCACATCATCTATCTTGGATGTCCAGGGAGGCCTGCAAAGCAGTGATTGCAGCTAATACTTAGCTCTCCTGTGGGTCGCAGCCCGACGCCTGTAGTGGTGGCTGTTCTGTATTTGAAGCCTGGGATGCATCTGGGTGTTTGGATCCACATGCACATGATTCCATAATAGTGGCCTTCCCCTTTTGTTTTGTAGGCGACATTTTGAAGGGTCAGTTGTGGGGGAAGCTTAGGGTGCTCTCCTCCACAATGCACACTCAGATGACCAAGTTCAGGGCGCACGAGAACACCATGCTCAGCACCTACTATGCCCCCAGGTTCCTGAAGCATGACCCACCTGAGGGGTTTCCTGAGCCGAGGTAGGCAGCACCGACAATGTGGGTGTGGACTGATGCAGCAAAACAAAGGAGAAAAGTGTGTGCCATGTTTAAAGCGTTTCTGAATGCTGGGTCGCCAAATCAGGGCTGTGCATGGACTGCTGACAGTAAAGTTCAGGGCCTGTGCTATGGGGAGGCAGGGGACCCAACTGGCGTACCTGTAATGCTGTTCTGTGTTGTCACGTGATGTAGACGCAGATTGCAGCGTGGTCCCTGCTAGTGCTCAGCTATGTCCTGTCTCAGGCTTGTGCCACAGGTCACCCAGTATTTCACATTGACGCCGGGTTGCAAGCTGGTTCCGGGCAAGTGACATCACAGCAGGCAATGAGGGTTACAGCCAGGTCTCTACTTCTAATCAGATCTGCCGGGGCCAGCTCGCATCCCCCAGTCCGCTCACCCGCAGCACATGCGTGCACATCGCCAGCTCCAGCACATTGTGGCCGGTAGTCAATCACTAGTTCAGGGCAGCGGAGTAGCCAACAGGTCTCCGGATCGGAGTCCAGCCCCCAGCATTTGGTTGTGCTTGTCCGCACTAGGGATGAGGACCCTTAGGTGAACAGCTCTGCATTGGCCGCCATCCTGGGTCAGAGAGCGCTGCAGGTCTCTGCACAGTTTTCTCTGCCGTAGCAACTCTGATTTTTGGCAGACAAAAGATAATTGAGGAGATGGTGTCGTTCCCTGCATTAGGCTGTCTTTTGGAGGGAAGGACAGGATCAGAACAGGATCTTAGTGGGTGCTCGAGGTAGTCACTCACTCACTGCAGGTACCCTTCACAAAAGAAACAGATGTTGGTTTTACTTTAAATGTGACCATTCCCAATAAGGAAGGACATTTTCAGTAACAAAATGATGTGCATTCTCGGAAAACAAAGCTAAAAATAATAAAAAATGGTTTCATTTTTACTAACATTGAAACAGGCTCGTTTATTGCAGTGTCATTTCTAATAATCAATTCCTGTTTATATATTGTAAACATAATAAGAGCATTACAGGTGTCTTCCTGAGTAAAGAACATTATCAATATCTAGAATAAACATGTAACCATATAACACTATTTCTGACAGAAGGTTAACATACCATTATGGACTGGCTGCTGCACTCCTATTGTACTCTTTCATACGACCCCTATGGAAAAGGGGAGGGGCAAATAGAACCAATGAGAGTTCCTGGCTGCTATACATATAACCAAAGAGCAGTTTGCATTCATAATCTTGACCACAGATCAATATATTTTTAAAATGTGTCTGTGATAAAAGTGTGTTATGCTTGAATGACTAAGTACATAGTGCACATGCCATGACTGTCCGCAGTCTCTGCAGTCTCCTTTCCATGCCTGGCATCCTCAAAAGACACGGATGTGGCACGTGCCATCCGCAGACTACTGCTGTGTTAACAGACAGAAAATCCAATTGAAGGGGGAGGGGAGGCTTACACTTAACTTAAACAATTTATTGTACAATACTGGCTCTTAAAAGAGCTGTTTTTTCAGTTTTTAATTTGTTTTGCTAATCTCATTTTTACTTCAGAGAACTACGTACAAATGTTTTCATATGCACTGTATATCTTTTTCACATAAACTTTCTTTGTGAAATTTGAATATTTACAGGAAACATCTGATTGCCAAAATCAGTCAAATTCACTCCATCACTCTGAAAATTGTTTGCACCATCCAACTTGATGTTTTCATTTTCAAAAGTTGTCATGCCTACACTATTCAAAAAAGCAGATGCACCTTTATTTACATGGTGCCTACATGCATCTAGTTGTGCACAAAACACATTTGGGCATCTCCATACTTCCTGTCGATCTATTTGTGAAAAAAATGATCTTTCCACATGAACATAGTTCCATTAAGCCTTGCGACATATCCTTTAATGCAACCTGCAAAGATACAGGAGTGATTTAGCCCAAACTGTTTCCTCCAAAATGCACAACAATAATATCTTGACATTGAAAGTGAGCAACAGTCTTACAAAATGAGAATAAGCTCACCCAGTTTAGCCCAGGCGCTGTAACCACCAAACAGCCACTCCCTCCAATCTAACAATCTAATATTACCAGAGATGCCACACAACTCAGTGTACCTTTTCAAATGATTCATCCAACAATCTCTCAACATCTGCATAGTGAACTTTTTCATAGCCACATCCATCTTCCCTACACCCAACAATCAAAACACCTGCTACCCTCCCTCTCTTCCTGTAAACCACAACTAGAACACCTTATTGGCTAATCCACAAAGTCTCCTTTCCATGCCAGGCATCCTTGAAAGACTCGAATGTGGCACATGCCATCCACGGACTACTGTTGTGTCCGCGGACACTGTAGCACGGAGAAGGCAGTCTACCCTATCCACTTTCATGTTTGTAACACTCCCTCATTGGCTGCTTTCAAACAGTCACACATCAATCCACCACTCAAATCCAAAAACTCTACACCTTACCCTGTCATCTGAGTTCAACACTTTGGATGTACACTTGAACTCTGAGAGTACGTATCTCCTGTTAATCGCAGCCATCTTTATCACAAACTACTGTGAAACTCTCCAACATTTCTATTTCCATATTCAACAACATCTGCATCTAACAATACATAGTACAGGTGTGCTTATATGTGTATACATTTTTTCTGCAACTCTTTTACAAATATATATATATACAGAGGGTTCCTGCTACTTACCCTGTAATAAGCTTCTCAATAAGCATATTATTTTTTTTTACCCACTTTAGCAAAATCCATGCATTGCAGCATTCAGCACCTGCTCGCACCAAGCAGCAAATACTTA